>NC_088688.1:61140399-61443430 GCF_028017835.1 Emys orbicularis | reverse complement strand
CATTGTATGTGAAGTTATGAAGGATTGCTATATGTGCTACTGAAATATGTTCTGAGGTTGGGAAATGCCCATAGCAGGCCTTTCAGTTGCAACCAAGGAGGTCAGATAGGTGTTGATGGCCAATCAACAAGAATCCACTCTCCCAGGGACTCCTCAGAGAAGGCAAGTACGCCATGGGGACGGACTAACCCACATCACAGCAAGGATCTTTCTAGCAGCTGGAAGAAGATATAAAAGAGGGGTAGTGACATCATCATAATGAAAGAAATACCAAACCACGATCTTGTCATGGTTATGGGAGATTTTAATTCCCAGATCGGAAATGAAAGAAGAGGTTGGGAAACAAATCAGCACACATACAACTGGAACAACGACAGACAATGGCACAAGACTTATTGTTTTCGGCAAAAAATTCAAGTTGAGCATCTGCAATTCTTTCTTCCGATATAAAAACATACACAAAAAGACACGGATTTCACCAAATGGCCGTACACAAAATGAGATCAACTATATCTGTGTTAGTCAGAGGTGGCGAACATCAGTGTGAGACACAAGCGTATTCAGAGGAGCAGATATAGGGAGTGATCACTATTTGCTGAAAGCAAACATCAAATTGAAGTTTAAAGCGCTTAAAAAGAAAGAACACAGACTCAGATTATTCAATACACAGAAACTACAAGATTGCAGGATACGAAAAGAGTACCAGATAGAGATAAAAAAGATAGAGTTTGAGGCCCTTAAAGATCTTGAAAAAAACGAAGTGGAAAAATACTGGGATCTTTTCAAAACAGCTATGCTAGAAGCAGCTGAAAAGATAATTGGTAGAAAGAGAGGAAGCAATAAAGAACAGTGGATCTCAGAAGAAACATGGAAAATTATAGACAAAAGAAGAAAACAAAAGGCTCTAGTACTACAACATGGGACTGAAGAAACAAAGCAAACCTACAGTAACTCCTCACTTAATGTTGTAGTTATGCTCCTGAAAAATGCAACTTTAAGTGAAACGATGTTAAGCAAATCCAATTTCCCCATAAGAATGAATGTAAATGGGGGGGTTAGGTTCCAGAGAAATTTTTTTTTGCCATACAGTACAATACTATAGTTGGGAGATGGACCCGCCTTACCCCACACAGGCACAGTCCACTGGCACTGGAGACAATGAGGCAGGCAAGGAGGCTGAAGGTGCTGTAGGCTAGGAGAAGCACATTGCGCAGCAACAACGGCAGCTTCCCCTACTCTGCAAGCACCAGGGGCGGGGGGGGGGCTCACGCCACCCCTTCCCCCAAGCCCGCACCCTTAATCCACCTCTTCTTCACCCCCTCCTCCCCCTTTACTCTGCGCGCCGCATCCTCGTTCCTCCCTCCCTCCCTCCCCTTCCTCCTGCCCATCGCAATCAGCTGGCTTGCGGCATTCGGGAGGCAGGGGAGGGGGGGGAGCCTGCGCACCGAGCCCTTGCTCCTCCCCCCTCCCTCCTGAACGCCGCAAGCCAGCTGATTGTGACAGACAGTAGGTGAGAGGAGGAAGGGGAAGGCGCTGATCCGCGGGGTCTGCTGGCGGGCCGGAGGCGCTGGCGGGGGGGGGGGGCATAGGAGAGCTGATAGGGGGCTGCCAGCTGTGGACAAAGCAGGCAGCCAAATGACATTAAAGCGAAGCACTGCAAAACTTTAAATGGAGCACGTTCTGTAATCGAGCAGGGACGTAACATCGAAACAACGTTAAGCGAGAGGACGTTAAGTGGGGAGTTACTGTACAGGAACCTTGACAAAGCAGTAAAGAAACAATGCAAAAAAGATAAGCAAAACTGGATAGAAAGTAAGGCTAGTGAAACTGAAGAAGCAGGGGAAAGAAATGATACAAGAACAGTCTACATGATCCTGAAACAGTTAACACAATATGGATCAAAATTCAGAAGTGTCCCAGTGAAAGGGAAACAAGGAGAAATTTTGAAAACACAGGAGGAACAAGAAAATAGATGCGTGGAACACTTCAAAGAAGTGCTAAACCAACCAGAACCAATTACAAGACTGGAATTTAACAATGATAAACCATTAGACCTAGATATAGATGTATCTGAGGTAAAAATCTAAGTAGTAAAAAAAGCATTGCAGAAGCTGAAAAACAACAAGGCACCTGGGTTTGGATGGCATTCATCCAGAGATGCTTAAAAATGGAGACGAAGACGTGGAATCAGTCATCTGTTCACTGTGCAACAAAATATAGATGGAGGAGAAAGTGCCGGAAGAACGGACCCTCAGTATCATAATCAAGTTACCAAAGAAAGGTGATCTAAACAATTGTTCAAATTGGAGGGGAGTAACACTTCTAGCTGTCAAAGGTAAAGTATTAGCAGCAGTCCTCCTGAACAGAATGAAAGGAAAGATGGATACCATCCTGCATGAACAACAATCTGGATTTAGACAAGGGAGATCGTGCACAGACACTATTTTCACCCTGAGATGGATTATTTAGAACACAATTGAATTCCAAGGCAGTCTTGCCATCAATTTTGTGGACTTTCAAAAGGTATTCAATAGTGTAAACAGAGAAAAAATGGGGAAAATTGTGGAACAATATGGAATTCCAACAAAATTAATTAACATTATGAAGGCATTCTATGCCAACTCAAAATGGTGCATTAAAATGGATTGAGCAAGCCATTCAGCATCAAGACAGGTGTAAGGCAGGGGTGCGTCCTGTCTCCTTTTTTGTTTATGCTAGTCATCGACTATGGATTAAAACAATGCAATAGTGATACGTATGGCCTAAAATGGAACAATTCAAAGCTATTTGATCTAGACTTTGCTGACGACATCGCTCTTATCAATGAAGATGCCAACAGACTACAAAAATGCATAAACCAAGTAAAAGAAGTAATGGAGAAGATGGGTTTGATACGCAATGCAAAGAAATGTAAAATCATGTTAATGGGGAATATAGGGATAGAAATCAAAATTGAAGAAGAGAAACTGGAGAAGGCAGACAATTTTACGTATCTTGGAAGTACCGTCAACCAAGATGGTACTAGTTCCGAGGAAATAAGAAGAAGAATTGGGAGGGCAAATGCTGCATTTGGAAGACTCAAAAACCTCTGGCAACTCAAAAACATCTCCCTCAAGACAAAACTGAATGTGTACAAAGCAATTGTTATCGCCATTACAACATACAGCAGTGGGACATGGCAACTTACCAAGAAAGAGATGCAAAAGCTGGATGCATTTCATCACAAATGTCTGAGAAGAATGTTGGGAATAACATATAGAGATAGGAAGATGAATGAAGAAGTCAGAAAAATGACTGGACAAGGCACCCTCTCACAAATAATCTACAAAAGACGACATCAATGGCTGGGACATGTGCTGAGAATGGAAAAAGAACGCTTACCAAATACCGCCCTTGAATGGAAGCCAGAAAATGCAAGAAGAAAGAAAGAGGAAGACCGCGAATAACATGGAAACGAACAGTTCTGAACAACATCAAGCACCTCAACATGGAATAGGAAGATTTGGAGAGAAGGGCAGTTGACAGGCAAGGATGGCAAATGCGGATAGCCCAATGTGCAGCAAAGCACAGAATGGACTAAGATCTAAGGTAAAGACATCATCACTTGGCCTCTTTCCCCCCACATCTCAACACCTGAAAGATCATCTGGAAGACACTGACTTTGAACTAGGGAGATTGGACCCTCTTTCAGCCTGGGACCAGTCTGTGTATTGAGGAACTGTAAACTGCCTGTGTCATCTAGGATGGGAGATGGATTCAAATCTTGCTTAGTGTGTTTAAATTAGAATTAAGAGTGCAAATTTAGTTTTATTTCTTAGGTAACCAACTTTGATCTCTATGCCTGCTACTTATAATCACTTAGTATCTATCTTTCTGTTGTTAATAAATCCATTTTATATTTTACCTAAAACAGTGTGGTTTTAGTTGAAGTGCTTAGGGAATCTCAGCTCAGGTTACAAAGGCTGGTGCTTGTCCACTTTCCTATGAAAATGTGGTGAACTTATTCATGAGTTTGCGCTGTCCAAGGGACCCTTGAGCAATGCAAGACAGTGTATTTCTGGGGTGCAAGGCTGGGGAACTGGGGGGAATTGGCTGAAGCCTCTCTATTGATGGTTCATGAGTGGCTGGGTGATCATTCAGGTAACACAGTTGGGCACGTCTCTGCCTGTGGATGGCTGGGTAAGTGCAGTGCCTGTCACAGACTTGTAGCTAGACATCAGCATCACAGTGTGACAGACAGCCCAGGCTGATGGGTTTGGAAGGCTCAGCAGTCCCACAGTCCAGGTTGCACCCCAAGGATCCCTTCACAAGTTTCTAAACCGAATTCCCTCTATTGGTTTAAACGGGAAGTTCTGCTTTAAAATAGATGGCAAAATATGGCCCACTGTAAATGGTTTAGTCTAAGCCAGGGGTTGGCAACGTTCGGCACGCGGCTCGCCAGGGTAAGCACCCTAGCGGGCTGGGCCAGTTTATTTACCTGCTGACGCGGCATGTTTGGCCGATCGCGGCCCCCACTGGCCGCGGTTCGCCGTCCTGGGCCAATGGGGGCGGCGGGAAGCGACGCGGGCGAGGGATGTGCTGGCCGCGGCTTCCCGCCGCCCCCATTGGCCCGGGACAGCGAACCGCAGCCAGTGGCGGCCGCGATCGGCCGAACCTGCCGCGTCAGCAGGTAAATAAACTGGCCCGGCCTGCTAGGGTGCTTACCCTGGCGAGCCGCGTGCCGAACGTTCCCGACCCCTGGTCTAAGCTAATACAACATAACTCAGGATAACTACTTTTACAAAGTGTTTTTGAAGGCCTGGCTATTTTAATACCTTCACTTTATCCACAGCAGATTTGTTTTCTTCTGGGTCAGGCTCTCTCTTTCCTAGACTACCACACAAGGCTTCCACTGCCTCATCTGACACATGTCCAGCCTACAAAAGCATTAGATGTTATTAGACACAACTGCAGTTTTATTGACATTAAGCTGTTTTTGAAGAAACATATTCAGAATTTCTAACCACAGATTATAAACACAATTGTTGGTTGCAACCAACATCTATGGAAAACTCGAGAAGATACAACTATCCATACTAATAAACTCAAAAATTATAAATAGGGCCCTACCAAATTCATGGCCATGAAAAATGCATCATGGACCGTGAAATCTGGTCTCCCTGTGATATCTGGCTATTATAGGAGGGTCACGGGATTGCTGCTCTTCAGAGCTGGGCAGCCGGAGAGCAGCAGCTTCTGGCCAGGTGCCCAGCTCTGATGGCAGCACCACCGCCAGCAGCAGCGCAAAAGCAAGGATGGCATAGTATGGGGGGAGGAGGTCACATTTGGGCTGGCCTTACGGGTGGGTGACCGCCCAGGGCGCCATGGTTGGGGGGCACTGTGCTCACAAATCCCACCACACACAGACAGCCCAAGGCCCCTTTAGCCCCCAAGCGCTGGTTCCAGAGCTGGGGACGGGTTGAGGCACCCCAGCTGGGGACTGCTACCATATGCTGGGCTCTAGTTGCTAGTCCCAACCTAGCTGGAACATCTTCTTCCTCTGCATGGGCTGCTCCGAGGGCCAGGTCAGACCCATCTCTGGGAACCTCCCCCAATTGCAGGAACCTCCATGGCTGCTGGCTGGGAGCCCAGCTCTAAAGGCAGCACCGCTGAAGTAAGGATGTCAATACTGCAACCCCCTACAGTAGTCTTGCGACCCCCATCCCCAATTTGGGTTGGGACCCCTACGGTTACAATACCGTGAAATTTCAAATTTAAGTATCTGAAACCATGAAATTTAACATTTTAAAAATCCAATGAACATGAAATTTACCAAAATGGACTGTGAATTTGGTATGGCTCTAATTATAAATTGCCTTTCCCCCTAAAGTGTGTCACTGAAGCACAGATTGTCTCGGACTTTGGCAGAGTGTTCTCCAGGTAGACATGATTAACAACTAGATACTTCCACAAGTTTTGATTTATATACTCCATGACCGCAGGGGTAGGGAGGTCTGCCAGTAATATAGTCTTCCCAAATACATAGGAGTGCAGTTGTTTTTTTTTCATAAAATGTTTTATTACATTTATCTTTACTGGCAATAAAAAGTTCATAAACAGCATCATCTTAAAAAGAATTTAGGAAAGCATGTGAAGCACATACTCTCAAGCATGGCGAAACGATTGTCTGTTTCAAGAAAAAATGCCAGGGGTCATCACAAGAGTTCAAATCACAGGTGTCCCTTCGGAAATTCAATCTATATCATACAGATAAGCCATGAAGAGATTATTCTGAAGTGCCTGACTGGGAAGTCTGCAATAGTATCCCACAAAGCCATACTTCTCTAACTTTTCACAAAACAGCTTTGTGCTTTTACTTTAGCACCAATTCCGATTCTCTACAGGTTACTCACTGAAGTAGTAGTTGATGGAGCTGATGATTGCACAGTAGAAACTGCAGAAGAGGAGACAACTTCCTCTGCAGGAGCCTTTGCAGGTGCAGTAACTGCAGGTTTCTGAAAGAAACAAATGCAGTGAACTTTATTACTGCACTGAAGCACAAAGCGATGAAAATCAGAAAAAGAACATGGAGATATAAACCTTTCAACAGAATGCAGCAGAGAACAGCTCATGGAGAAAATAAAAATGAGGAGATATTTCTGGGAAGAGAATATTATAGGATACAGAAACCAGAGAACCATGTACTTTTTAAAAGTGTTCCTCTATCCTAAAATTGTCCAGCGACGGTGAAATTGAACACTGAATATTAAGAAGATTTTTTTACTTAAGATCAAAGAAGACTTACTTACTTTAGATGTGTCGGTGGGTTTAGATGGTTTAGATTGGGCTGCAGGTGGTGCAGGACAGACAAAGTCTTTTGAAAATTCATCAATAAGATCAGATTCACTTACAGGCTGCAATACAAAATGGACACAAATGCGGTACAAAGTGACTGATACAATTGTTTTTATTTTACAAAAATTCTAGATTAACTTGCTTGGTCAGCACCTTTTAAATTTTAAAATATACTACGTATGCATAGTTAATGAATATTTCTTGAGAAAATCCTTTCCAGAATTTGTCCAGTTTTGTAATTAAAAATGATTTTTACTGGAATAACATTCCATTTTAAAAATAATTTACAGTGTTACCGAAAAGCAAAGTATAACTTATTTCATGAGAGGATTCTAAGCTTTTAAAAGCAATAGAATAAATGACTTAGGCTATGTCTACTCTGTGCGGTCTACACTGACAAAGCTACAGCAATGTAGCTATGCCAGCATAACCCCGTAGCATAGGTGCAGCTTATGGTGAGAGAAGGCATTTTTCCATTGCTGTGGAAACAGTAACTCCCTGAGGGATAGTAGCGGGGTCCACAGAATCATTCTTCCGTCACCCTTGCTGCATCTACACTGGGAGTTAGGTCAGCATAGCTATGGTGCTCAGGGGGGTGAATTTTTCACACACCTGATGCCGTACCTACATTGACTTAAGTTTTAAGTGTAGATTAGGCCTAACATTTAGTATGACAGTAAACTATTACAACGTTTCAAGTACAGATCACGTATAGGTAATGGGAGGAATATGGTATCAGCATTTATTAGCATGCATGTAGGTTCTTTTATATTTTTTTATGTTTTGTCTGCATTTCTTTTATCTTAAGAATAAATGTGCTTACTCAGAAAGAGCTGTGTGGTAACTTATACCTCCGGCTATTACATTGTGTATCATCTTTGAAGAGAAGGCAAAAGAAGTCTGCTTAAACTGGGGATATCACAGTATAGTCAGGGGTCTCTGCAGCCTGGAAATACCCCAGCCTGGTCAGGAGGGAGAGAGACGTATGTCTCCACCCAAGAGAGACGTGACACCTGAGGCCCCTCAGTGGAGCCTAGAGTGGGTGCTGTTGGCGGACCACAGTAAAAGGGGAATACAGATGTAGTTGCCCAGAACTGCGAAGCATTTCAGTATTACTCAAGATCTACCTACAGAACAATAATATTCAACTTCAATATCAGAGACAGATGGCTAGAAAGTAAAAATCAGTTACACTTATACAGTGTGTAAACAAGTGCATCTATAAATAGGGACCAAGACTGTGTAGCTATACTAGGAACATAGGAGAATACAGGACAAAAAGGGAAAACAAAACCAACAGGAAACCACCAGGATATCTAGTGACAATCCTATAATACTGTTACTTTTCTAACCTTAGGCTTTTCTTCAGGTTTTGGCAATAATGGTTTTCCATCTTTATCCTGCAGGGAAAAACATAAATATTGTTGTTAGTTTTTTTCTATTATTACAAAACATGGCTTCCATGCCAGCAAACAATTGCAAGTTTAAGTTATTTGCAATGGGAAAGATATCTAAACACGTACACACCCAGGAATTAAAGAAAACAAATGAAAATACACATTCAGCAAAATCTGTGCCATATCACATTTGATGACATGCACTAACAATACAGAATTCCACGGACACAGCATTTTATCTTCATGGTACAGGATAGGAGCAGCAGGCCTCCTCACCCACTTCCATGGGGCCTGCCAACAGTGGAAGGCCATAGAAACTGTGACTAGGCACAAAGTGAGCCAGAATATATTTCAATACTATTCTGGCAGGCCATTCCTACTACAGCATTTAAGCTTTCATTTACAGAAAACATTTAGTCCCAGATTCTCTGCTGCACCAACTTTTCACTCAGTGCAGCAGAGAGGAGAACATCTGGGAGCCTGCTATGGCTTCCTGAGTCTCAGGGCCCATACGTGCGGGCTACAGGACCACTGTAGGTTAGAGCAGACCTAACCAAACAACAGCTGGCAATGGTCTTCAAGGAACTGTATGTCAAGTGGGGAAAGTAGGAACACATCTCATTTTGGCCACACCACTGACATATTACGCCCCATAAACACAGACACCTAGGCCAGGGAAGGGATGACATAGGAACCCGGGTATACTGGCTCTGCATCATCTGAAAGAACCCCCATATCAGGGGAATTCTCAGCTGGTCAGATACCGCTGCAATACCTGAGTGGCAAAAAGGAGTCAGAACACTGCTGAGAATCTAGCCCTGAGGCCAGTCACCACTGCATTACTCCAGTTTTATGTTGGATTAACTCAATATCAATTTAAAATGGGAGATAACTCAATAGTAAGTTAGGTCCTAACTTTGTAGTCTTTATGGCTCTGAAGAAAATCGTCTGAATGTCAGTTTATTTAGGTTAGCTTCCCAGGTCTGCAATTAGACACACTGAAAGTCTCCGAGAGGTAAAAACTGCTCCATTCAAAATGGAATGTGCTACTACTGAAACCTAATGATGACAGTTGAAATGTATACATTGTTAACTGCATCAATATTGATAATTTTGAACAAGACTCCTTCTCTGTGTGTGCCCATTGGTAAAATGTGGATAATACTTCTCTATTGTGTTTGTCAGGACTTCATACTACATGAATGAGCCCCACAGACATATTTATTTATAGATATAAGTGACACGTCCAGTTGTAAAATGGTGCTTCTGGCACTTTCCATGAGAAACTATTCCAAATAAATGCCAATATTGTTTGCAAGTCTACATGTTCCTTTCCTCAACATCCATCACATTACTCTGAGGGACAGCGGAGAGTTCTAAGTGAACCCTCAAGGAAGGGGAAAGGGATACAGGAGCCATCCAGGCAGGGTGCATTCAGAGTTAGTCATTAATAGAGTTCCACCACTTTTTACTTTCCCCAACTTCACTGCCTGCCTGTGACACAACCACAGAGCTAGTCAGACACCTATAATTTATATGAGGAAAGTAGAGATGAAAAATTACCATTGCTGGTTTCAATCTGTATTCTGGAGGGATTGTATCATCACGTTCACCAGCCTTGTTTATTTTTTTCTCTTTAGCTTTTGCCTGAAGAAAAGGATACAAATATAGATGAACAGAAATTCCAGGAAAAACCACCAACAGTCCCTCTTCAATAAAGAGGATCATTCCAATCTAAATTTTCTAAATGGCACTCAAGTCAGATTAAGCCAGTCTATGCTTTGATGGCCTCTATGGTCTATTCATGCCAAATTTAGGTTAAAAAAACACCATTGTTTTGAAATTAACACTAGTGTAGAACATGGCCATGATGTGTTACACTTCAAACACAACCCAAAAACACACAGCAGAAACATAAACGTCACTGGCCACTGCCTCAACAGGCCTTCAGGGGGCGCAGTACAAAGCTCCCAATTTTCCGGGCAGCCTCCACCACCCTGGCCAGATCAGTAGCAGAAAGAGATAAAGGATGAGTAGGATTGTATCCCCTTCTCCACTGAGCAACCACCTGGGGACATGGAGTCCCCGCAGTGCACCCCTTAATGCCTCCAGAGTCCTTCCATGAGCTCCAAAGCACTCAGCTCTTCTAGAGGCCCTCCCACAATGACTCTAGACTCTCCTGACTGTCAGCTCTTCTGACGTCACATCATGCCTTCTATCAAGTTCAGAACTAGCACCAGCACTCCAGACACCTTCAACAGCAACTAATTTTCCATTGCCTTCCTGTCACTCCCCTGCTTTGTGCCATTACTGAATATGGAGAAGGGATAAAATAATGTAAAGCTAATAGGCGAGTGGTGTTAGATGTAAAAATAAAACTCAAAACATGCAAGGATTAAATACCAAATGAGCACTAAAGTTAAGAGACATTGAAGAGATTCAGGCTAAATACAAAAATAACAGAAAAAAAGTCAGACAGGAACTATTTACAAGAGAAAATGCTATTAATTGTAACTCCCCCCTCCGACCCCAAACCCAACAACTAGAGTTAAAAGGAAAAATAGTCAGAGAAAAGACAATGGTTAGAAATATATTTAAGTGTAACCGACAAGAAGCACACCAGTCATTACTCTGTCCCCTTCTCTGGTAGGTTGTATCCCATTTCTACTCTCTTTGTCTGTTTTTTGTCACTTAAGTAAGTTCTTATAGTGATCTATATCTTATAGTGATATAGTGCTCATCGCTGAAAATACAGTCCAGCTTGAGAGAATGTTTAAAGAACTGAACGCGAAAAGTAGTCAAGTTGGATTAAAAATGAACCAGTCGAAAACGAAATATATGAGATCAGATGTTCTGCCAAAAACCCAAATAACTCTTGGAGGAGAGCAGATCCAAGAGGTCGACAAATACGTTTATTTGGGCTAGGAAGTCAACATGCGCCATGATCAGAAAGGCGAACTGTCACGCAGAAAAAAAGCTGGATGGTGCGCATTCAACGACATCAGGGACATCCTCCAAGGAAAGATCAGCAAAACAACTCGTGCGAATCTTTTTAACTCAACCATGCTTCCAGAGATGCTATATGGCAGCAAAACATGGTTGCTGATGAAGACTGAAGAACATCAACTGTCTGTCACACAGAGGGCAATGGAACGAACATTTTTGGGCATTTTGCTCTGTGATCACATCCCCAATGAAATAATTAGGCAGCAGTCTGGAGTGCGAGATGTTGTTGTTGAAAGCAGGCTCAGCAAAATGCGGTGGGAGGGACATGTGGCCCGACTCAGTGACAAGAGATGGACTGCAGCTATATCTGAGTGGTATCCGTGAGAACTGAAATGGCCATGCGGTCGGCCTCCAAAGAAGTGGGATGATTTCCTAACAAGGAGATATGGACAAGCATGGCGAAGGATGGCCAGAGCGAGAGAAGATTGGAAGACGTGTTGTGATCGGTTCAGTCTTAACTGATGAAGGACCGACAGTCTACGTAAGTAAGTTCTTTGGGGGTATGGATTGTTCTCCTCTTATGCATTTGTACAACACCTAGAAAAATGGAGTTTTGGGAGCTGATACAATATAAATTTAATTATACCTCTGAGACTTCTACAATGGAACGAAGGTCTTCTTTGGGTTCAGGTTCTGGTGCACCAAGAGTATCAGCAAGGGCATCTAGTGCATCATCACTTATTGCTGCCTGGATTTAAGAAAATGTGCAAATCATATTGTGATTATTCATAAAAAGGCACAGGGTTTACCTTACATGTGTCTTCCTCTACACTCTGCATGGAGTTAAGCAGCATGCTAGTGTGTCTGCGCTCAAAAAGAGATAAAATGGCATTTTTAATTTCTGCTCTGCTTCACCACATTCCCTTAACATGAGAGGGTAGCAGATAGCAAACTGATCACACCAGCAGCTTTTAATCAAACTAAAAACTTCCTCAAAGAGAGGAAAGCAGAGACCCCAACACTACAGACAGTGACTACTTCACTGCATGGCCTTAGCTGAACTAGAAATTACATTATCTCTCCAGATATGGGAAGGAAAGGTCAGTTTTACGAATACAAGGAAATGAAATTATCCTGATATTAAAAGCATCCCACACAACAAAAAAAAGCAAGCTCATTTTTGTAACCAGCTCTTATACTATGTTTATCGGGCCTATGGGAGCCCTGCAGATGACTCCATAAGCAGAATTATTTGACCCACGCAGGCCCAATCCTGTAACATGCAGAGAACACCTCCTGAGAGGCTCTCAGCACCTGCAATTCCCGTTGTACTTAATATGTTCAACAGAATTTCAACTGAAGCCGAGGATGTTCAACTTCTTGCAGTATCAGGCCCACATTTTGGCATGAAGTATGTTAAATACAGATACATCATAATAATTAAATTAGTCAAAAAAGGGAGTATCTATACCTCTTCCAGTTTTGGTTTCTTCTCCTTAGGAGGAGCTGAACTCCTGACTGAACTTGTTGACTGTGCTTGTACAATTTCTCCTTCCGCTGTTGGCTTCTGTTATGTAAGGAGAAAATGAAACATTTGGTTACTGGCAAAATTTGCAAAAAGTGTAAAAAAGGTAAAGTTAAAAAATTCTCAGTTGGCAAAATCAATACCTCTTTAAGAGTTGTCTTCTCCTCTCCAGGAGTAGAAGTACTGCAGGTAAAATCAGATGACAAAGCATCTGCAATATCATCATCTGTCATTGGTTTCTAAACAGAAATTGCATAGTAGGTTATGGTTAACATTCAAAGGTCAATGGCTGTCAAAACCTAGTTTATAATTCATGTGCACTGTGTGCTTACTGAAGTAGCAATATGTATTTAAGGGGTCATTGTTATACTTTTGTCTCAGAAAGAAACACCCCTACACTTCCTCATACACTTCACATCAAAATGCAGCCTTTCATTTTCTTTTAGGTGTAAACTTATAGTGAAATCAAACTCTAGTCCAGAGATCAGCAACTTTTGGCACGCGGACCATCAGGGAAATCCGCTGGCAGGCCGGGACGGTTTGTTTACCTGCAGCATCCGCAGGTTCAGCCAATCGCAGCTCCCACTGGCCGCGGTTCGCTGTTGTGGGCCAATGGGGGCTGTGGGAAGCGGCGGCCAGCACGTCCCTCGGACCACAACGCTTCTCGCAGCCCCCATTGGCCCGAAACGGCGAACCACGGCCAGTGGGAGCTGCGATCGGCTGAACCTGCGGACGCTGCAGGTAAACAAACCGTCCCAGCCCACCAGCAGATTTCCCTGACGGGCCGCGTGCCAAAGGTTGCCGATCCCTGCTCTAGTCTAAAGGAATGACAGTCAACCTGCCAGCAGATGTTGTGAAGGCCAAGACTATAACAGGGTTTAAAAAAAGAACTAGATAAATTCATGGAGGATTGGTCCATGAATAGCTATTAGCTGGGATGGTGTCCCTACCCTCTGTTTTCCAGAAGCTGGGAATGGGCAACAGGGGATGGATCACTTGATGATTACCTGTTCTGTTCATTCCCTCTGGGGCACCTGGCATTGGCCACTGTCGAAAGACAGGATACTGGGCTAGATGGTCTGACCCCGTATGGCTGTTCTTCTTATGACCTTGTTAAGCACACAGATTTAAGCATTCTTTGCCACACAAAGTACTCAAGGATTCCTGCATCCATAACTGTCAATAGCTAGTCTAAGATTATCAGGTTCAATTTCTCAGAAGTATTTGGTTTAGTTGTTTCAACTTCTTTCAGTTTTCCAAGACCATGTATGTTAATTAAAAATTCGGTGCCAAAACTCCAGAAGCTTCCCATTGACTTCAACAGGAACTGCATGTGGTCAGCACCTCCTGGAATTTGGCATTTTCTCATGTCGGAAGAAGTTAATTAGAACTTTCCCAAGAACCAGATGATGACCTATTTTTACCTTTTGAGATGTAAATCTAACCTTACCTGAGGTGGTGGTTCTGTTTTTTCTGGGGGTACAGCTTGGTCATCTCCTTTACCCTGAAAGAAGAGTTATTTCTGTGGTGAATGGAAGATAATCCCACTATACAAGCAGAACTCTATTGCATGTCTTATTTTGCTCACTTTACTTACCTCCAATAATTTTCTGTACCCTGGAGGTATAGAACCCTCCCGTTTACCCAGTTCTTCGATATATGCAGAAGAACATGAATCCTGCAACAAAAACAAGTAGTTAATATTGTTGTATTAATGTTTGTTGAAACCAAATTTAAGTTACCAATTTACAAAGATAACTATATAAAATGGCATTCTACCCTGTAATAAACTGGCCTTCTCCCCAGCTCACAAAGAACCCACTGCCATACTCAGTCTCTTTCCAAGCAGTTTTATTCTTCCAACACAGGCAAAATTAACAAAACCAGTTCCTCAGCCCACCCCGGGCTACAGCTCCCAGTGCACTGTCCCCTTTGCCTCTTTGTCCTTCCTTCAGGAATCTTCCATGCTCTGGTTGCTGAGCCCCACATCACCCAGAGCTTTTTCCCCAGCAGGTTCCCACTTCCTCCTCTCCTTGCGGGACTGCCTGCTGCTCCTGCTTCTTGCAGCTTTCTGGCTCTGACTCATCAAGTGTCTCCCCCTTGCCCAGGTACCCTCTTTTAAATCTCACTGAGGTCAGCTGACCAGTCACAGGTGTACTGGCCCTGCTCCCTCTTCAAGGAGCCAGCCACACGGTGATATACTCACTAATGATACTTCTGAGAAAAGAGAGTCAAGTACAATAAATGGTCAATCTCAATCTTTTAATGTAGATACAGATAAAATGTGAATTTTAGATATTTTTGGAAACACCTCTGTCTACTCCACTCTCTTACTTCTCCATTACCCTCCCCATCAACTGCGATTGCAACCTCTCTTCTCCCCCCACATCCACATTTAGAAATGAACATCATTGTCTCAGATTCCTAATGCTCTACTATGTGACAAATAAACAAGTAAGTAGAGAGAATTCCCTTCACCTATCCAAGCTTTTTTCTCTCCCCTTTCAGCAACTTTGATAAAAACATGTTCTTTTGTAAATCTGTCAGACAAGCCCATATTTGGTGACCGATTCAAATAGCAACTTTTTTCCAGTTTGCTAACACTTCACTATTGTGTTCTACTGTAGATCTATAGTTGCAACATTTCTTAACAGCTAAAAACAACACTAGTATCGTGTGGGAGGCATTCCTTATGTTTTACAGAGAAATTGTGAATCTATTTCAAATGTTATGAGATCACAGGGATAATTACTCAGCCCGTATGATAACAAGTGATGTAAAAAATTCAATACCGTAATTTCTGGACCAGTGTAGACTGGACTGGGAGGGACATGTTCTTCAGGTCCTCCTAGTGTATCTATCAGGTCATCTAAGGCCTTATCTACATCAAACTAGAAAAATAAGCAGACAGTTATACAAGTTAAGGCACTGTACAGCATGTAAAGATGTATCACAATGTGTAGCATTAATGTAAGACTGCAAACAGAAAAAAACAAAAAAATAATCTCTCCTTAAATCTAACAAAAAAAAATAATCTACATTTAGGTTATTATGCAAATATAGGAGTATACAAAACTTTACTGTTGTGCCTGTCGGCTCCACACATGCATACAAGGGAGTTCACTGAAATTTACAAGAATTTCTCCCGTCTTCAGTCAACTCTCAGCAAAGGGAAGTACTCACGTCACATGAGCCTGGGATCATAGAAGAAAATCTGTCCATTACGTAGAGTCAAATCCAGTAGTCTATTGCTTGTTAATCAAATAAATCAGTGATCTAGCTCCTCTTTATTTAAATCAACTATTAAAAGTGACACCATCGTGATTAAATTAATGTAGCTTTTACAGAAGGTCTTTTTTGTGTTATTAACCATGATAGCGACCCATTAAGATTGGCCTACAGTGGGGCAGAGATGTGAAGCCTGGCCAACTTCCAAACTGCAGGGGAGCCAAGGTCAGGATTTGGCCCAATAGGAAAAGCTAACATGCAATAAAGAACTGTTCTAGCTCTAGACTTTTCAACTGCCCCCTCTCCAATAGATGCAGTATCAGTTTTGTTTCTAGTTCTACTGGTTTAAAAGTGTGGGAGTGTGAAATTCTACTGATTTTCCCTTAATCTTATAAAATAAATAAAGATCAGATAAGACATTGATATGGTGCAACAGAGTGTCAAAAAGCCATAATCATAAAGAGACTGATTATTTCTGCTAAAAAGGAAAGTAAGAAAATCTATGGTGGACACCCAAAATTTAGCGGAGATGCAGCAAACATGATCTTAAAGGCTCACCTTGCACTACAGGCACAAGGAAACAAAACAATACTGAGGGCAGCTACCACAGATGGAATGAACTTCAGTGGTGTGGGTTTGCTTTTCCCCCAAAAGGAGGCATCTAGCCTCTCTGGTTCAATACAGATCATTGCAATTTAGGACCTTGATGGAAGAGTGTATAAATGAGACTTTTTAGGGGGGGAGGGAGTAGGGGGGAAGGAAACAGGATCCTTTGCAGAGAACTCCTGGAAACCAAAACTAAAAACCTGCTCTGAATCAGTACAAGTTCAACAGATATTAAACATTTTCAAAGATAATTGTTTACCAGTTACCTCTCAATTTCAATAACAAGATTATTTGTAGTCAGCTGATTAATTAGTTAATATTTTGTAAAGATTTATTTTTAAAGATGAAACATACTGAAGTATTATTGATAATGTTAGATTTGGGAAAGGCTATTAAAAATTGGGAAAGTTGTGTTTTATACAAGAGAGCTTATATGTCAGTATACTGTTACCTACTTTTTCAGGTGGCTTAGTAGGAGCAGCTTCGACAGCAGAAGATGGAGCCGCTGATTTATTTTCTTTAGTCTGAAAAAAAGGTGAAAATAGTGCTGAAAGCCAGTGTAAAGGAGTTAGGTTAATACAAAGCAGTTGATTTGTGTTAGACTAGAGTTACCTACCTCAGCACTTGGCTTATCAGCCGTCGCAACCAAACCAGCAGCAGTGACTGCACCAACGGTAGCTGCAGCTGCACCACTAGCTAGTGATTTATTTTCAGTTTTAGGCTAGGGGGAAAAAGTAGAAGAGTGTATATGACTTTGTGCTAACAATTTTAAAAAGAGAACTATAATGGAAATGTTCTATCCTAGTATATATCCTACATTACTCCAATTATCAATACAACTTTTGGGCAAATTTCAAGGACAGAACAGGAAAAAGATTATTAATGCTGCTAAGCAACATTCTGTGCTGAAGGAAAGGTGCAGTTTTAGTGGGATTCTCTCTTTCGTTCCTCTGACAACATTGAGATAGTATAGCTTACGACAAACGACACACTGATTTCTGGTGCAGAAGGAGAAAGTTCATTAAAAGCAAATGGTACTAAAGTTTAGTAAGTATTTTATAAAAAGATTATAAAATTCTACCCAAAATGCACTAAAATAGGTAATTTTACTCTGCTAGTTTATATTTCTTCATATGCGGGGTTCACTACAAGTATAAAACATCAAGATGGGAAGCTGAGTTCTGAGTCTCTGAAATTCTCATTTACTGCAGCTTCCTCTGAAAAAACGTTAATTCAGTGAACTAACTTGAGACTCAGTAGATGACTGAAGTCCAATAATAGCAGCTGGTGATGGCGAAAAAAAGATTGTATTTTACATTATGCCGTCTCAAGTCTATAACATACACTAAAACAGTTTGTATGCAGTGTTGTTTTAAACATATTGGTCCCAGGATACTACAGAGAGAAGGTATTTGAGGTAATATCTTCCATTGGACCAACTTCTGTTGGTGAGAGAGACAAACTTTCGAGTTTACACAGAGCCTGAAGAAGAGCTCTGCGTAAGCTTGAAAGCTTGTCTCTCTCACCAATAGATGTTGGTCCAATAAAAGATATTATCCCAAACATCTTCTCTCTCTCTCTAATCAAACAGTTTATTATCTACTAAAATATTTGGCACTCATATGAAATTGAATAAACCAAAATTGGTCATGCTATTTTTTAAGAAGCAGTAAGTCTGGCAGCTGCTAGTTTGTACAGATTCCATGACTCTCCACAAACACCGCCTACCCCCCCCCCCCCCACCCAGATACACTTCAAAGTTGAAGACACCCTGGGTGTAAAGAAGCTCCTAGTAACGGAGACAAACATGGTATATTCCCCAGCCTTGATTTTTTATTCTTTGGAGGTGGCGAGAGGGAGGAGTTTAGGGAATCTTCCCCCAAAACCTTCCACTGCCTGGGAGCTACAAGGAGCAGCACAATCTGGCACAGCCCACTCCAGATGCAGATCCATCTCCCTAAAGTAAGATCTGTCGAGAAAGGGAAGCCATGAAGGCAGCATGAGAGGCTAGGAAATTAAGGAAGTAAAACAAAAATACAGGAGGTAAAATAAATTTGTAAAATCTCAGATCTCAAAATCTGCCACAAATCATGAGAGATTTTTACCCACAATTTTCTAACTCATTCCCCTATAAGTAAAACATGAAAGATGTGGGGCTTTACAGTCCAGGAAGTCTTCATGCTTCAGGTGTACAGGGAATGATTTTGACCTCACACTCCATGTTATCTAGTCTGAGTCACCAAGTCCCAGGATACCTCTATACTGCAATCAAAGGTGTGACTGCAGCTCAGGTAGGAATGCCAACACTAGCTTTAATCTAGCTAGCATGACTCCATATAGCAGTGTAGATGAGCAGCACAGACTAGCAACGCAAGTATGTACCTCAAGTTCCAGACGTGCTTGTACAGCCCAGGTTGGGGTCCATGCCACTGCCTCTACCCTTATTTTTAGCCATGGGAGCTACATTAAAGCTAGGGGGGTATGCCAGCTGGTGCTGCAATTACACCTCCCACTGCAGTGTAGACATACCCTAAATCCTAGGCAGACATCAGAGAGATTTACCCAATGAGAGAGTAATCTGAATGTTTATTCTCCCACTTTGCTTTCTGCCCTCTTTTTCCCCTTGACCCCTCTGAATTTACCCTTTCTGTTCTTCTTTCCCCTCTCCTTAAGCTCCCATCAGTCCTGCAGGCTGTGGGGAGTGCTGCACTTCTGCATCCTGCCAGCTTCCACATTTGGGCCAGTCGTTGGCACTCAAAAATCTGCCTGAAACACTCAACAGAGAAGGGAGCCAAACATCAAGTAGGGCAGCGCTCATGTATTAAACAGAGCAAGGCACACACCCTTGATTGACCCTAGGGTCCCCAATCTGCTCACGTGTTTTATTAAGGATGGAAAGAGAGGAACAAATTGACAAAGGGTATGTTTACACTGCAATGTAAGCCAAGGGTTCAGACTCAGGCTCAAGCCTAACCCCTCTTCTGTCTACACACAAATCATGCTAACGCAGGGCTCAGACCCAGGGTCCCAATACCCCATGGAGGTAGAAGGTCAGAGCCTGAGTCAAGCCAGGACCCAGGGTTCAAGCCCTATTGCTTTACAGTGTAAATGCAGCCTTACTGGACTTGTGCTCAGAGTCTCCCAAAAGTATTCCAGGAACTTGCTTTGTCCTCTGAACAGTCAAGTTTGGTGATAGGTCATGTTTTCCCACACAGCATCATGAAGAAAGGGCTAGAGCAACCACATTTTGGGAGGATGCTAGGAAGTCTGGGATAAGGGTCATTGGACTTGGGCCCACATAATGCACTGGAGACACTGGGTTTGTGACCCAGGGTTCAACAGTTCCTAACTTGGGTTATAACTGAGTGTATATGCTCAAGCCCTAGGTTAACAAACCCAGGGTCTTCTAACTTGAGTTCTACTAACCCTGAGCTTACATTGCAGTGCAGACATACCCAAAGAATGGCCTGAGCCTGAGCAGTGCGGAGTTTGCAAGGGAACGTGACAAGAGTCTCAAATGTGCAGTACTTCTGGCTTAGGCAGGCCTGCAACTGCCAGTAATTTTATATGGTTCACCTTCAAAAACATCCACGACACCTTACAAAGCGAAGAATGGCTTAAGAGAGGTTATGAAACTTGACAGAACACCCTTATTACAGAATACCTATTAAAAGAGGCTGTTTCCAATGAGATGTTCAGTCATGTATATTCTGTAGACAATGCTTGCAACACTATTCTCATCAGTGCTTTTGAATCAGAACATTCAAGGTATTATTAAAGTTAAATAAGCAAAATGCAAAGGACCCATTAACTCCCAAACAGTAAAGTTTTGTACGTGCTTAATGTAGCTTAGACTGTAGTTTAATGCAGCACAAAAAGCTTTGTCACACATACCTTCAAAAAGGCAGTCTGTCTTTCGGACCAGAACTGTCTTTTTGTTCAGTGTTTGCAGATGCCTAGCACAATGGGGTCCATGACTAGGACTAGTAGGTACTCCCTCAATACATACATACATACATACATACATACATACTAAAGGGCTCGCCACTTCTGCTTTACCTTTGGTTCTTCTATTGAAGATACTTGCGTTGACTTTTCAGTCTGACCGGTGGCCGCTTTTCCTGGACTAGTTTTTTTAGAACTTTTCGCTACAGAAGGTTTGGATGGGCTTTTTGCCTGTACAACCATAAATATGCTATTAATATATAGGACAGATTTTAGTATTCTTGTGTTTTTGTTTTGAGAAAACTAACAAACCAACGAAACAAACAAAAGCAGAAGAACATGTAAATAACTCACCCCACCAGGTTCCTTTTGCTTCTCTTCAGACTGATGTTTAGTCTGAGAATCAGCTGGCTGTCAATAATAATACAGATATATTAGAATATATTAGAAATATTTAACTGTGAAGAGGTATTCAACTCAATGGATTTTTAGTCTAGTTTACTTAACATACATGTAACTTTAATCTGTTCTGATAGACAATTTAGAGACACAGGAAATAATTATTTTCTGAGTATCAGGGCTGCACAAACAAAGGAAGATACAATTCCTGCTCCAACCAGATTATACACATCCTACAGGCTGTATAGGATTTAATATACTAGAAAGGGGAAAGCCACGTCTGGGAGTAGTTGTAGCCAGGCTTTAAACACAAAGAGGTCTTTCAAAGGGTTGTAAAAATATTTCTCTCAAGTTATTTATATCCTTTTTGTTAGCTATACATTCCCATTTGTTTACTTCATAGTGACAGTTTTTCCTGTAGCCTCTCAAGTAATCTCAAGGAAAGGCACAGTTCATATTCAGCTAGCTCAGCTGGCAAGTTCACACCCAGGTGCCATATGAGAAAAAGCAGAGTCTAGGTTTGTGGAAATGAATTTTTCTTCATTCGTTCACTGTTTAAAGTTTGAGAGAAAAAATCTATAAGTATGGGTTATCTTTCTTTGTAAATGTGTATTTTCATCTTGGGCAAAAATAGTAATGGGCTGAAACTTTGCATATGTCCTTGCAAAAAAAAAAAAAAAAAAAAAAAAATCAATGTACTGGAATCATTCTGCCTTGTTTTTACTTTAGGGTTGTTGTTTAAAAAAAACAAAAAAAACAAAACAAAAAAAAACTAGTTTTCAGGTTCCTTCCCCTGCCTACTGAAGGAGAAAGAGAAAAAGAAAAAAAGAAAAAAAAAGAAATAACTTAAAAAAAACCCTGTTATTTACTAGGCAGATAGGGCTACCTATTCGTCTCCCTAGGAAAACTCTGCAGGAGAGAAAGCAGTACGCAGGAGACTATATCCTTGTGAATTCTGAGGCATCCATGCAGCAACGCAGACTCTGCATCAAGTTCTATGAGCACCTCCCCCCTTCCCTGAGAATCAGTGAGGTCAACTTTCTCTGTTCTTTCCCACCCACACATGCCCTAAAAGGTGCAGGGTGGATTTAATGCTGGTTTCTGCTTAGAAATCTGCTGGTAGAGGGGAAGCCCAACAGAGTGTCTGCTCCCCAGAAATGTGCTATATCAACTCCTAACAGTGGAGCTCCTGTTCCTACCTCATCTGCAGGCAGGTTTGTTTCCTTTCACCCATATGAGAAGATGGGAGCATCTGGTCCAATAGTGGCAGAATTTAGCTTATCATTACAAACTTCTCTGAAGAAGAACAACGCACAACGATTAAATAAAAGTAGTAGCTTACCTTTAGTGACTGTGCTACTTTTCCAGGTTCTGTTTTTGCAGTTTGTGTGCTCTAAAATATATAAAAAATTATATTCAGAACAAAAGATCAAAAAAGCAGCTTAGTTCTTTTTATGTTTTAAAACATATTTAAGCTTAGTTCTTATGTTTTAAAACATATTGCATATTTTATACATACACGATCACTCAAATATATCTGCATTATAAATAAATAATGCTCTCATCCTCCAATTTACAACACATGGGCACAGAACCCTGTTCATGCATTATAAGTTACTGGAGCAGGGTCAAAACACAGCAGATAAACACACACACACACACGGCCAATGGGAGCTGCAGGGGAGGCGACTGTGGACCGGGCAGCACACAGAGACACCTGGCCGCGCCTCTGCGTAGGAGCCAGAGAGGAGGACATGCAACTGTTTCCAGGAGGTGCTTGAGATAAGTGCCACCCAGAGCCTGCACTCCGACCTCCTCCTGTGCCCTATCCCCCTGCTCCAGCCCTGATCCCCCTCCTGCCCTCCAAACCCCTTGGTCCCAGCCTGAAGCACCCTCCTGCACCCCAAACCCCTCATCCACACCCCAGAGCCCTCCCCCCGCACCCCAACTCCCTGCCCAGAGCCCCCTCCCGCACCCTGAACTCCTCATTTCTGGCCCCGCCCCAGAGCCGCACCCCTCACCCCCTCCCGCACCCCAACCCACTATTTTGTGAGCATTCATGGCCAGCCCATACAATTTCCATATGCAGATGCCCTCAGGCCAAAAAGTTTGCCCACCCCTGTTCTAAGTCATATCTGCTTACTTTATTGAAACCATGTCAGTATAGTTATACTGGTATACTATCCTGGCAAAGCACTCCCAGTGCAGACACAGCTATACTAGCATAGCTGTGCTTTTGCTGGCATAGCTTATTCTTCTCCCCAAGCAAAATAAGGCTATGTCTACACTTAAACCACTAAAACGTAGAAACTTACTACAGTGATGGGAGAGGCTCTCCCATCGCTATAGTAAATCCAGCTCCCCAGAGCCAGTAGCTAGGTCAATGGATGAATTCTTCCATCAATCTACTATCATCTCCACAGGGACTTAGGTCATCATACTACCATAGACCAGTCTGAGCTATATCAGTAAAAGTGCAGTTTTGCCAGTATAAAAGCATTTACCCTTGGGGCTTCTGCCAGCACAACTATGTCTGTCACATATCGCGCCCCTGAGCAATACAGCTATGTGGCAAATCATTGCAGTGTACACATGGCCTGACTTTTTTATTATTATTAATTTTAGGTTTTTTACTGTACTCCTTCAAAGTTAACATAGCTATTGGAGAGTTAGCTGGAGTTTTCAGTGGATCATGTATCATCAACAGTATTTTTTCTAAGTTTTAGCTGCATAATTATTGAGTGAAAGCCTGGCTCCAGTAACCATACGGCAAGTTGAACTTCAGGCCATCAGTTAGAAAACACATTTTTACTTGGAAGGTAGGCACATTTAGAGACAGAGACAAACTAATAAGGACCCACATTTTTATAGTCACCTACAATAGAATCACCTTTAAAATAAAACAATTGATATAACCGCTTGACTATTATTTAAGCATGCAATTTGTCTACTGTAATTTTGCAAGCTTTTTTCTTTCACTTGAGAGGCATTATAAACTACTATTTAGATGTATTTGGCTTTTACATGGATTAGTTGACCCCACCGTGAAGTTTACTGAACAGTTCATTACTCAATATGCAACAATTAAGAAAAAAAAGATCTATATTAAACCCATGCACAGATCCACAATAAATTTACATGTGAAATTCTGAGGTTGTGCGTGCATGTGCACATGCATGCATGGGTGCAAGCGACACAAAGATTTTGAAGCCGCAGATTAAGGTATATAGCACCACATCATAATGTATGCAGTAAATAATCATACAAACCACAGAAACAAGGAATACTTTGGAGGTAGGAGTGAAATTTCCTGTACTCCACACTGAAAATAAATCACTTCACCTCATAGACTATATATTTTAAACATATTGATACTTTCTGGACTTTCCATGTACTTTAAAACCGATCAAGAAGTTTTGTTTCTCAGATACATTCAGAGTCTGCATGCATGCATTTACACACTACAGTATAGCCTCGCTATAACGAACCCCCTGGGGATCCAAGCCATTTGCTTGTTATAGGCCGAGGTTCAAGAGCCCTGCCGCTGGGGCGGGGCTGACACCTTGAACCCTGCGGCAGCCGTGGCTGGAGCAGCTATCAGCCTCCGTCATGGCCCTGGGGCCAGAGGTGGGATCCAGGGACCAGGTTCATTATAGTCAAAGGTTCACTATTATGAAGGGTATTATAGAGAGGGTACACTTGTATACCTACCATATGTATGTATGCATGCATACAAATACATGTACATATTCTGATACACACACTTAACACCATCACTCAAGTAAATCAGTTATCGAAGCAAGTATCCTAATCTTCCAGGACTTCTGGTCCAAGAAGATTGTGTGTGTTTGTGCAGAGATGAAGCTAGAAATTTTGTTCTAACATTATTACATTATCAATCAAACACATTTTTGCCATGAGCTGCCTTTAATTGATGGTTGGAGCAATAAGGAAATACAGGTCTGTCGCATCTTACGTGCATTTAACATGCGCGATTTCAGCTTTATGCGGTCGGCAAAAACAAAAAAAAGAGAAAAATAACAATTTTAATACTGTACCTGTAGTGCGGGCGATTCTGCCCGCCATTCAACTCAATGTAATTTTGACTATATGCAGTTTTCGCTTTATGCGCTAACCGCGGAACGGAACCTCCGCGTAAGATGAGACTCGCCTGTACAACCGACGTGAAGGTGTGAGGAACTAGAATTTGTTTTTGATGATTGATCTCCAAGGTGTGTTGGGCCCATAAGGAAGATTGCAATGTGAATAAGCATGATAAATGAAAGACTCATGGTGGAAGTAATTAAGTGGTGAAAACATGCTGCTGCTGTGACTGCAGACAGAGACATAGTCAATTGTGCATCACCTGAACTTTGTGTCTCTTCCTGCTGTGAGACTGCTGTCCACTGGTCTGGCTATGGCTTGAAGTAGCCTGGTATTAAAGTACAAATTCAGGTTTTTTTAACAATGCATTTCCCAAGAAACGTAGAGAGACTTGCAGGAAAAATGAGATAAAATATTTTACTACCATTTATGTTTGTACATGAAAACAGCTGTACTGAAACTGCTAGAGATATCTGTTACTGAGAGTTAAATTCAAACCTCTGTGCTGCTCACTTTACCAATATTGTTATTAATAACCATATATGACAATTTTCTTATAGAGCAAGTAGTCCTTTCTCGGAATTTGATTGTACATTTACTGGATTGTTTATGTTTTAAATTCTAGGGGGGAGGGTAAATGTTTTTTTTTAAATTAACATTAAACAGAATTGTTCACAGTAAAAATGGCATCAGATGTGTAATAGTTTGATTTAGGAAATAAAATCTATAGCCAGATGTGTTTTCGTTTGCAAATGCAACTTCAGCTCTTCCGGCCTGTTTAGACCTTGTAAGCAGATAATAAAGAAACATATCAGGATCCTGCTTTCAGAGTTCATCTAGGGTGACCAGATGAGAGGAAGAAAATATCAGGACTCTTGGAAGGGGGGGGCACGGCGGAGCAAAAAAAAAAAAAAAAAAGCGGAGTGCCGCGAAATATCGGGAAATTGCGTCCCGACCGACAAACGCCTAAATATCGGGACGGTTCCGATTTTATCAGGATGTCTGGTCACCCTAAGTTCATTAGAGAGGTGGACAGGCAAAGTGAAGGAACAGTGAGATGTACACAGTCTGGGAGGAAGGGGGAGAGGAATCATAATTGGAGACTAGCTTTGTTTGTCATTCAACACAGAAGTTACATTTCAAAACAGCTACACTTGAAGATGCAAAAAGGCTTTTCAGGCTCTGGAGGACAGCTCTGCTTATCGGTTTGTGTTTATAACAGTTTATACACCTTCATGGTGTCCCCTCTTCAGGCTTATTTTATTGGCAGCTAGGTTCCTACTGATCAAAAGGTATAATGATTCATGTTGGGTCCCCAAATATGAATTCCAAGTAGGACCCCTAGAATAAAACTGTTCCCCTTCCTAAGCTCTCACCATCCCCCTGGCAGCACATGCACCATCCATCTTGTTCACCTCATCCCTCCATAATACTCACACTGCTCTTTCTCCCCTCTCCATTTCAATGAACCAACCAGCCACTTTCACACAAGGCCTTGAGGTTCACATGTCATGGTAACCTCATGAAGCACAAATCCGTATCCCTGCCACAGCTGCAGTGGCTCCCATTTGCACAGGGCAAAGCTGATTTCGGGGGGAGGGATAGCTCAGTGGTTTGAGCATTGGCTTGCTAAACCCAGGGTTGTGAGTTCAATCCTTGAGGGGGCCATTTGGGGATTTAGTTGGGGATTGATCCTGCTTTGAGCAGGGGGTTGAACTAGGTGATCTCCTGAGGTCCCTTACAACCCTAATAATCTATGAATCTATGAATTATACTTTTTTGGGAAGGGGGACTGACATTCAGTCTTGAAGGCAAAGAGGGAGCAAGAACGGGTCTTTACTGGTTGGGGGCAAGGGAAGAGGTAGAACGGAATAGAAATGGGAAATAGGTCTCTGAGGAGCAGAGGCAAGGGCACAGGGATCGAATGAGAAGCGGGTCACTGGGAATGGGGTCCGCACAAGAAGGAGGCCCCTAAGAGGAGGAAATGACATTTGACATTCAAGGTGCCCTACTCCCTAGCAACTCTGTTTCCTTCAAAGGAAGTTCCTCTGGGTGCCCCAATTCCCCTTCAAGGAGGAAATGCGAATTATACATGAGCTATTAAAGGGCAAGGTAAGGTAGCTCCACTTCTCTCTTTGTAAAGACAGGCCAGTAAATTCCTGCAAGACTCTATGCTCTAAACTAGTCCCCAGATTTGCAGGGCAGGGATTTACGCCCTGCTACAGTAGTTGTTTTTTTCCTGAAGGCAGCTTATTTTGAGTCTATTAATAGACACGTGACTACTTTGTCTATTAATAGATGGCGAGCTGGTTGCCATCATGTAGATAATGCCACACAGAAAGAGCATGTTAGGAGTGAGTTCGCTCTTTGATGCAGGTTCATAATTAATCTATCATCATCAGGAAACATCTTAAATTAGTGACGGACAAACAACGAATCTCTAAATTTATGAGTCGTGATGATCACGCAGGATTAGACGAAGGTTTAATAATTGTCCGGTTTATTGTCAGGAGTATAGTAGCTAGGGCTTGTGGACTGTGTGTGGAGATTAAGATTTATAAATTAGATATTTTGGCAACCATTGTAGCTACGACTGTTAAAAGAGGTTGAGTGACAAACATCCTTGAGGAATTACAGCATAGCACTATTTGAATTGGCAGAGGTGGTACAAAGGAAAAGAAGGAGAAAGTTGCTTTTTACCAAGAAATATTCTGACATTCAAGTAGTTGGTGATTTTAAAGGTGCTACCGCTTTGAAAATTTTAACTTTTGCTGTTTTTTGTAGAAGTTTGGCAAATGAGCTTCACTTGTTAAATCAGACTTCAGACTAAATTAGAATGTTGAAGTGGATTCTCCTGTAATGCTAATAAACATAAACAGGCTGACAGCGGACTTCAACCTCAAAGTGACATGATCGAACTTAGACCTACCAGTCTGGCATTAGGGTCACATATGTATAACATTAGAAAAATCCATATCTTGTACGACACTACATTGTTCCCTACCCGATCTGGTTCAGAAAGCTGACAAGGTATTGAAATGAGCAAAAACCCTATTATGGAGGGCAGGATTTTTGTCAGTTTCAATATTTTGATCCTGAGCAAGAATGTACAGCTAGGCAGAGAGGAGGGAAAACATCATTGTTATATTTTTTATATTACGATGGTGACCAAAAAGCCTGAATCAGGATTAAGGCCCCTTTCTACAAAGACATAGATGAAACAGCCTCTTGCCCTGAGGAGCTTGCAACCTTATTGTTGTGCTGTGTCTTCAAGTGTAAAAGACAATAGGAAGGAAGACCGAGAGGAATGAGGGTATCATTAACGATGATGAAACATGTGATTTCACATTGACTAACTAAGGCCCAAATTCTTCATTGGGACTATTCACATGGGACTATTCACACAAATAAAGTTACACCTGTAATTAAGGGTTTGCAGGATCAGGGCCTATGTGCATAACTCAGAGGTTCTGAAATAAGCTAAAATGTTATATTAGTATTAATTAATTTAATCCACAGTCCTCAAAGTGTTTTGCATAAGAGGACAAGTGTCTTTATCCCTGTTTTGCAGATGTGGAAACTAAGGTACAGATAAGTGACTTCGTCAAGGTCATATATTGAGTCAGTGACAGTCTGAAGTAAAATCCAGGTCTTCTGACTCATAAATCGCGAAGATTCATTCCTTAGGACTTCATACCTTTGTTTCAGTGGGCTTCATATCCGATGCTTTTGTTGCAATAGTAGAAGGGGGCTGTGTCTGGGGGGAAAAAATGAAAACAATACTTCAAAACAATATCACCTTCACATAAAATGTTAAGACGATTATTAATACAGACGTTTGTATCATGCAAGTATATAGGTTTGTTAAAATTCAGGCTAAAATTCAGGGTGAGGATTGGAGATTAGGCCTATCACTTTTATTCTGATTCTCTGCCAAACTAGAAAACATACTCCTACTCTGCTTCTCTGTGAGTAGGTAGGGTTCCCAAGGTATAATGTAGAAACAGCCTCTTCTCTTAAGTATGCTAAAAGCAGATTTCTAACTGAATATTGGAATATATAAGAATCCTGCTCTCCAGTGCTGAAACATCTATGGATTTATTATGTTGCCAAAAATAACATTTAATATACACTCTTAGCTTCATAGATTTTTAAGGCCAGAAGGGATCATTATGATTTTCTAGCCTAACCTCCGATGTAACACATGCCACAGAATTTCATGAACTGGTTCCTAAATCAAGCCCATATCTCATAGTTGAGCTACAGCATATTTTGCATTTTTTTCAGAAAGACATTCAGTCTTGATTTGAAGGCTTCAAGTCATGTAGAAGGCACCAATCCCTTTGTAAGTTGTTCCAATGGTTAAATCAACCTCATTATTTAAAAACTGTGCCTTATTTTTAGCTTGAATTTATCTACTTTCAGCTTCCAGAAATGGAATTAGTATTCCAGTGACTGTCTCAAAACTGTTGCACTATTCCTATTAAATATTCCTGTTTATACAAACAAGAATTACATTAGCCGTCTCATCCACAGCATTGTCCTAGGAGCTCATGTTCAGTTCGTTATCCACCAAGACTCTAAACTTTATCGTGAACTGCTTTCCAGAATACAGTCCCCAACCCGGGGAATGTTATCTAAACTCTTTTTTCCTAAATGTAGGACTTTGCACTTTACGATATAGTTCACATGAACACAGTGGCAATGTCACTTTCCTCATTTACCTCTTTTCTCCTAGAAGACTTTCAAAAAAGGAAGAAAAATTTAAGGTTAGTCCATGGTGAATGCGTTGCATTAAGCACTTCCAAAATCTTCCAGAATTTTTCATCACAAAAAAAGATAGGACAAAGTTAAAGGAAGTTTAAAAGGACATACACAATTTTTAAAATTGCTTTAAAAAAAAAAAAAAATCTAAATCTGTCCTTGATCCCTTCTGCCAATTTGAGTGTGTCAGTGGGTGATTGACCTCTTTAAGCCACACCCAAGCTGTAATTAATTCCCTGCTTCCCAGCCTGAGGGGGCAGGACTAAGGAGGGTCAGGTGATAGTTTAATGGACACCTGGGCCTTATATAAAATGGCTGACATATCAGTCTGGGAGTGGAACCACAGGCAGGAGGCCAGGTACTCCAGGTGAACTAGCCTGGGAGCTCAGTGCTCTGTACTAGAGCAGGGAAGGATACATGGAACAGAACCCCAGCAGCGGCAGAGAATGGTACTCCAGGGGAACCAGCCTGGGAGGCCAAGTACTCTATCCCAGAGCTAGAAAGACTAATCAAATATAGCCCAAAGGGTGGCCCGAAGAGAAATCCCTGAAAGGCTGAAGAACCTTCCTTTTTTGTTGGGATTTTTACTTTGACTTTTGCTATCCTGAAAGGAGTTGTTTGTTTTTGGGTCAGCTGGAGGGCTAAGTCACATCTCCAGCACAGACCAGTGTATGAAGAGACGGAAGGAAGGAAGGAAGGAAGGAAACTGAAGGCGGCTGGTAGTGCCACATTCAACCAGCTGAGTGCACTATGCGGCAGCCATGCTCTATCACACTGTGGATTTAGTCACATTTTTCTATTTTCAAAAGACATTTTTATCTCCCTGGTCTGCTGTATAAAAGACCCACACCGAAGAGGAAAAACTGTACAAGATAAACAGTGAAACTGTTTATAACACAAAGTGTCATCGCAATGCACAAAGTAAACAAACTAAGTATAGGATTCTTAGATATTACGTGTAAAATTTGTGGGTAAATATATTTTCAGCAGAAATAAAACAAATGAATAGTGTCACTTTAATTAAGGCAATAATGGAGCTATGCTGCACAATTAACTCTTACAAGCAGGCTTGTACTCCACTCCTTTTCTTATATCCTGGACATATTTGTCACAGGTTTACTTTCTCCAAATGTACTTGGGATACAACATACAACTGACCTAACTATAGAAGTGTTCTGAGTACTGTATGTAAACAAGTCCATTTTTCTCTCCAGAATGGATGCAATACAAAAATGGAAAAGTAAAGGCACATTCTGAAAACAAAATGCATCATAACCCATAAAGATGTCTACATGAAGGGTTGAAACAAATATTCCTTTTGACAACCTCTTTAATCTATCTCAGGTAACAGAAACTCCAGGGGATGAGGCCTCTATATCTTGTTCTATAACACAATACCCTGAGGCAGAAGCAGATTACACATATAGTCACCTGAGTTCTTGCTACATGACTAACAAGTATCTGTGCCACCCCATCTCATAGTAGTCACCCTCACTGTGATGTAGTAAAGACGCACATTAACACAGATGAGCACACCACCCCCAAACACGTAATGCTACATACACATCATCACCACACTTCTTCTGAGTCACCTTTTTCTCACTTACAATATACAGAGAGTAGTTGAAATATATGCAATAAGCATTCACATCTTCCTCTTTTAAACACTGTGTGTGCACACAACATTGTAATTTGTGCTAATAACGGACAGTGTATTCATCAAGTGCTTTTAACAAAGGCAGTCTGTTTAATGTGACTATGCCAAACAACAGCTACTGTCTCCATCTCTTGTTAAAACACCTCACAGAACAGTTTCACTTAGTGTTGTGAATGTCTGTTTATTTAAGGACGACAGATGAAGGGGTTAATTCTTCAAGGAGAAAAGTCTGAGAAAAGATTGGCTTTGGCCTTGGTGGGTCAACAATTATGTGGATCCACTAGCTATTCCCCCTTGAAAAGGCCTGAGTGTGGGTGGCGTGGAAACCAGACCACTACCTCAGTGGCCTGAAGCACAGGTTGTCCCCCTCCTGCAGGTGACTTGCTCTACAGGATAGCATGGAGGGGGTAGGACAGTGCTATCAGGGTCTTCCTACTCCTTCTGGGCTATAGTGTACCCTGGGATGCACTGAAGGACCGTCCCACCTGTGGTCCCCAGTGATCAAGGACTTCAACTGCCTCGGGCACTTCCCTTGAATGGGTATTACAAGGCAGTGGAGGGAGATTTTTTATCCTCCCAATCCTTGTACCACACAAGGACTTGGCACAATCTGGCCCCCTTATCTGTGAGCAAAAAAAAAGCATGTTAATAAATAAATATGTAAAAGTGTCATGCTTCTTTGATATCTGCTAGACCACCTATATAACAAGTTGGCTGTTTAACGTGAGGCAATTTTGGATGGTTTCATTTTACTGTTCTTGATGGTGGTGTGTATGTCCATGTGTACTAGCCAACAACATGCTGCTATAAAAAAAAACAAAAAACAAAAAACAAAACCTATATTCTCCATTTACCACAATCTAAACATACAGAACAGATCAAGTTTTGTCCTCTGATGCAACACAGAAATGTATGTCAGGCTTGGAGATAAATATTAAAATGTTACCTAGTAACTAGCACAATAGCTGACTGATTCATGGCTTAAATAGAACTTGGAGAGGCTTTAACATGTTTGGAGGCACACCCTGTTATAGTATGAGAATATTGTGCTCTTGTTGGCCTATATCAAACAGGACACATTAAAAAAAGATTACATAGTCAAACATATATGGTCAACACAAAACAGAGTGTATTTGCTTCAGAACACTATTGTTATTTCAGTATTATCACAACTAAAAGATAAGTGTACTCCAAGTGCTTATTATAGAGTGTAATTCTGCCTTCACTGATTTTAGGGATTTCAGTTATGGCTGTGTATCTAACGGCAAAATTTGGGCTGGTAGTACTTCTGGTAAAGTTGTTGCTGCTTCTTCCTACCTGGGGCTCTGTCATAGGCTCACTGTGTGGCCTCAGGCATGTTATTTAACCTCTTGTCTGACTGTCTGTAAAACGGGGACAATAATACCCACTTCCAAGGCTATTGTAAAGGTTAATTGGTTGATCAGTTAGTTAATATCTGAATTATATTTTGAAGGTACAAAATGCTATGAGCTAAATTTTTCATTCCACCTGAATGGATGAAGGAGATGAAAACCTGGGTGATCACCCCAGCCACCTCCATCTCGCCTTCCCTGGACTCGTGGAAACCTTTCAGTGGGTAAGAAGGGGCCAAGAATTGGACCCAGAGGCTGCCCCACACAGCATTATCCCCTCCATAAACCTATGGGGATTCCCCAAAAAAGGTAATGCTTACTTAACACTATGCTCTTTTATACACACACAATTCCCACTAACTTCATGCTTCAGGTCTTCAGCCAATCACCCGCAGGGGTCAGGAAGGATTTTCCCTCCTGCAATGCACTTGACGGGGAGTTGCATATATGTAACCAAGACATAAATTTGGCCGCAAATTTGTTCAAAAGCTTTAAAAAAGTGGCACACTGGCAATGTAGATATGCAGGGGTTGAAATCTGAATGAAGTGCTGTTAACCTGGAGCACCCTCTCATCTGGTTCTCTTAATTCCTAGTGTGGTTCCCTCCCCCAAATCAGCCACAAAGCAGATGCAGCCATATGTAATCATATGGATTACAAATATAACAAATGTTGATTTTATAGTCTCGGAAACAATTCAGGATTCATCCAATCTCACACAGTGACTGCGGTTCTTGTACATTAACAACTAACATGTCATTCCAATACATTTTAAAAACAAGTGTAGGAAAATTATGCCTCTCTTAAAATAAATGAGTTGAGTGAATATATACACATTGAGAGAACACTAGGGAAGTGATCTTGCCTCTATGTACACAGCATTGGTAAGACCACTACCAGAATACAGTGTCCAGCTCTGGTATACACACTTCAAGAATGATATGGAAATACCAGAGAGAGTTAAAAGGAGGACCACAATAATAATCTAGGGGCTAGAAAATAAGTTTTATGATGTGAGGTTTTTAAGAGCTCAACTTATTCAGTTAAATGTTGAGAAGTTGGAGAGGTGTTTTGACCACTGTGTGTAGGTACTTAAAGATAGAAAGATATTTGAATGTGTGTTTTGGCAGGGATGGCTGGGGAGAGAGGAAGGGTGGGGCGGCGTCCAGCCTTGCTGCCAAAGATATAACTAGATCCAATGGCTAAAAGTTGAACTTAGATAAATTCAACTTTGGAATAAGATGCAATTTCCTAGCAGTGAGGATAATTAAATATTGGGACAGCTTAAGTGGGGAGGTGGTGGACTAACCATTGCTTGGAGTCTTTAAAAATGAGATTAGATCTCTTCCTAAAAAATATGCTTTAATCCATCTTCAGGGAGAAATTCTATGGCTTGTGTGCGCTGGGGGTTGGGCTGGGTAGTTGTGGTGGTCCCTTCTGGCTTTGGAATCCATGAATCTGAATCTTCCGTTCATTCCCTTCCTTCATGAGCCATGGGGAGACCAGGATAGACTGCACTGCCCTCAACACACTTCTAAAACCTGCAGCTCTGCATTAAAACAGTGACTATAATCTTATTTCATGCTTCAGGTCTTCAGCCAATTACTTGCAGGGGTCAGGAAGGATTTTCCCTCCTGCAGTGCACAATGGGCTGGATGTATTCTGTGTGGGCGAGTGGCTGTTTTCTTATTCACCTTTCTCTGAAGCACCAGACATTGGTCACAGCTGAACACAGGTCGCTGGACAGGGTGGACCAGTGTTCTGAGTTGGTTCAAAGAATCCTCTTTCTAGATACATGGCTGGTGTGTCTTGCTTAGGGCTTGTCTACACTGGCACTTTACAGCGCTGCAACTTTCCACTCAGGGGTGTGAAAAAACACCCTTCTGAGCACAGCAAGTTTCAGCACTGTAAAACTCCAATGTAGACAGTGCACCAGCGCTGGGAGCCATGCTCCCAACACTGGTAGCTACGCCCCTCGTGGAGGTGGGTTTTTTAGAGCACTGGGAGAGCTCTCTCCCAGTGCTCTGCCGCGGCTACACAAGCCACGTTAAAGCGCTGCCGCGGCAGCGCTTTAACGTTGCCAGTGTAGACTAGCCCTTACATGCCCAGGGTCGTGCTCACCAAACTAGGGATCTGGAAGGAATTTTCCTCCAGGTCAGACTGACAGGGAACTTAGGTTTAAAAAAAAAAAAAAAACCTTCTCTGAAGCATTGGGTGTGGTTTATAGGCTGGGATCATGTGAACATATCTTCCATCCCTGTGGCACACAGTTTAGACTCCTAAGGACTGAAATACTTTAGTCTAACTAATCTGGCTTAAGATAGGGGTATCTGGGTGAAATGGAATAGCCTGTGATATACAGGAGGTCATACTAGATGATCTAATAGTCCCTTCTGACCTTAAACTGTATGAAACTAGGTTTTCTGAAATACATGCCCATCTATTTCACAATGAAATTACTGGACTATGTGGAAGTCTGTACATGGTTAAATACTCAAAACAGAAAGTGATAGCAGAAATTTCAGACTAAGTACCTGAAGATTATGTAAATGAAAAAAAAAAAAGTGCCTATAATATACTTCTGGCTTAAAGACTGCTTACTTTTGTGGGTTTCTTTAGTCAGGTACTATGTAGGAATAATCAACATGGATTTATTTTCTAACACTTCCATTTGAATTAAAGTTACATTCAGGCGTGTATCACTAAAAGAACCAACCAACCAAAAAACAAAAACCTGCAAGAGCATAAGGCCAGCACCTATTATCTCTGTTTGACTTTACAACCTTGTATGTTATAAACAAATCTTTTTATTTGTCATGCTGATTACTGGGGAGATAATCCTAGAAAACTGTAAAAAAAAATCACTGGAGGCAAAAGTTAGTCTCTTTATTACTAACTTCTGGTTTTCTGCAGAAACCTTTAGTGGTCTTCTGCTAAAATCATACCATGAAACTAATTCTGGCCCCAATTTAGCAAAGCACTTAAGTACGTGCTTACGTCTCATTAAAATCAATGGGACTTAAGCATGTGTTTAAAGTTAAGCAAGTACTTAAACTGCTTTGTGGAACAGGCAAAGTTTGCTGAATCATGACCTTACTGGGAAAATTCCTTAATAGACAGATTTTGAATCTTCATATAATAATGTATCCTAGACATATTTACTGTGTTTATAAGTCAACATAAACATTCATTATTAGCTCAACTAATAAACAGAAGACCTCCTTGTTAGAAAATCATCAATGTACCCATATAATTATTCACACAGAATTCCATAAACCTTCCACAACTTTAAACAGTTCACAAGAAAAATATTTTTAAAATAAATCGGCTCCCCCGTAGGCAATAAGAAAATCAGAAACTTGTTGTTGTTGTTGTTTTGAGACCAGAGCTCACAGTCAAGAACATGAAGAATGAACTAAATATGGTAATCTGCAGTGGGCTGTGGTTTATTAAAGTAAACAACTCCAATATGTAATTTAACTAAACCCAGAATTGAAGTTGCATTGAGACTACGGTATTCTCTTGTAACAAGAGAGGGTGAAAAATCCAAAGGAGTAGTATGCACCGAGAACACTAGGTGGAGCCCAACATGAGGATAAAACTGAACTGACAAAAATGTCTAATCAGCAAATTCCATTCTTAGCTGTGAGCACTAGGAGAGCTAACTCCATCTGGCTAACTAACCCATACTACACTACATGTATTGTATGCATGATATTATAAACAAATGCAAATACAGTGTTGTGCACATATTAGATTCATGCTCTTACTCTGTTCTCAGCATCAAAAATTCAAATATTGAGAGTTATCTGTAGTGAATCATGCCAAGCAGATAAAGACCACTATGGTTACTAGTCCTGCATGATCAAGAATCTGTGCAGGACTGAGCTTGAAGAGGAATCTGGGGGCATTGCCATGGCCAGGCCAAGATAAAAAACTTCCCCTTCCTGCAATTTTCATAGATTCATTCATAGATTCTAGGACTGGAAGGGACCTCGAGAGGTCATTGAGTCCAGTCCCCTGCCCGCACGGCAGGACCAAATACTGTCTAGACCATCCCTGATAGACATTTATCTAACCTACTCTTAAATATCTCCAGAGATGGAGATTCCACAACCTCCCAAGGCAATTTATTCCAGTGTTTAACCACCCTGACAGTTAGGAACTTTTCCCTAATGTCCAACCTAGACCTCCCTTGCTGCAGTTTAAGCCCATTGCTTCTTGTTCTATCCTTAGAGGCAAAGTGAACAAGTTTTCTCCCTCCTCCTTATGACACCCTTTTAGATACCTGAAAACTGCTATCATGTCCCCTCTCAGTCTTCTCTTTTCCAAACTAAACAAACCCAATTCTTTCAGCCTTCCTTCATAGGTCATGTTCTCAAGACCTTTAATCATTCTTGTTGCTCTTCTCTGGACCCTTTCCAATTTCTCCACATCTTTCTTGAAATGCGGTGCCCAGAACTGGACGCAATACTCCAGCTGAGGCCTAACCAGAGCAGAGTAGAGCGGAAGAATGACTTCTCGTGTCTTGCTCACAACACACCTGTTAATACATCCCAGAATCATGTTTGCTTTTTTTTGCAACAGCATCACACTGTTGACTCATATTTAGCTTGTGGTCCACTATAACCCCTAGATCCCTTTCTGCCGTACTCCTTCCTAGACAGTCTCTTCCCATTCTGTATGTGTGAAACTGATTTTTTCTTCCTAAGTGGAGGAATTAGGAAAATTCTTCCTAATTTTCACATCACAAAGAACGGTTTTTGCAATAGGTATCCTTTCAATACGGTAATGTTTTGCTAAGTGAGATCTAGCATATTCTTTTTCTTATTCTAGCCTTTTTATTGGTGAATAAAAACAGATAAGGCCTAATTCTGACTCTCTCATTATATATATATATATATATACACACACACACACACACCTTCCATTGAGTCTAGATCTCTCATTCATAATTCAAGGAGTTTTTGGCCAACACAGTAAATCAAGTCTGATTTTGTGGGTGCACAGATTTTGGTCTGAGTCCGAGAACAAACTTTAAGGCCCATCCTGCAAAAATTTACACTTGTGCTCATCTTTACACACTATGAGTAACCCCACTGAAGTAAATGGAACTCTGGTGCATAAAGTTAAGCACACACAGTAATCTTTCCAGCACTGGAGTCTAAGGGTACGTCTATACTTACCCGCTGGTTCGGCGGCAAGTATAGTCTTGTCTAGATGCGATAAATCGATCCCGGAAGTGCTCGCCGTCGACGCCGGTAATCCTGCTCCGCGAGAGGAGTAGGCGGAGTCGATGGGGGAGCCTGCCTGCCGCGTGTGGACCCGCGGTAAGAACCTTTAAGTTCGAACTAAGATACTTCGACTTCAGCTACATTGTTCACGTAGCTGAAGTTGCGTATCTTAGTTCGAACTGGGGGCTTAGTGTGGACCAGCCCTAAGGTTGTACTTGAAATGTTACTATTTCCTATCAATGCAAATCTGGATTATTCTTTTAGAAAAGTGGTTAAACAAGAATTTAAAATGATCTGAGTTACAGTATTTCACATGTAAATACTGCTAAATAAACAAATAATAATTTAGACATCTGGTAAGGTGAGATCTATAAGAACAGCTGCATTATGAAAGCTTTTACTCTGAAATGACAACATTAAACTATTTGGTCTCTTTTCCACAAACGGGAACTCTGAATTGCAGAGTCTTATGCATCAGGAACTGGAGTTTGAACAAATATGAACCTTAAAACAGATAATGTCTGTAAAGAATTGGCTTTTTTTAGGATATTACATCTTTACCAATAGTTTGAACTCTTCTTTTTGTATGTTATTCTTGTTTTTTAGCATGTAAAGTACTTTGGATGAGTCGTATATTTATAGAGTAGGTTATAATAACCAATATATTCCTTCTTTTATAAAAGCTTTTCTGAGAGACATACTGCTTTTTCCCTGAAATACATTATTTTATTTAAAAAACACCTTAGAAATAAGAGATGGAAAAACCTACTTCTAAAAATATTCAATTCTAAGAAAAACTGAAATCAAAGTATATTTCATCAGGTATTTTAAATAAGTTGTGTGTCTGTGTATATATATCAGCTCTGTCGGAAATCTCAAATGGATGCCAGTAACAAAAGTGAAAACAGTATACATTTGCAAAATACTTTCTAAGTGGATTTCAAAATACAAGGATGAATCTAGAATTATAGAGAAAGAGGAATGATCTTTGTGCAGTAACTGAGCAGACAGAGTGCATAATGAGTAAGAGCTATATTACGGAATATCAGATCATGAAATACACTTCAGTAGAAGAGCCACAGGAAGCTAAAAATAAACTGGCTACACAAGAAGGTCCCAATTTTTCACTCATATGATATGGACCTATAAAAGCAACAGTGATTCAAGTCAGGCAGCTTTAGGGGACAAAAGAAAGTGAAATACTAAGTGATGTCGCATTCACTCTGCCCATAGACAACAAACTGACATCCACCTACATTCCAAGATATTAAAAATTATAAAGGAAGTAAACAAGGCAAGTAAACAGTTCTACACGAACAAGAGATTGATAAAGATATTTAAGGGTGTAAAATAGATATGTCGTTATCTGTTGACAGAGTGTATTAGGAATTTGTTGAATAACTTGAGTACCTTACTTAGCATTATTTGATTTGAAATGATTTAACTATGTTAAGGCTGCTTTATTTGAATTTATTGCACTTAAATGACTTTCTAATCTTTTTGCTAAACAATCACAGGAGGTACAAGGTACATAAATATGAAGAGCCTTACTGATCTCTATTAGTGTGATCTTCCTTAGAGCAACCACATTTCCACAGCTAGGGTTGCCAGGCGTCCGGTTTTCGACTGGAATGCCCAGTCGAAGAGGGACCCTGGAGGCTCTGGTCAGCACCACTGACTAGGCCGTTAAAAGTCCAGTCGGCGGTGCAGCAGGGCTAAGGCAGGCTCCCTGCCTGCCCTGGCTCTGCGCAGCTCCCAGAAGCGGCCGGCATGTCCTGCGGCCCCTAGCTGCAGGGGCGATCAGGGAAGCTCTGTGTGCTGCTCCCACCCCAAGCGCCGGCTCTGCAGCTCCCATTGGCTGGAAACCGCGGCCAATGAGAGCTGCAGGGGTGGCGCATGCGGGTGCGGGCAACGAGCACCACACAGAGCCACCTGGCCACCCCTGCGTCTAGAAGCCGGACATGCCAGTTGCTTCCAGGAGCTGCACAGAGCTAGGGCAGGCTGGGAATCTACCTTAGCCCCGCTGCACTGCCGACCGGGAGCCACCTGAGGAAAGCACCGCTCGGCTGGTGCCTGCATCCCCTCCCACACCCCGCAGTTAGGGTGCGGGAGGGGGTGCGGGCTCCAACCGAGGTCGGAACCCTCTCCCGCACCTTAACTCCCTCCCTGAGCCCACACCCCAACCCCCTGCCTCAGTCCTGAGGCCCCTTCCACACCGCAAACCCCTCATCCCCGGCCCCACCGCAGAGCCCACACCCCCAGCCTGAGCCCGCACCCAACCCCTCCACCCGCATTCTGAACCCCTCATTTCTGGCCTCACCCTGAAGCCCAAACCCCCAGCCAGAGCCCTCACCCCCTCCCACAGCCTAACCCCCTGCCCCAGCCCAGTGAAAGTGAGTGAGGGTGGGGGAGAGCGAGAGACAGAGGGAGGGGGGATGGAGTGAGTGGGGGGGCAGGGCGGGATCTCAGGGAAAGGGGGGCAAGGGTGTTCAATTTTGTGCAAAAAAATAAATAAAGTTGGCACCCTATCCACAGTCCTGGTTTAAATTAAAAACAAATGAAAGGTTTTTTTTGTTTGTTTCTTTGAAGTGTTGTTCAACTCAGACCTAAACCAAAAGGTCAGTTGTATATAAAGATTTAGTACTGCTCAGCCCTACACCTCTTCTGTATGAGGACCGCACCTGCTTAAAACTGCATTGTGATTACTGACAGTACTCTGGAAGTGGTCTGGAAAGCAAGCCAGCATGTGTCTGATGTGAACTTCATTCTCTACTCTCAGTTTATGAATACATGACTATAAACCACTTCATTTCCACTAAGTGCTTGGAGTAGAGTTAAAAATAAAATTGCATCACAGATCCAATTCTCCAAGAGACAGTTTTTCAGTATCAAATTCCGTTTGCGTTGTTTAATTGTAAAAGGTTTCTTTTGTCCTGTTGAAAGTTTACAACGTATTTCATTTTCAAATTTAATTCTTTGTGCATTTCACTCAAATTATTACTTAGATTTCCTTTTTTCTTGTCATTTTCATGAACAGTGATGTAAAAAAAAAGTCTCGAAATATTGTGTGTGGCCACAAAGCATGCTGATCAATGCGTTATTTCTTAGGCTCAATCCACAGGAAGTATTCAGAGTCAAAGCACATTTTAAAAGTGTTGAATCAAACTCCCTCTATAACTCCATTGAAGTCAAGGGAATTATCACATAGATCATTTCTTTTTATGCTCTCCCCTAAGAGCCTGAGTCTGAACATCTTCAGGATACAATGCAAGACATTTATTTTGCCAAGCTACTGGGTAACAGTTCTGTTGTGTCTTGCTTTGTGTTTTATTCTTTGTAATAAATGTAATAGCTACTCTAGCTGCTACAGCAAACACAGCTGTAGAAATCTGTAACAATAATTGTAGTTACGGAATATCTGCAAATAATCCTCAATATCAAAGCAACTCTAAATAGACACAGTACTATTTTCCATTTTTTTCAACTGAAGTCCAGCTTCAATTAACACCTTATACCTGCAAGTATTGGAAATACCTGGTTTATCTACAGTAAAGTGATTCTAATTCATGCAATGGCAAAAAAGTCAGATTACTCTGGAATGTCACTGTGTGCTGCTATAAAAGCAGGGTGGATTAAAAAAATGAATTTTTTTATTTAAATTGGATTTTTGAGGGGAAAAAACCTATCTAAAGTTAGTTTTAATTAAGATAAGATATCTTTGAGCTATAATGTATCGTGGAAGAGGGATTATAAATTCTAATTCTATAGTATGAGACAATATATTCATGTAATGTTTAAGAAAAATTTTGTAAATGAGTTCCAATAGTTCATGGATTAGGGACCCAATCTTATGGGGTTCCACAGGCTTCTGTATAGATTATTTAGGTTAATCTTTCTATCTACCCAATGGGACTCAATATCTTCTAGACTGAGCACTATCAGAGATGCTTAGTTCTCAAACTGTGGATTTGTGTCTCCAGAGATAACATGCTTGTTAACAGCAAAAATGTTTTTAAATAAATATATAGAGGTGAGAAATACCAGACCTCAACTCTATTGTCCTTCTGCAAATCTGTGTACACAGAGTCAATCCTTTACTTCTCTCTAAAAGTGCAAAGTTTCAAAAAGTTCAATGAATAGAAGATTGTTGGGGGCAGACTAGATCTGGACAAGGAGAAGAAGTCTGGAGATAAATGTGAGAAGCAAGGGACATATGCTTGTTTTGTTAAAATATTATATGTTTCCTGTTGAAGAAAAAAATCCAGAATACTTAACGTTGTTGTTTTAGTTAAATAAAACAATTTAAAATGTCTGTCTAGTGATGTTCTCCTCCTAATATAGCATGGCAAGAAAATCCTCCAAATATTAATGATTAACCTGTTGAATTGGAGATAGTTCACCTCCCAATGACTTCATAAATATCTGCTTCAATTATCTTTGGTAAATGAAATAACCAAACAATCATTCATTTTCTGATATAGTTGTAAAACTAATCTGAAAAGTTTTCAAAATAAATTACTGTTTAAAAATATATAGTGTGTACCTTCTAAAAATGAAACCTACATCTATCTCTGAGTTGTTAAGGTTATAACAACCAACAAGAATGCACTTTTATGTCGAAAACCACGATTAAACCATGATTAAATCGAGTCTTTCTGACTAGTGATTTAAATCAAATCCACCCTGATAAGAAGTAGCTAAATACTTACTTTATTTACAAAAAATATTACAGAAATGATAGTTAACAACATCAAATATTTCAAAGTGCTTTCTGAATCGCAAACGGGAAAAAGAATTTACTTTCAGGAAATAAGTGTGGGTGGCCATCATGCATCAGTTTAAGTGCCACATTCAGTTGGGTTTGTGTCACTTAATCTGGAACACTGCTAAGGATCAGTACAAGAAGCCTGTAACATTTCTCAAGGAGAAATTAAACAAATATACTGTATTACAGAAAGATTTGGGTAGTCTGTAGAAGCCACAGGAAAGCCCAACAGAATAAAACTGCACACATAACTAGACACGTTAAGATATAGGTTCTAAGAGAAGTAATTTCCAACATAAACCTAGCAGATTTGGCAAAATTCAGAACTGTCAGTTGGTGTTCACAAGAATCAGCAGAGATACTCTGACTCAAAGACTGGATTTTTTGCAGAGTGGGGCAGGAGGATGTTACCACTGAGGTAACAGGAGCTGCACATGTGCTAGGTGACAAAGACATCTGTTACCAAAGATGAAAAATCAACAAGGCTTCAGAAGCCATGGTTATCTGCACAGAACTTAAAGAGAAAAATAGCCAATAAAATAAAGTGAGAAAAGGAAGCTACTTTTGCCACTTCTACAGTAACTGTATTAGCAATAACTGTGATTAGACATGGGATCATTAGCACAGTCCAAACATAATTCATTATTAGAAGTACTTCTTTGGAGTCATGCTTTAAAACCTTACAAATGATGTCCTGGAACAGAGGAATTGCCATACCTGATCAGACCAACTGTTTATCTAATTCAGTAACTTGTCTCAGCAGTGGCCAGCACTAGAAGCTTCTGAGGAATGGGTACAAAACCCAGCAGTAGATAAGAGTTCTGGTTTTTGTTCACTTTGTCAGTTTAAAAAAGACCCTTAACATTATTTCAAAATTAAGTCTTACATTTAATGTTTTACTTAAATTATGCTATAAAGTATTTAACATGTACACTAACACTGTACATATGTACACAAGTACATTATTTGTCTAATGTAAACACAGAAGTCAAATGTGATCACTACTACTGACTGACTAAGAATTATGCACGTTATATTGTTATCCTGTTTGCCTCAACCCATCCCAGCCTGCTTGTTTCTCTCATCCATCTATTACATCTGTAAGATCTTTGGGGCATAGAAACTGTATTTTTTTATGGTTGTACATCACCTAACACAATGGGATCGAACCTGGTTGTGGACTTTAATATTTATATTGCAAAATTAGCTAAAGAAGAAGAAATAATGACTAGCACTTCCAAAAAACTGACTAGGAATTACTCTTAGCAAGAGACATTTTAAAATCACAGAATAGCTCATATGTTTGTATGTATGTTTTTATAAGATGATGGGGTCGAGAATATCAGTTCAAAGCATTTCCAACAGAAAATAATTTAAAAATAATCACCTTAGTTCTAATGATACACAGCCAGTTTATATAGTGCTCCACATGCTCAACACACTTTATAAACATTCATTACATTAATCCTCACAACACTCTGCAAAGTCTGTTATTATCCCCAAATAAAGTCACACAGCAAGTCAGTAGCAGAGCTCAGAATCTCCTGACTGCCAAACCCATGTTCATTCCTCCAGATCACACTATCTACCAGTCTACAACACCTTTGGAATTAAATACAACACTGACATTTAAGATCTGTATATTCTTAGGGCCCTATCATGCCCGATACAGCCTTCTTCCTATCGGGGATTTGAAATTGCAGGGTTTCCACTAGCCGAATTTTTAAGGCATTCATCCACCAGGGGAGGGAGGGAGAGAGAAACATGCAGTATCCCCTGAAGAAGAAGCAGGGAGTTGCCTCACACACAGATCTTCAGGGACTTGCAGAGGCACAGAATTATCTGTACATTTACATTACATCTTTGCTCCTCCTAGCAATACATGTCCTGCAAAAACACTGCTGTCAGGGACCCCCTTGCGGCCACTTTCCTCCAGCTCAGGAATAGTTTCTGAGCACAGGTAGGGTATCATGGACAGGGTCAGATTCAACACTAATTTACCTAAAAAAATCCCATGTTTTTTGAGAAAGGTGAAGTAAGGACACTGTGGATCATTTATTCCCCTAAACTCCATTCCTTTTTCTATCTTCCCAGCAACAAAGCCCACCTGGAAGAGGTGGTATACATTAAGATGATGCCATGGAATTAGCACTCTTGCTTTCTGTGTCCCTCTCCCCACTCTGGACCTTGTCCCCGCTATCACTTTCAAAAATAGCGAATTTGTTTATGAAGAGAAAATTTCAAAGTAAAATTGGTCAAATACTTGGAGTTAATTTAATCTGACCTTTAGAGTTCTGCAGTGGCTTCTCCACAATGAAGATCTAGTTATGGAGAGATTTCATGGCAAGGTGGTTCATCCTTAAGGCCATCTGCACTGGGGCTAGAGATAAAGGATTTCTAACCCCACGTCACCTCTAACATGGAGAATGAGTCTTCTTCACAGCTAAATGTTTGTGACTAAATGGTGATGTTTTGTATCAACTGGCTACAGGACAACTGATACCACCTTAGATACACCCCAGTTTGCATATTACTGAAGAGAAGAGAAACCATCTACTTTAGGAATAAAGAAAACACTCTTCTGCCTGAAAAAGTTTTAGCTGAGATATTTATGAGTAACACCTAATACTGCTAGAGAAAAATATTTCTCTATATTTTTCAATTTATTTGTGCATTAGACAGCACCTTTGTGTAAAGTCATTTCACTATTCCCCACATAGTCAATTAAGCCTCAGTCCTACAATTAACTTTGTGTGGGTGGACCGGTGAGCCCATGCAGAGCCCCAAAGGGGGGGGGGGGAGAGGCAGGAGTGGGGCATGTTACCCAGCTTCCTGTGTTATTTGTGTAGATCTTTAACACAGCAAGAGGAAAGAGAAAACCCATTTACACAAAGAGGAAAACGTGATCGCAAGACCATAAAAATTGGCATGGGGAGGAAGGGGCAGATGTGGTACCTGAAACTATTGTTACAACTTTTTGCAACTTTGGCTAGATTTCAAGTTGACAGTATCCTTTCACATGCAGAGCTACAGCTCCAATTCAACAGGTTAATCATTAATATTTGGAGGATTTTCTTGCCATGCTATATTAAGAGGAGAACACCTAATGGGGAAATTCAACCTGATACAGATGGCCAGCTCATGCACTTAAATCGCAGAGCAGTGCAATAGGCCTTCAGCTGGTCCTCTGGACAGAGATTAACTTCACCTTGAATGCACATTCAGTTATTTCTTCAAAATATAAAATATCTATGTTATGGATAGATGGCATGAAATACTTCAGTTTAGAAAGCAAATCCTCATTTTATCTAGAAGAAAGGCTGAGAAGCCAGTAATTTTTATAACAAAGAAGTTTCCTCCCCTATGCACAAAATGTGATGAAAAAGTAGAGTTCTTAAGCAATAACACCATAGAACAAAGCTGATTAAATTCACCCTCAAGCACCTCTTTGCTAGGTAAACTTGTTTTCACTCTTTCAAAGTAGATAAAGGAGAAGTGGGTATAACACAGCAACTGAAAAACCTCACACGGGGCAGGAGCCTGTTTTCCCAACTAATCCATTTTATTTTGAGTTTTAAACCAAGCAAAGGAATTTATGGTAATGAATCAATGGTTTTATTTACAATGAATATAATGAAAAATTCCTAAGAAATATTAGGTGTAACCTATACTAAGTCTACACAATAAATCTCATCTGTATTACGATGGAAACAATAATAAACAATTTAATGACTGTGCTTCTGTTTCTTCTGCATGGACTTATTCTGAACACTTGTTTTTGTTTGAAGGATGTTTAGGTATCGATATCCATAACAACACACATTCTTTTGTACAGATTACCATGCCCTGACTATGCAATATTTGGTACATTTAACAACTACGTTAAACTTTGTATTCATGCGTCAAAAAATATGGGCTTCTGACGCAAAGGCACTTTAAGTTACTAGCATGGGCGTAGTTTGGAGAGGGTAGGGAGGTGCGGCTCCCCAAACTGAAAGCCTCAGGCAGGCACAGAATTTGCCCCCTCCCCCACATGACCCATTGGCCTGATTGAAGTTGCCTCCCCCAAATAAAGAAGTCAAACTATGTCTACGGTTACTAGGAACATAGAAGCTGCACCTAAAAAAAACTAGGTTGATTAAATCCCCTGCCCTTCTCTGCCTCCTTTAGAATTTAGCATATGTCTCATAAACCATATATTTTGCAACTCTGTCCCCAAAACAAATATTCAGAAACACATATAGAGTACAAACAGCCTTCCTATCCAGAAAGACTGTCCCCCTGTTAGCTCTGAGTACTGTGGACACAGTAGACAGTTTTAGAACTGAGTCACTGTACACTCAGCCTGTTTGGAAATGCTCCAGCCCAGATAAAAGAAACATCTCATAAGGTCAGCAGCTCGTTCAGAGCACTGCTAGGAGAGAAGAAAGAAGAAACTATATCATGTAATTAGCCTGAAGCAGAGATAAGAAGATAGAAAAGCAAGTCAGAAAACAGTACTCACTTTGTACAGTTGCTTTATATTCTAATTTCTAGTTAATTGTAGCACAAGATCCTTATGACAGAACTGTTTTTGTTTCAGCATACAGTCCTGTCCTTGGTTTCAGTTGTAATGAAATCCTGGCCAACCCCCTTTTTCACTTGAGGATGACACAGCCAGTTCTAACACCGCATAGGAGGATCCTCCACCCAGCAGACTCAGTTGCTCCACCTCTCTATTAGTTTGTTGTTGGGTGTGGGTTTTTTTAGTGTGTAAACAGGCAGCTCTCTCTGTAAAGATTTCCCACAGCTAGAATAACTAATCCAAAGTGAAAAAAGAAAATACTGCCTGTGGAAATACGAATGTTTGTGTACCATTGGTTTATCATAAACAATGACAGTAGGTACAACATGGGGAAAGGATAGCTCAGTGGTTTGAGCATTGGCCTACTAAACCCAGGATTGTGAGTTCAATCCTTGAGGGGGCCACTTAGGGATCTAGGGCAAAATCAGTACTTGGTCCTGCTAGTGAAGGCAGGGGGCTGGACTCAATGACCTTTTGAGGTCCCTTCCAGCACTAGGAGATAAGAGAGAGAGAGACCTGTGTGTGTGTGTATATATATATATATATATATATATATATATATATATACAGGTAAAACTCATCCCTGATTTCTGTGTAACTATTGAAGTCAGTCAAATTGCATCAGGAATGATTTGAACCCATTGTATTTTATACCAATACTAAATACTCCTTTTTCCTTCTTAAATCAATGTCTGCATTTCTGCACAGCTCCTAGTACCATCTACTACTATGGTTTCTACAGGAACAGTGCTGACTGGAGGAATCCAATGCAGTCCAATTCACCTTAATTAATAAATAGCAACTACTATTATTGTGGACTGCTGAGGTGAGGCGGGAGGGACTCAGGAGGCAAGACTTTTAAATAATTCCAATTGAGAGACAGGAGATGGTTAAATCAGAGGGAGGGGAGGACAGGACTGGACTGAGTTGTCTAAATCAGGTAGAAGTGAAAGTGGGAAAAAGAGAGAAAACTGGGGGCAGTAAGGGAGAGGAAAGGGTGAGAAGATGATGGGACCATGTGTATTGTGGGCATATGGACTAGCAGTCAGCAGCAAATCAGAGACATAATGACTGTACAACAATTCTGAAACAAGCCATGTATCAGTTATGCAAAATTACAAATCTGACTGACTACTCCTGTTCCTCAGCCACACAGCAGTTATCTGAATACTATTTGATTAATAACCACACATTGTCACTGTATAATATCCCTGTGCTCTGATTGGTTGTGACCATAAATGTAAGTATAATAAATCCATCTGCTGTACACCAATTTGGTAGTTTTAAAAGGTATTATCACAGAAAGATATCAGGATAACAGCAACTTACTTTTTAATTTCATATCTGCTTATAAAATCAAATTCTTGAAAGTTGTGGTTTTTGTTTATTATTTATTTATAAGTAAAGAGCTTCAACGCTCCTTTCATATCAGCTTCTGGCTCGTCACATGTCTGATAAATATGGAAACCCCACATCCACTCCATCCCCAAGGTGGAGATCAACCAGAGAGGGGGAGCAAGGGGGCGGTAACCGGATGGCCTTCCCCTTTAGGCATGTCTAAACTGCAATTAGAAACTCACAGCTGGCCCATGCCAGCTGACTTGGGCTCATGGGGCTCAAGCTAGTGAAGATGTTCTGGATCCAGCTGAAGCCCACCCTCTGGGACCCTCCCACTTCACAGGGTCCTAGAGCAGAGGTGGGCAAACTTTTTGGGCTGAGGACCACATCTGGGTGGGGAAATTGTATGCAGGGCCAGGGGTTCGGGTGCGGTGTGCAGGAAGGGGCTCAGGGCAAGGGACTGGGGCAGAGGAGGGATGCGGGGGGGGTATGAGGTGGCTGAAGGCAGGGGGTTGTGGTGCAGGAGGGGGCTCAGGGCAGGGGTTTGGGTGCACAGGGATGCAGGGTGCAGCAGGGGGCTCAGGGCAGGGGTTTGGGTGCACAGGGATGCAGGGTGCAGCAGGGGGCTCAGGGCAGGGGGCTAGGGTGCAGGACGGGTGCGGGGTGTATGAGGAGGCTCAGGGCAGGGAGTTGGGGTGCAGGAGGGTGCATGGTACAGGCAGGGGTCTTAGGGCAGGGAGTTAGGGGGCAGGAGGGGTTCGGGCTCCAGGGTGGCAGCGGCATGCACCGGGGCCAGGGCAGGCTCCCTACATGCCTGCCCTGTCCCCAGCCCCGCACCGCTCCAGGAAGCACTGCGGCCCCGGGGGGGGCGGAGGGCTCCGCGTGCGCTGCCCTTGCTGCGCCTCCAGGTACCTCCCCCGAAGCTCCCATTGGCCCCGTTCCCAGCTAATGGGAGCTGCGGGGGGCGGTGCCTGGAGGCAAGGGCCCGGGGGCCGCAGGGATTTTGGGCTGGCCGCTGCTGAGAGCGGCGTGGGGCCCGCAGAGTAACGGGGGGCAAGCCCATGGGCCGGATCCAAAGCCCACATTCACATTATATGCTGTTTAAAGAATAAATTAGTGTGAACGAGAGACCTTTCAGCTCATGCCCACAGCATCCACATGGGGGAGTTACAGCACAGCACTTTGGTGCTCACTGACATTCGCACCCCATCCAAACTGCAGAGCAGTATCAACACGCCCTTAGAAATGAGTTTGCAATAAGATACACAGCATGAGATCAATGCAATCTGAGGATCCATATGCAGAAGCATTATATAATATGTGTAACCACACATGGAATACTGCATTCAGTTTTAGCCCACATCAGAAAGATGTAGAAAAACTGGAAGGAAGTTAGAGGAAGAACAAAAAACGATTAGGGATTCATGAGGGAATACACTGATGAGAAAAACGGAAGGAGTTAAATATGTATATTCTAAGTTTGCCACAATTAGGAGGGAGACAAGGCAAGAGTTTACAAATACTGAATGGATGTAAAACACCCAGGAAGAAAAATAATTTAGGATAATAAAAGAATATAGCTAGGAATCTTAATTATTATTATTTTGCAGTGGAATGAAGTTAAGAATGTGAAAATGTAATCTGATAGCAGAAACACTTCCTGTCAATCAGCTCAATCAGGCACAGAAATCCCTCTGGGAAAGTGAGGTAGAAGCCCAGCATTTGAGACAGTTGAAACTAAACTAAACAAAGAACTAGTACATGTTCAACAGGAAATAACGCTTCCTGAGCAGGGAGACCGATGACCTAACAGAAGACAGAAGTGAAAAGATCTCAGATATTCTATAAAACTAGTGAGCCATAAAAATAAAACATGCACATTCCATATGTTTTAGTTTTCAATTCAAAACACAAATAATGAACTCAATGCAGGGAATTCTTGGGAATTAATGGCTTTCAGTTGTATGTTGGGGTGCAGACTCTTCCCAGCCAATTATTAGGCCACAGAAAGTATCCTGGACCTGCCAAGCTTCCTGAAATCAGTAGTCCCTAATTCTGTTTATGAAAGTGCCATGAACAGAAATGAAAGGGGAGTTTAAAGGCGATTTTCCATGTATTGCTTTACTTTTATCACTATTGCTTTTCTTAGTATTACACATCTTTATAGTCTACACTCCATTTGTTAGCATCGGCCTCTATTTTGGCACTTAGCGATCAGATCATTACAATTATCGGTGCTATGATCTTGTCAGATCCCACAGGATCAGACCCATACTTGGTGTGCAATCCTGGGCCCCACTGAAGTCAATGTAAGTGTTGCCATTGACTTCAGTAGGGCCAGGATTTAACCCATAGATGGGAGACCTCCAAGGAACACAGGTCCTGCACAAAATGATATTAGTGGCATTTCTCGACTCAATACTGGACTAAAGTCCTGGCATACTATTAGTAGGCACTGGCATTCTGCCTCAATGCGCCTGCAATTCCAGCTCAATACGAGTATTCTTCACTTCTTGTCCTAAACTAAAATGTTATTGAGTGCTGTTTAACAGCAGTTGCTTTCCACCCCAGACACCCTCTGTCTACCTAATAGTGGTGCAGTGAGATCTAATTCAGTGCTTGCACAATGCTATGAGGTCCTCAGAAACAAAAAAACTGAAGTGTTGTTGTAGCAAAATAACAAGTATAACGAAAGCTTATGCTCCAATACATCTGTTAGTCTATAAAGGTGCCACAGGACTTTGTCGCACAGATCCAGACTAACACGGCTACCCCTCTGATACTTGAAGTATAAGTCAGCTACCACATCCACTTGCTCTGGAAGTTGAACTTTTATTTCACTTAATACAAAGTATAATTAACTCATATAATGTTTTTTTCTGAGATACTTCAACATTTATCACTTCATAGCTTTAAGAGATTTTTACTTATCTTCGTCTTTATTTATTTTTTTTTTTTTTTAAATAGATCACTCAGTTCACTTAGGGACTCCCTTTGACACCAATGGGCTTTGGATCAAAGACCTCAATGTTTGAGGGTTTTTTTGTTAATGAAGTTAAGAAAATTGTACCTGAATATAATTTCCAAAGTAGATTTATCTATTCAAGCAAATCATTATATTTCAGTCGACAAAACAAACAGTTCAGTTATGTCAGAATTTGTTTCTGAAAATATGACTATTCTGCTTTGGATAACATATTATATCTCCATTATGCTAAGATCCAGATTCTCAAAACATCAAAAAGGTATTTAGGCACCTATTTCACACTGAAATCATTGGGAGTTAGACACCTAAATGCCCTTGAGGATTTGGGCCTAATCCACAAAGAATACATTTTTAAAAAACCCAGAACACATTAGGATAAACAGCTTAATTCTACAGATTCCAAAATTTGGAATAACTATTTTTAAAACTAAACCAAAAATGTATTTTTAGAGAAGCATATAGTTAAATCTCCAGTCTACACTGAGGTTTATTATAACTCTCATTGATGCAATTATTGTTAATCCCTATAGCAAGTTTATCATCTCTGAAAAATGCAAGTTACCTTACTGGTGGAAGCAGCTCCACTTGTATGTGTTTTGGGAGGCTGACTGGCACTAGCACTTGCAGGTTTTTTCTGTGAAATAAAAGCAAAAATACAAAAGAAAGGAAAAAAATAACTATGTCAGAAATAAATTATTGGTAAAGAGGAGCAAAATACTGCATTAAAAAAAAGATTCTCTGAGGGTTCTGTTTCTTGGACTATTTTATTCAAAATACTAACAAGTTCATTTCTATTCAGTGTCTGCTTTACAAGTCATCTGAAGCAGTTTTCAGAGTTATAATTCAGGAATTTAGATCACCAGAGATCGTTTGAGATGGTTTTCTTGTGAGCAGAGCAGTTATTGCAGACTGAATTATTTCGCATACTTCCATACATCATGTGACAAAACCAATAATACTGTTAGTGTGATGATGCTTGTACATTTGGGACAACTCACATTCATAAAGCTAACTACATGCTTAAGTGTTTAGAGGATCAGTGCCTTGCTGGACACCTAAAAAAATTGCATCCAGTCACAGTATGGCTGCACAAATTTGTTTGCTAGGACACAGTACATTTGATGTTCATTTTGGAAAAGAAATGTAGTGCTGTATCACTGTTAAATACCATCAAGGAAATCCTGAAGTTTAGATTTTCAACAAAACCAACTTTAAAAGTAAATGACTTTTTAATCCCAATTAACCTTAGTGTCCTTTCAAAACAAAGTCAGTTTCCCAACTGTTCTCGCTTTAAACTGAATTGTGGCATTAATTAGCTAATTAGAATTAGCAGCAGCTCTTCTTTTTCCTTTATGCCACTTTGCCTGGTGAGGGTTATGGCAGCAGCATGGACAGTAGAGAGGATCAGACCTCCTTTTCCTCCACAATAGGCAAATTGGGAGATTTAATCCCTCCAGTGTGTCCTGGGGGCCTCCACCCAGTGGGACATGCAGAGTTCCAACAGAAGCCTCCCAGGGAGCATCCTTATCAGGTGCCTGAACCACCTCAACTGGCTCCCTCTGATCCAGAGGATTAACGGCACAGCAGAGACCCTCTTGAATAGCTGACCACCTCCTTAGCAGCTCCTTATTAGCAGCAGGTATTTCGTTTAAACTACTTGAAAACCTAGTACTAGACCAGGGGTCGGCAACCTTTCAGAAGTGGTGTGCCGAATCTTCATTTATTCATTCTGATTTAAGGTTCCGCGTGCCAGTAATACATTTTAACGTTTTTAGAAGGTCTCTATCTATAAGTCTATAATATATAACTAAACTATTGTTGTATGTAAAGTAAATAAGGTTTTTAAAATGTTTAAGACGCTTCATTTAAAATTAATTTAAAATGCTGAGCCCCCTGGACCGGTGGCCAGGACCCGGGCAGTGTGAGTGCCACTGAAAATCAGCTCGCATGCCGCCTTCGGCATGCGTGCCATAGGTTGCCTACCCCTGCACTAGACTGTAGACTTTGCAGGGCAGGAACTACCTCTTGCTATATGTAGTGTATAGCACAACAGGACTGCCATATCCGTTGGGGCCTCTGTTTGCTGCTGTAATACAATTGTACTCACTTTAATACATTTGTTAGATGCTCAGATACCATGGTGATGGTCAGATTAGATCTTTGGATTACGGCAGAAGTTTTTGTGATATTTTACTCTGTATAATAAAATGGATTAGTCTTTCCCAAAAGAACATGTAGTTAATTATACAAAGCAAGGTAAATCAAACCATGTGAATCAATTCCATACACAGCCGGAGCACCTGAAAAAAAATCATTATCCAGATGTTAAACATGCAATAATACAGGAGATGATATGATCTGTTTGCATCCACATAATGAATTACATTTTGTACATAATCATATTGTGTATGTTAGTGCAGTGTCAGATTTACATATATATATAATTTTAAAAAATAAACAAATAAAACACATCCGGACACCAATTTTCCTATTACCATCCTAGGATAAGAAATGCTGCTGAATGCTCTCAACATCCACGGACTTCAGTAGGTACTGAGCACTTCTACAGCATCAGGGACATTTTAAAGGGACACTATCAGTTTCAATTTCTTAAAATTCACTATACAGTAAATCAGTTTAACTAGCTTAAAAAGCATTAATCTTTTAATTCTTTTTAAAAAATGCCTAAGGGATTTTCAATGGAGTTACTAGCAGTCGGCAACTGGGTACACAAGATCGGAATCAGCATTCTGATGATTGTTATTAGAGGCTGGAAAACCAAAAACAGACACATCAGACATATCACCTCTATTCTTGAGTTCCTACCACAATAAAAAGCCACTAACTTCCTTCTCCAGGTGCAACTTTCTAAGTATACTTCTAATCATGACAGATTTTTTTTTAAAAGAGAATTCCCTGATGAATTCAGTTGGAGGATCTCAAAAGTCTTGCATGATAGAACGCTCAATTACTGTATATTTGGAACTTACTTCTTCTGAAATATTTGACTAGATGGATTTTATCCTAAATTTGAGGTCAAGCATCCAATGTATTGATTTAAAAACATTTTTTAAAACAAAAACATAACCTTTCAAAAACATCAACAGAATAACCCATTTTGACAAATGTACAACATTCTTGGGAATGCTTTGGTATTTTGAGTGACTGCACAAGTTCACCTAACATGGGGGATCCAGAAGTAGAGGCTATTTGTAATATTGCATATTCAGCCAAACGGCATCACTATATTTCTTACACACAACTGTACATGAGCAGCTCTAATATGACCCTAAGGACTTGATCGTGTAAGGTGATGAATGCCCACCTCCACTGTAAGTCAACGGGAGTTCACTTTACTTTTCACTAGAGTTGGTCAAAGTTTTTTCAATTTTCAGTGAAAAATTGTTAATTTTTTGTGTGACTTTTTTGTTCCATTTTTTCCACCATCTGACTCTACTCAGCACCTTGCTGGATTACAATCTAAAATTTAAAATTAATGGAGAACAATCTAAACCCTTTAAAAGTCTAACATACAGCTAGACTAACCAGTAAAGTGCATGCACCTGACTTGCATATTCACCTTTTGATGTACTCCATTTAGCACTAACAGGAGTTACACACACTAGCCAGCCATCTAAGGGCACATATACAAAGAGGAATAGAGTGGGCACACTCCCTCTGTGCCCCATAGTGTTCTGGGAGGCCCACTGGTTGCAGCAGGAACCAAACAAAAGTTGCAGGCACCGCAGGTTCCCAACTCCCCTCCCCCTCAGGAAGAGCTGCAGGAGAGAAGACACTGCACTGAGTGCAGGTTCTGCCTGGAGGGAAGGAAGTAGAGGAGCAAGATAGGCAGAAAGAGTGTAGGTGCTGATGGGGAAGGGATTGGTGAGACAGACAGACAGACACAGAGAGTAGGTATGGGCTGGTGGGGAGGCGAGAAAGAAGGCTGCTCTGCACCATTTTCTTCAATGACAAGAAAACAGCACAGCAGAATGGATATCCCTGGATCCGGATACTGGCCTCATCTGCTCATTGTTCCTGCTTCAGTTAGCTTCTTAGCTGCCTGTGGTACTATACCTAGCTCAGTCACCTCCTCAACCTGGTAAGATACATTGGAAGAAAAATGTTTGTAAATGAAGAAGAGTCACACACTTGACTCTTGACTAAACTACAGGCATAGCACAGCACAGGAAAGAGTTCAAGGGTGAAATCCTGGCCTCACTGAAGTCAATGTCAAAACTCCAATTGACTTCAATGGAGTCAGAATTTCACCCTTGAATTTTTAAGCTCCAAAGACACCTAATTCTTCCACTTAAAGAACTGTTTGGATTTTTAAGTTATTCAGTGTGGTCTTAAAACATTTATGATGCAATCATACAGATACATCCTTCTGTTTTAAAAAAACTTGTAAAATCTGGGACCCAAACAAACTCTGGCAGAGACCTGATAAAATTAGCAGCAGAGACTTACGCTCTCTTCCTCATGCTATAGGCGTATATTTTAGCTGGTGTCTATATATATGAAGTCATGGACTAATTACATAAGCAGTCTACTATGATTATCTGAAATATCATTAAAAGAATTATCCTCACACTGCAGGCTCTTAACACCCACCATTAGCACCAAAAGATCATGGAATAAAATGCTAGAAATGGAAAAGTCTTACAGAGTCATCTAGTGTACCTCCTCACCTACATGGGATTATGCCTTACCAATTGCTCTCTATAGTACAATTGCTATGTTTTTTCTAGTCTAGTTGTCAGTGTCCCAAAAGAAAGGGCTTCCACTCATTTCCTTGGGAGATTATTTATACCTTAATAGAGTTCATAGTCTATTTCTTAATTTTATCTCATAATTACTAGAAAACCCTCTACTACTCTAAATAATTCCTCTCTCTCTCTCTCTCTTTGGCATTCCCAGAAATTTCCAAACAGAATCACATCCCCTTACAGCTATTGCTTAGCTAAATTACACATATGTGATTTTTTAAATTCTTCTTTCAACATAAACCAATTCCTCAGGACTCCCAATCATTTTTGTTGTGCCTCTCTTTATTCTGCCAGTGTCTTTCTGATAACGAGGTAGCCAGAACCAAACAAAATAGTCTACGTGTGTTTAACTAACATTCTGCTGCATGATATGAAACCTCTGCATGTGCAACTCACAAACTGCACTGACCTTTTTTATTGAAATATAGCATTTCAAGCTAGTTTTCAGTCTATAATTGCCCACAAGAAACCTGGAAAGTAGGTCATATATTTTGGATTATTACGTAGTTCCACTTTTATTTTTTAATTTGCAGAAGTCCAGAGGTACTAGTTATTGATACTAGAACTAAAGTTGTTTAGCAGGTTAAGTAAAATAGTATTCAGTCCTTGACATTTTAGGTATTTATCCACAGTGGAACTGTCATTGGTGAGAAAGAGAGAGATGATACGAAATGATTCTGTACTCCAATGGTAAGGGCACCAACCTGGGAGAGGGGAGATCCAGGGTCCTGTCCCCCTGCTCCAATCGCTCTTTCATTATTTAAAGAGCAATCGCTTCAATTGGAGAGACTGAGGGAGTCCCACACCACAATATCCCATAGTTCAGTGGTTAGAGCACTCTCCTGAGAGATGGAAGACTCTTGTTCAAATCCTTTCCCCCTCTCAGGCAGAAATGGGGGGGGGGGGGAATTGAGCCTGGGTCTCCCACATCTCAGGTGAATGCTCTAACCATTGGGCTAAGAGCTATAAGGTGGGCAACAGTAGTGGCACTACCACCACCAGGACAGAGTGAGACAGGCAGCCAACTCACTCCTTCAAAAAGCAGTTTAGGTGCCTATACTGCCTGATTCCAGGCAGCTGGTTCCTGTCTGTGGATCTCTAGGCACCTCCCTGTAGCCCAGACATAGGTGCCCATCTCTGAGACAGGGGCGGGGCTTAGCACACACTCCCCTCTGGTCAGTATCTCCTATCGGCTACCTTAGGCTGCTCCCCCAAGTGTCCTGGCTTTTATGGATCGCATTCCGAAATGCCTATCTGTCCCCATTCATCGTATAGGGTGCCTAACTTAGCTTTGTGGATTCTGGTGCTGTTCATGTAATTTTCTAGGTGCCTCAAAGTTAGGTGCTGTGCCGCTCACTGTTGCAACACATAATTCCACCCTGATGTCTCAGGAGAAGGTACACACCCACCAGAGTTAAGATCCAAAACCTGCACAACGTTTTCTCAAAATAAGAAGTTTAATAATAGCCTTCTACAGAGTCTTAGCTAGCTAGAAATAGATCTTTTCAGTAGGAACCCAGAAACAGGAATGCCAAACTTCAAATTGCAGGCTCTCAACTCTCATCATTACCACCAAGAGGTCATTTTTTCTAAATTAAGAGTAAGAGCTCAGCTGGGGAATTTGGCATCAAGCTGAAAAGATGTTCTCAGCTCACTGAGGAGGTGGAAGGATACTGTATAGGAAAAACCTAAACTATCCTGTAAAGCCTAGAGAAAAGGGACAACTGGGTTCCCAGGCTGCACAATTCCTTCCTGAAACCAAGCAAGAAAGGAAGGCACTTGCCTAAGTCACCCATGTAGGCACAGTCACAGTAGAGAAGGACTTTAATTTGGATAGACTCTTGGATCCTCCTATATTGTATATAATTCAGTTGTAAACAAGGGCTAACATATGTTTTACAATGAGTTATTTTTCAGTAGCTTTTCCTATATAAAAAGTATTAGATGTATCTGTTCCTTCTGTTGTTTCTCTTCATATTTTTTTTATTTAACAGTAGCTTTTAAGTGTCAAACACTGTAATAAACTTATCTATGAATCTCTCTATTCTTGTGACTGTTACTTACCAGCTATAAAGAAATCAAGAACCAGAAAGAGGACTAATCCTAACACTAATTAGCATTTGACAACATGCTAGTCTGGTACACTTAATGCAGAGATCAGGGAGACACCACTTTGCCCTAGGTAATTTATACAAAGTAAGCGTTTGATAACAGCATAAGTAAGTTTAAATTAGCCTCCAAAGAAAACCCCATAAACTGATTCTGACCTGTCTTGCCTTGGATGCGATAAGCACATCCTCTTTTCCCCAGACCTCAGGTTCATTGCTCTAAGTAAAATAAGCACCTCGCTGCTGCTGAGGCAAGAATTTACAAATGGGAATGCAGAAGTAGCTATACTATAGCCTGGAAAGTGGCAGTTATAAGTTTAAGGTCAGGCATATATGCTTGCTGACAATGAGCTTTTGTACATTCTTAAAGCAGATGAGTTCATGCAAGAGCTTAGCTAGAGATTCTGATGGAGACAATGCCCATGTACACTTCAGTCTCTTGGACAAAGGATCTCTCTAACAATATGGCACTTATTCAAAATTAGCATGTCCTTTATACAATTAATTTCATTATGCTGCATTTATTTCTTTAACAAGTTATTATGGAATGTATATACCACCTCCCTTCTGTAGCAGGAGCACTGACACTAGAACAGAGCACCCTCTTCTTACAAATCAGACTGTTTTAATCTTAATATTTTTCCTCTTTTAGGGTAACTCTTGTGTTGGAGAACCCGGGTGTCACTTTTGATCATTTCCTTGCATAGACAAATGTCCATGGTCATAAACTGTTTTGAGTTGTAAACCAAAGCACTCTTAAAAGTTAAAAAAATAAAAAGGTAATTTGAGATAACCCACATCACACCGAACTGTTTAAACAATGATTCATACCTTACAAGTTGGGGGACTTGGGCATAACAACCTTTACCTTTATTCAAGTAGGCTGGAAAAACTTGGGCACAAAAATCTGGGAAGTGTCAAAGGCACCACTGAGATTTAACCAACACAATCACTAGGCTGATTGAAATTTCAGTTTTCAGATCTTTTGAATTAATAGAGAGATATACAATGTTTATTACAATTTCATTAGGAGAAGTATTTGGTGTGACCCAGAAGGCTAGTTAAAAATAGAAGTTTAAAAATCTGTATTTTTAAAAGCACCCCACGAGCATGTCCCAATTTATCAGCATTCAGAATACTGTTAAAAACACACTTATTCAAATCCACAGATAGTCTGCCCACCATGTGTAGTGTCCTCCACACGCAAGCCTGGCTTGGTTGCTGTGCTGCCCTTAGCTTCTCCATAGGTGACACTAGCAATAGCAGACACAAAGTGCCTAGTGATAGTTAAATGCTGCTCCCAGCAGCATTAGCTTCCATGGATTTTTCTAAGTTAAATGGAACAAAATATGCTACACAGTGGCACAGCCAGGATTAGGCAACAGGAGTTCTTGGCTCCTGGCCCTGAGCTCAGTCTTAGAGACCTGTCTGGACTGCTGAATTACAAATATCAATTCCAGATAAAGTAGCATTTGCAGAGATAGGGTTCCCTTCTAAAATAAATACATGAACCCTGATTCTCCACTCATGCCAACATGCAGATTTGAAGTGACAGGGGAATCAGAGCAGAGCTCTTTTCACACAAAACTGAACAGCACAAGATAGATTTATATATATTTTTTTTTGGAAAATAAGAGCTATTAGTGAACACCACTAGTCAGCTGTCTTCAAGCTACTACTTTGCTGTTTAAAAACAAACCACCATAAAAATTATCACAGAATGAGTAGATGTTCTCGGCTATATAATCCTACATGCTGGAGTTCATTTTAATATAATACAATGCTTTGCATTTATTTACCTCTGTGACTTCTGATCCTTTTTTATCTCCAGGTTTAGAAGATGCTCCGCTTTTCTTGTCACCATGCTGTAAGATTAAAAAAAGTCATTAATAAGATTAATAACTAAATCTTATACTGCATCTTCTATATAAAGAGAATCTCAAATGCCTTACAGACAGTACATGTCAGGACCACATCATTCACTGTAATCAAGATCTCCACAGAGTGAATCATGACAATTATTCATCACCAGTAGACAACAGATAAAAGTTTTTAGGAGACATGAAGCATAACTTCAAATGAAATCACAAGCAGAATTTAGGCAGACAGAATAATTATTTTCAGTGATGGAATCGGGCCAGAACAGTAAGCTTAACACTAGGGCTCTTGTGAAAACTGCTACAAGACATTCAAATACCTGAATCTGTTTTATAGCTCCCCCTCCAGCAATTCAGTGTTCCTTAACTCTATTTTGGTATTTGATTCAGTATTGCTTTAAATCCTGATCTAACTCCCACTGATTTCAGTAGATGTCGGATAGGGTGCTTAGAGAGAGTAGCACTACTCACTGAATCATGAACACTACTTCCAACACCTACGTTTTCCTTGGAGGCATTCCATCCAAGTTTTCACCAGGCCCAGCAGTTATACTGTTGGTATATGACAACAATTCCTGTCACAGTTCAGAGCTAGCTGCACATTTGACCTCTCTCAGTCTCTCTCTATCCCCCTCAGGAGTTAAGCCTCTTGCCTTCAGTAGTCCTGGGGTGGAATCCCATGATTCTCCCACACTTAGATGACCCCAGGCACCCCCTTATGTACCAACCATGATTACTCAGCAGGCCTGAGTGGGTTCAGGTCCTGCAAGTCTTCCCTTTGGAAGTTCTGACCAGTGCTGAATATCAACACAAACAGCCTTTGCAAAACAAAGTAGTGTTTAATCATAACAGGAATACAGCATAACACGAGAAAAGGGGTTTTAACACAAGAAAGAGGTCCACACACATATTTCCATTACGTAAAGCTTAGGCAGACCTATCTTATCCCAAACCCTAGGGACTGAGCTTGTCTGCTCTCCAACTATCTCTGCCTCGCTCTCTCCTTTTCTTCAGGGACTGCCTATTAATCAATTCCAAAGTCCTTTGATTCAATTCCCCCTACCCCCGGAGCCCTACCCTGCTGGTTACAAGCCAGCCAATGGAACTCACCATGAATAGAGATGAAACTTCACACAAATGGCATCTACACTGTCCCTTTAAGTACCAGTATATGAGGCTATCTGAAGAATTTGTCTGCTTTCCCACATAAATACAGTTAGCTCCTAGTAGAGTTAACCCACAAACACCAAACCACCTAGTCTTTAACTGATCTGAACCTCTATTCTGAGCTGAATGACACACTAAAAGGTATACACTATCCTGAATCCAGAAGTGCAGGTCCCATTGACATCAATGGCATTTCTGTACTCAGACTGAGTGCAGTATATGACCGTAAGAATGAAGTGCATGCAATACCAGAACAATGCCCAGCTTTTCAGATAAGATATCTGTTCAGACGAGGGCTGACTAACAGTTCTTGCATTGCTTTACTGTACCTCCACACAATCTGTGTTTTATTGCTTTTGTCGGTTTCTTTAGGGTGGGGAATAGCTTTAAAAACAATATAGATTTATAGTCCAATTTAATTTTTGACTATGGATTTGTTTAGCTGCACCTCTGCCCCCTTTCTGGTTTCTCTGAGCACGCCCCTCAAGTCCCTTCTCTTTGTCCCTTTACCTATTGTGGGGTAGAACTTCACAATTCTCCCACTCTTAGACCAGACCCTGAGCTACAGTACTGTGTGTATTAATGTGCTTAGCTAGCAGGTATGACTGAGTTCAGACACCCCTGGTTTTTCCCTTCAGGTATCCATGACCAGTGGGGTATACAGTGGCCGGCCAGCCAGCCAGCCTTCTTAAAACCCAAGTATTGTATATTTTAACAGTAGGAACAAAGCTCTTAGAAAACAAAGGATTTTAAAATAACATTTATGTAGGCACGTGTCTATCTTACCTAAAATCTTACCATCACCTGAAAATAAGCTAGGCAGGCATAACTTCTTCAAATGCCCCTGGTAGGTGCCCGAGTATCAGTCTGGTTCCCCAAATAACTCCCCCTTTTTTGACAGACCTTTTTTCAACTGCTATAGTCCTTTTGGTCTTCTGTGTTGCTAGGCTTTGGTCCTCTGGACAAAACCGGTCCAGTAGGCTAAGCAGCAGATCAAGTCACACTCCTCAGAGCCAATGGCTCTGCCTTTGTCCTACTTCTGAGGGAATTCTGCACACAATATTTTAAAATTCTGCAAATGTTGTCAATAAATAAATGTGGAGGCTCCAGCATGGCAGTGGGGAGCACAGGCAACTGGCTGCACGGAGGTGGGAGATCACACTGCAGCCCCCTCCTACTCCCTGGGACATAGACTTGGCAATGAGGCTGCACCTACCCCAGACACAGCACAAGGGCCGGGCCTGCCCCAGAAATACTCCAGGGAGCTGCCCCTCCATGCCAGGCACACCAAGTGTGGGCAGGCAGGCTCAGCCCAGCAGGATCCAAGTGTGGAATGCCTTAATGTGAGGGGATCCAGGTGTGGGGTAAGAGGGTTCTGTGTGGGGGCAATCTAGGTGTTGGCAACTCGGGGGGGGGGTCCAAGTAGGGGAGGGGATCTGGATGCACAGGAGTTCATTGGGGGAGCTCCAGGTACAGCGGCAATGGGATGCTGCAGGGGGGTGGAGGTGAAGGTGGTTAGGGCTCAGTGGGGGTGGGGAGTGTCTGGGTGTGGGACGATAATACTGCCCCCTCAGCTGCCCCAGAACCTACATGGTTCTAATAGACGCTTTTCCCCTGGGCATGTTGGGTCTGGGGAGGGGAGGCGTGGCTGCGGCTGCCCCAGAGCTCCTCCAGGCAGAGGGGAGGCTCGGGGCTTTGGCCAGCCCAGGGCTCCTGCGGCCGGGGTGTGGCAAGTGCTCTGGGCTTCTCCGGAGGGGGAGGCTTGTGGCTCCGGCCGCGGGCGGGGGGGGGCGCGCAGGGGGTCTCAGGAGGTCCAGCCATGGGGAGGGCACGAGCGTAACCTGGGGCCAGCCTCCCCAAAGGGAGAGCTCCACCCATGTCGCCCATGCAGGGAGGGTCTGGGTGCTGGGGGAGTGGGGCTTGGTGAGGTAGGCGTCCAGGTGCAGCTGGTTGGGGCTCAGTGAAGTGGGGGTGGTCCAGGTGCGGGGGGTGAGATGAGGCCCAGGTGTGGGCTCCAGTGCAGGAAGATCAGCGAGGGGTGGTCTGGCTGCAGAGGTGAGTGGCTCAGCAAGGGGTTCTGGGTACAAGGGTGGTCTGGTTGCAGAGGAGTGGGGCTCGGCGGGGAGTAGTTATCCGGATGCAGGGGGGTGGGGCTCAACAGGCAGGGCCAGGTGCAGGGTGGAGCTCAGCTGGGGAGTCTGGTTATGGGAGGGTCTGAATGAGTCAGCAGCTCCCTGTACAGTGACTGCTCCCCACGTGGCTCCCCCCGGACCCGGCCACTCCTTGCAGGGGGAGTACGCTCCTCCCCTACCCCCAGCCCAACCGACCCTAGCAGCTGAGCCCGGCACAGGGTAGGAACCACCAGCTGGATGGAGCTGGGGAGGCCCGGTTACAGGAGGGTTGGGGCTCGACTGGGGTGTCTGGGTGCAGGAGGGCTCCAGATCCAGGGGGTGAGGCTTGGTGTGGGGGGGCTCTAGGTGGGGGGATAAGGTTTGGCCCGAGGGTATGGGTATGGGGGGGGGGGGGGGAAGAGATCTGGATGAATGGGGATTGGATGGATGAGGGTGAGTCTGACCCGGCTCCGGCCAGGGCATCCCCAGTCCCCTTCCCCCAGCAGTGATTTCTCTCTCCACCAGCAGCTCCAGGCACCCAAAATGATGTGCCTACCTGCTGGGGAGGGACACATGACTACTCTTGCTGCCAGGGCCGGCTCTGGCTTTTTTGCCGCCCCAGGCAAAAAAGCCTCCGCCGCCCCCCCCCGCGGGAGGGGGGGGGCGGAGCCCGGGGGGGGGGGCGGCGATCCCGCCGGGGGGAGGGCGGCCGGAGCCCCGGGGCGAGGGCGGCGAGCCCCGGCGGGGGCTCCGCTCTCCCCCCGGCGGCCGGGGGCAGGGCGCCGGGGGGGAGGGCGGCCGGAGCCCTGGGAGGAGGGCGGCGAGCCCCGGCGGGGGCTCGGCTCTCCCACCCCCCCCTGGCGGCCAGAGCGCCGGGGGCAGGGTGGTGAGCCCCGGCGGGGGCTCGGCTCTCCCCCCAGCGGCCAGAGCACAGGGCGGCGAGCCCCGGCAGGGGCTCGCCGCTCTCCCCCCGGCAGCCGGGGGGAGGGCGCGGGGGGGAGGGCGGCCAGAGCGCCGGGGGGAGGGCGGCGAGTCCGGCTGTGGCCCCGCTCTCCCCGGCGGCCCAAGCGCCGCGCCGCCCCCCTCCAGGTGCCGCCCCAAGCACCAGCTTGGTTGCCTGGTGCCTGGAGCCGGCCCTGCTTGCTGCTTCCCTTTGCTTCCCCCCACATCCCCATAACCAGGTCAATAAACAGTATATAGTTTTATTAGAATGAATTTTGTTTATTATTTCTATAACGAGCGTAAACAGTTAAGGTGGGCTATTGTCAGCAGTGCCCCTCTGCCATTTACACTGGCCAAACCGGACAGTCTCTACGCAAAAGAATAAACGGATACAAATCAGATGTCAAGAATTATAACATTCAAAAAACAATCGGAGAACACTTCAATCTCCCCAGTCACTCAATTACAGACCTAAAAGTGTCAATACAACAACAAAAAAACTTCAAAAAACAGACTCCAACGAGAAACTGCTGAATTGGAATTAATTTGCAAATGAGACACCATTAAATTAGGCTTGAATAAAGACTGGGAGTGGATGGGTCATTACACAAAGTAGAACTATTCCCCCTACTGTTACTCACACCTTCTTGTCAATTGTTGGAAATGAGCCATCCTGATTATCACTACAAAAGTTTTTTTTCCTCCTACTGACAAAAGCCTTAACTGATTACACTCGTTATAGTTGGTATGGCAACACCCATTTTTTCATATTCTCTGTGTATATATATCTATATCTATCTTCCTACTGTATTTTCCACTGCATGCATCCAATGAAGTGGGTTTTAGCCCACGAAAGCTTATGCTTAAATAAATTTGTTAGTCTCTAAGGTGCCACAAGTACTCCTTGTTCTTTTTGCTGATACAGCCTACCATGGCTACCACTCTGAAACTTATCAACACTAACGTCTTGATCAGCAAGGTGTGCATCTCATAAATTAGAAAATAAGTGACCTAAATAAAAAGCACAAGGACAACATGCTAATCGTTAAATCAGTAACTGCAGGTCTACTCTCAGGCTGCAGACAGCACAGAAAACCCACGCTGGACACCCAGCTTCAAGGCAAACTTGGCATTCTTGAGGCTTGGAGAGAATGTCATTAACTTCAGCTCTGGCCCATGCTCCTCATTAAATAGGGGCTTGTAGCGCTGGAGCAGTGATGCTTCCAGTAACTGGGCAAGAAGTGAAGTCCATGGGTCAGATTCTCAGCCACTGTAAATCAGCACAGCTCTATTGATTTTAACACTGATTTCAGTGGAACGATGCTATTTCACACTAAATGAGAATTTGGCCCTACATTATTAACAAAGCCATAACCTCTAACCGTAGAGAAAAATAAAGATCCATGTTTTTCTTAGAAACAGATAAAGATCCATGTTTTTCTTCATCCAGAGGGAATGAAGATTTAAAAAATGGGGGGAGGGGGAGAATCCGGGGGAAAGTAAGTCCAAAAGTTAGGGATGAGAGAAAAGTCTATGATCTCACTTGAGCAATTGATTCAGAAGAAAACTGCCTAACAAAAACTCAGCAGGTCAATCACTTCACCGCTTTTGCTTCTGTTTCCCCTCCCATGTGTTATCTATCTGGCCTATGTAGGTTGTGAGGTCTTCAGGACAGGGGCTACCACTTACTATGTGTTTGTACAGTACTTTGTGCAATAGGGCCATGTCTACACTGCGGGGACTAGATCTTCATAATTATGGTGCCATGCTATACCAACATAACCTCACAGTTTAGACATAGCCTATGCCAACAGAATTTTTGTTCCCGTCACTGTAGGAACACATCCTCCCCAAACAACGCTACCTAGGTTAATGGAAGCATTCTGCCATTGATCTAGCTGCGTCTACACTGGAGGTTAGAGTGGCATACCTACATTGCTCTGGGGGGTGGATTTTTCACACCCTGGAGTGATATAACTATTTGACGCACACTTTAAATTCAGACTAGGCCTAAGACTCTGATCTTGGTTGGGATCTCCAGAGGGTTCTGGGATACAAATAATGACTAGTTTCCAATTGAGTAGAAGTATGAGTAATTTTTCTGTCCCAAAACATCATGCTGAGTTTGTATTACATTGTTTCCAGAACCTGTCATTCTTTATACTTTAATGAAAGACTTTCACTGCATCAAGCTAGTACTACTGGCACAAACTTGGTGCAATACTTACAGCTGTAATGTCCAACCCTCAGGTGCCTGACAGACAATTCCATGAAACTCACATTTCTAATTATGTATAGAAAGACCATTCATCAATACTGGATAATGGATTTAAGTTTTGACTTAAAACAGTGACTGAAGTTGTATAATTAAATTATGTTCCAGCAAACTTTCTACAGAGCAGATCTGATGTAAATCAGGATTAGCAATGTCATGGATTTCTCATATCCATATATAAATTTAGCAATTTAATTGATTCAGAGATTCAAAGTCACCTTATATAAAGTATATTTTGGTGGTGTAAATCGGTGGCATGCAAATACTATAATCACAACCTATGTACTTTATCATTTTATGATTTCACTATAACCTGTAAAGTCAGAGTGCTTCCCTATATGTCTAACACATTATGTGGAAAGACCAGACTTGCTAAAAACATGCACATAAAGGTTAGCTAAAAGTAGGTACACTTATCTCATAGAACTGGAAGGGACCTTGAAAGGTCATCAAGTCCAATCCCCTGCCTTCACTGCAGGACCAAGTACTGTCCTTGACAGATTTTTGCCCCAGAACCCTAAATGGCCCCCTCAAGGATTGAACTCACAACCCTGGCTTTAGCAGGCCAATGCTCAAACCACTGAGCTATCCATCCCCCAAAAGTAATCTTTGGTAGCTCAAGTATAGCTAAACTGCCAAGTTCCATCAAAGAACCATGGTTTACTTAGGTAGGTTCAGACAAGTTAGTTCAAAAAAAAAAAAATACCTGCAGCCAAAAACAATTTTATGAAAACTTGTACCAACTAGGCCTCTATTCAGAGTGGGAAAGAAAGAGTCCAAAATTAACTTAGCCTTTACAAAAATAATTAATCCATCACTTACTAGATTCTCTTTCTGATCACGTCCCTATTTTGGTCAAAGGATAAATGAATTATCAGATGTAAAAGGGCCTGTATTTTTTCAGAAGGTCATGAAAATAAGCAACATCCACAAAGCTAATTTTAATGTGATATCTTCACTAAAAAGTTTATGGAAGTCCTTCTGAAACTGCAAGGCATGTATTTTAATGGACTATATAGAGAAAATATAACTGGACAATATTTCATATTAAAACATCAACTTAAAAACTTCAAAGTTTCAAATCACATCATCTACACAAAAGTATTATTCTTTACTAATTTAAGATGAACATAGTGAGCACTTTAGTTACTTGATCCATTCATTGTTATTTACTAGATATTCTCCTGAATTACAAAACCAGTGCATCAGTGTCGAAATTAATATGAATTCAGTGACTCCATAGTTCTTTCTTGATATAGCTGACAGTTGCTTCCTCATTCCTTCTCCTACAGTCTCACATACTGTAGCTACCTTTTAAAACGTGGAATACAACATATCCAAGCTACAAAAGTGAGCTAGACTGTACGTCACACATACCAGAGCAGGGTGAGTTTCCCCAAATAGAGGGTGGGGCAAATTCACCCCCCTGTAATTTTACTTTATGCAGTAGAGTTACACAAAGAATGCATTTGGCTCTATCTTTAAGCGTCTAACCTTCAGCACTAATGCTCTCCCATTCCCTACACCCGTATTACTGATACACTCGCTGGCAAGAGCCACACACCCAACCCAAGAGATTCAAATCCACTCTGTCAGTAGCGGAGCTGGCTAGATTTACCGTCGCATACCACCAACTTGCAAAAGCCATGGCCGGAACGTGTTCCTCCTTTAAGATAATCCTTTCCCTCCAAGCACAGCGGAGCGTTTCAAAGCGCACTGCCTCAGGACTGTAGAGCCAAGCTGGGGCTGACCCAGCCGCTGGGGCGGGCGGCGCTCTGGCAGCGGGGCGGGGTTGGCGCTCCAGGTTGGGTGTGCCGCCCCTGCAGGGCAGGAGCAGGCGGGAAGGTCTGTTGGCACGGCCTCGGCTGCGCCCCTCCCAGTCCCCAGGGCTTTAGGGACTGCGGGGCAGCTCGCAACGCGCCCCTCATTGCAGCGAGTCTGCCCTGTATCAGCCCGGGGGAAAGGGCTACGCTGGGCTGTTCCGCTCCGCCCCCCGTGGCCCGCAGCGGGGCTGCGCTGGGCTATCACCGTCCCCCGTCCCCCCCATGGCCCGCAGCGGGGCTGCGCTGGGCTGTCACACACACCCCCTTCCTATGGCCCGCAGCGGGGCTGAGCCGGACAGCCCCCTCCGCTAGCCCCGCGCTAGCCTTGGGGCGCTCCCCTCTTGCGGACGGCGCTGGCGCATTCCCCCGTCCTGACACGCAGCAGGCAGGAAGCCCAGCTGGCACCCCGCCCTGGTTCCGACACTTACCGCTCTGCTCCCCTTGCCCGCAGGCTTGGAGGAGGACGACTTCTTCCCTTTATGTGGCTGAGACATGGCCGCGGCGGCTCCTCGCTCGGCGCCTCTCTGCGCAGTGTTTACGGGGCGATGTAACGGGCAGGGAGAGGGGGGCAGGTTACATGTAACTGCGAAGCAGCTTTTCCGAGGCAGCCAGAGCCAACTCTAGGCTGCAACCCAGCAAGTCCCTCCTCTTCCTGCAGCTCGGCTGCTGGACCAGCTGCTCTAACTGCACCACTCCTCTGCCCCGACTCATCCCGCTGGGCTCAGTGTTTGTTGAGAAGGAGGGGACGGACCAGCTGCTCTAACTGCACCACTCCTCTGCCCCGACTCATCCCGCTGGGCTCAGTGTTTGTTGAGAAGGAGGGGACGGACCAGCTGCTCTAACTGCACCACTCCTCTGCCACGGCTCATCCCCGCTGGGCTTTTGCTGAGAAGTAGGGGACGCTGACTGGAAGATGCTTGGTGGTGGTTTTGCTGCTTGCCAGGACATACCTTGCAGGCTTACTTGCAGAATGGGGCCTGGGCGTGGTCCTCTTGTTTCTTTTAGGCTTCACAGCTGAGCTGGGATTTATTCTCCTTCCTGTGATAGAAACTACAGTGGGGGAAGCCATAAAATTCAAAGCCGGAGTAGAAAACTTTGCAAGATTTAGTGGGGTTTGGATCAGATCCATAGTTTTGGTTTAGGCCTGTATCCTGTAATCGCTGTTTGGCTCCTTGTAACAAAACCGCTTGCCTGAAAAAAGTAGCCACCCAACATTTATTTCTCCTGTCCGTTTTAGGTAGCAAAATAACTTAAAATCTGAGTAAACCAAAACTCTTTGCCCAAACTCTTTGGATCTTTGCCCAAAACTCAAACCAAACTGGAATTTTTTTTGAGGCTTTGAGAAAAACACTGGGGGGGAAAAGTTACCATTTAAGGTATATATCTCTTGTGCTCTTCCTGGATTAAGCTGCAAGTGGAAATATCAAAAGCAAATTTATCGTGAGATTTCTAGCTGAAGTTTTTCATCATATCAGTTTCAGTAAGTATCCCACTTGAGGCCTGCTTCTGAAGAGGTGCTTGAGCCATTTACAACTTCCTTCTTGGGATCATGCCCTATAATTGTTCAAAAACTCCATGCCTTGTTGAATTTAGCCCAGTACTTGTTCCAGATTTTACATTCCTGTAGCTCAAAATCATCAGTCATTTAACCTTTAAATTTCTACACCAGTGAATGCAAAAAGGTTCTATCTAACTAACTAACTAAATGTTTTCTGGTGAGTATCAGTTTTAATGGGTCTGCCCTGTATCCTGCATCAACAACAAAACCTTCCCTTTTGATTATTAAAGAGTAACTATTAGGTTTCAAATTTACATATTAAATAAGTTTTTAACCTTTGCTGCCACAACTTAGATTATTAGATCTGAAAGAATTTTCAAAATTTAGTTTCCAAAAGGTAAATTCTAAATGCCCAACTCCTGCAAACACTTATGCAGAAGGCTTGGCAGTCTATGACACACCAGCAACTTCTCTTAGGCACTGGAGGAACAATTTATGGTCAATCAAAAATCCAGCATGACCATCTGACCCTGATCCAAAGTCAGAACATTATTATTTGTGACTCTGAATGCATGAACGCAGCCCCAAAATAAGAATTTAAGTTAGTCTGGATCTGGCGGAGATACTGAGGTGTACCTGGAACTGAAAATCCATCACTTTAATTATTGCCTTCCAAAATAAAGGGAGATTAAAGACACAAGATTAATTGGCAAGAATATATGAAAGCAACTCGTACACAGCTTGAGTAAAATAGATGTGTGCTTGGGGAGCTCTAGGCCATGGAGCAGTACTGGAGCCTCTCTACTCCCCCTGAGATTAAATTTTGTACTGTAGACCAGGCCTGAGTGTGCTCCTTACATCCTGTGCCCATCCTACCACATCAGAATAGCATCAGTTTCACCACATTCAGGACCTTCCACAGCTTTTACATGGGCTTGAGGATTTGGCCCAAACCAAGGCATTTCACTGAGTCTGGCAATAACAGCAACACTGTCCTACTTTAAGCTTTAAACAGACAAAATGGGAAAGGGTCGGACCTGCAAGTGGCCCATCTTGGGAAACTCAGAAATGCTAGGCATTCTTATCAGAAACCATATTGGCTCTAACTGAGTGTGGGGGACCAGTCCACCAGGAGCCCAATCCTTTCTATTCTGAAGAAGCAATCAGAATAACTGACATATGTATTTCTCAAAGGTTGTAGCAAGTCGGATGTAATTAATAATTTGGAAGGAAGTAGGAGAACCCTATTCCAATTGTTTAAGTAAGCTTTGTTCTGTTATATTGCTATTCAGTTCTCAAATAGGAAGAAAAATATTTACATTAACATGAGACTGTGTATTAAGTTCTCATTAATACATATTTAATATTAAATATAGTAAGTTTACAGCTAAGTTTATTCTAAGTGTTAGCTTTGTAGAAATTATTTTATAATACAGTTCAAAATATTGAATATATTTTAAGTGCATTGATGAATACTTAAGAGAAATATAAGTACATATTTTATATGCTGAAATGACTGTGATTGTCTTATATAATTGCATTGATTTAATGTAAAACTTCATAAATTTATCTTTAAAACTTTTTACATTTCCAAGAGAATTTTGACTGTACTCTAACCATGCTTTCAGAAAGATGGATACAGAGATAAAAGTACTGTGAGTAACAGTTTGAGGGTCTGATTCTGATTTCACTTACCCCAGTGTGAAACTAGTAAGAGGCGAGTCAAACCTTATGTGTCGACTCTAAAACAATTGTACCAGGCTAAATGCAATTGAGAGATGAGTGTATGGGTGAGATGCAGAGGCGGATGGAAGGTTGAAGGACTGGTTTAATATATGAGTTTAACAAGTGTCTTTTGTGTTTTAATTTAAAAAAATAACCCCTTGGGTCTCACCAACAGGTCCAACAGATTGTACTGCATTCCTGAGGCTGCAGTGCATAGGATACTCCCTGCTGGCACTTCTACAGGAAAAGGAGGAAGCCTGTTTGAGCACCACTCCTTTAATTGCTCTGCTCCTGATGACAGTCATTTGCAGGGGTGGCTCTATGTATTTTGCTGCTCCAAGCACGGCAGTCAGGCTGCTTTCGCTGGCATGCCTGCAGGAGGTCCACCGGTCCCGCGGCTTCGGCGTACCCGCCGCCGAATTGCCGCCAAAGCCGCAGGACCGGTGGACCTCCCACAGGCATGCCGCCGAAGGCTGCCTGACTGCCGCCCTCACAGTGACCGGCAGGCCGCCCCCCGCGGCTTGCCGCCCCAGGCACGCGCTTGGTGCCTGGAGCTGCCCCTGGTCATTTGAGCGCAGTGACAGAAATTAGGGAGCAAACAGTAGCATTCATGATTAGACAAGAATATGTGAGAAAACCACAATAATTTAGGTCTCAATTCTGCCCGATGCTCAGCTCTCTAGTCCTGATCCAGAGGCAGTGCTAGCCCGTTGGGGGGAATAAGCAGGAATATTTTTGGCTCCCCCCAATAATAAATAATAATAATAATAAAAAGCTGCTCGATGGCCCTAAGCAATTGCTTAGTATGCTTATGCCTAGCACTGGCTCTGCCCTGATCCAGCAAATCACCTAAGTACAGTACATGCTTAAATAAGAATAACCATACTGGGTCAGACCAATGGACCATCTAGCCCAGTCGCCTGTCTTCTGACAGTGGCCAATACCAGGTGCTTCAGAGGAAATGAACAGAGCAGGGCAATTATCCATCCCCTATTGTCCAGTCCCAGTTTCTGGCAGTCAGAGGTTTAGGGACACCCAGAGCATGGGATTGTGTCCCTGACCATCTTGGCTAATGCCCATTGGTGAACCTATCCTCCATGACCTCATCTAATTATTTTTTGAACCCAGTTATAATTTCGGCCTTCACAACATCCCATGGCAATGAGTTCCACAGGTTGGCTGTGTGTTCTGTGAAGAAGTACTTCCTCTTGTTTGTTTTAAACCTGCTACCTATTACTTTCATTAGGTAACCCTGGTTCTTGGGTTATGTGAAGGAGTAAATAACACTTCCTTATTCACTTTCTCCACACCATTCATGATTTTATAGACCTTTATCATATCCCTCCTTAGTCATCTCTTTTCCAAGCAGCATAGTTCAGGTCTTTTTAATCTCTCTTCACATGGATGCTGTTCCATATCCCTAATAATTTTTTTTTGCCCTTTTCTGAACCTTTTCCAATTCTAATATATCTTTTTTTGATATGGGGTGACCAAAACTGGAAGCAGTATTCAAGATGTGGGCATACCATAGATTTATATAGTGGCATTATGATATCCTCCATATCTTTTGGCCCAGAACAATCTCAAACCAAGATCTATTCACACACTGCAGCCAAGATTGCCAGGAGGCTTTGGAGATGGATTGGCCATGTGCTTCGGATGGAAACTGATTCCGTCACCAGAGTAGCAATAAGATGGACACCTGCAGGCAAGCGAAAATGAAGCCGCCCAAAAACAACATGGCGAAGAGCTGTGGAAGCCGAGCTGAAAAACCTGGGGCACAGCTGGGGAACCATTGAAAGACTTGCCAGAAACAGACAGCAGTGGAGGAGCTTCGTCACTGCCGTAAACGCCAGAGGCGTAATGGGAACATGATGATGATGATGATTATGATATTTGCTGTCTTATTATCTATCCTTTTCCTAATGGTTCCTAACATTCTGTTAGCTTTTTTGACTGCCGTCGCACATTGAGCGGATGTGAACTGTCCACAATGACTCCAAGATCTCCATCTTGAGTGGTAACAGCTCATTTAAATCCCATCATTTTGTATGTATAGTTGGGATTATGTTTTCCTATGTCCATTACTTTGCACTTATCAACATTGAATTTCATGTGCCATTTTGTTGTCCAGTCTTTCAGTTTTGTGAGATCCCTTTGTAACTCTTTGCGATTTGCTTTGGACTTAACTATCCTGAGTAATTTTGTATGATCTGCAAATTTTGCCACCTCACTGTTTTCCTCTTTTTCCAGATCATTTATGAATATGTTGAACAGCAGTGGTCCCAGTGGGGATCCCTGGGGCACGCCACTGCTTACCTCTTTCCATTCTGAAAACTGACCATTTATTCCTACCCTTTGTTTCCTGTCTTTTAACCAATTACTGATCCATGAGAGGACTTTCCCTCTTATCCCATGACTGCTTACTTTGCTTAAGAGCTTTTGGTGAGGGACCTTATCAAATGGTTTCTGAAAGTCCAATTACACTATATCCACTGGATCACCCTTGCCCACATGTTTGTTGACCCCCTCAAAGAATTCTAATAGATTGGTGATGTAGGATTTCCCTTTAAAAAAGCCATGTTAACTCTTCCCAAACAAATCATGTTCATCTATGTGTCTGATAATTCTGTTCTTTACTATAGTTTCAACCAATTTGCCTGGTACTGAAGTTAGGCTTGCCAGCCTGTACTTGCCAGGATCACCTCTGGAGCCTTTTTAAAAAATTGGTGTCACATTAGCTATCTTTCAGTCATCTGGTATCAGAAGTTGATTTAAGTGATAGGTTACATACCACACTTAATAGTTCTGGAATTTCATATTTGAGTTCTTTCAGAACTCTGGAGTGAATACCATCTGGTCCTGGTGACTTATTACGGTTTAGTTTATCAATTACTTAGCTTTAAGTATGTGAGAAGTCCTAGGTTAGTTAGGCATGTAAATACAGTTTGAAATATCTCTCAGAGCTCCCACATATCTGTAAAGTTTATCAGATAAATACTGAGGGCCAGTTACTCTAAGAAGTCTCAAGTTAGTTCCAGATTATTATTTCTAAAGTTGTGCTCCTAAATTGTATGTGTGTGCTAACAGTTCTTACATGTCTAGCACAAACAAGTGTTTTGTGGATAGCAAACATCCACACCCATGTTTAAGTGTGCAAAAACTTGGACAACTGAAAATTGAGTATAATTTTAAGTACAAATTTGGAGGACATTTCTGAAAATTTGATCCTGAAAGCTTCAAAAATCAACATATGCAGCTGCTAAAATTTCTAGTAATAAAGCTACCTAAAAGGTAGGCACTCATGTCTTAACCATTATTTCCTTCTCATAGGTCAAAAACCAGGAGTTGCCTTTCTCACATGATTCATGGTATATGACCCCACCCTTCAACAACCGTAACTAAAACTATTTAATCTGTTCTTCTACATGCTACTGTGCACAAAGCCTCCAGTAAGTAGGAACATTCTGGTTTTGTTGGTAAGGACAAAGAATTTGATACTGTCTGTGAAACATTTCAACCCTGTAGTTCTAGTATATATATTTTCTATTTGATTATATTAATTGTATGTCTTTTACATTTATAACACCCATGCCTGACTCAATCCCAGTGCCCACTGGAAACTTCCCTTCCATAGTTAGGCATTCCAATTTTTGACCATAGCCAGGAGAAAATTAGGGATAGGAAGATTCTACTATTTTTTTAAATCATCAGATACTGTACTGAGCATTAATTTTAAAAATGAATGCAAAAGTGTGCTAGATGCTGAATCAGAATTTGACAAGTCTCTATGCATGCAAAGTTTTGACTTCAGCACATTGACTTTGCCCTGAACTAAGACTTCAGCACATAAAGTCTTTAAGCTTCTGCAGTATTCATCACATAAAGACTTAAGTGATTGTGACCGAAAGCATCCCTGTATTCACACCCTACACACGGTTGTAATAATCTGTACAAAATATGTTTTGTGAGGTATCATCTGAAATCTAATGACTCACTAGTTAATAATTTCATGGTGGAATGTATGTAGCACCAGTCTGGTTTGAGCCAGACACGCTAGCCTGCTGCAAACCCAGACCCAGGTCTGAACCACGTCCCCTAAAAGCTGCAGGCTTAACTGAAAAGAGTTTAAGAAATGTTCCTGTCTCTAACACTCAGATGCCCAACTCCCAATGTATATGTAAAATTATTAATTCCCCCAGTATGATGCTATTAGCACATGTTCGAAACCAAACAGCCCTGCCAAGACAAAAGTTGTTAAACAGGCCTATCCTAAACAAAGGAATGTGTGTTTACCTCAATTTACCTATAAGTAGTAAACAGGATGCTCAAGGCACCAGGGAGACAAGATGGCAGGAAACAAAACAATTTGAATTTTAGCAAACACAAGTGGGGGAAGAAAGAGCATGGAGCCTCCTTCACCGCCAGACTCCATGTCACTTTCCTTAGTGCGTGGATTAACTTTCCTTTGGAGGGTAACCTTCAGAAGAATCTACTTCAGAGGTTCACTGGACTATAAAAGAAAGGGGCAGAAAACCCCAAGTTACTCTTGCATCTAAGAAGACAAAGGCACCAGCACCTTCCTGCCTCTGGGAGGGATCCGGACCGAGGAAAGGGTCAGTCACCCTCTTGCTGGAAGATGGTAGGTGAGACAGGCCATCTTCAACAGCACCTTGAACCAAAACTTGCTAGTTAAGTTTTAGACTTTTAGATGTGTGTTTTTTTGCTTTTAACCATTTCTAACTTTATCTCCTGTACACTTAAAATAATATCTTCTTTTGTTAATAAATTTGCTTGATTTTTAATCTAAACCAATCCAGTGCCGTGTTTAAACTGAACTGCTTGGTAACTCCAGTCAAAGGAACAAACTCGAATATTGCTTCCTTACAGGGGCAATGAACCTTAATATCTGAATTATTCAGGAAAGGGCTAGACAGTACAGAACGCCCATTTCTGGGAAAATTCAGGACTGGGAGTGTGTTGAGGTCACCCTGCAAGTAATAACCAAGACTCGTGAAAGCCAGAATGTGACTGGTGTGTAGCTGGCAAGCTGCTGTGGTCAGATCTGCTGCACCGAGGCTGCAGCTATACACAGACATTCAGGGTGTGACCTGCATGATGTGAGCAGCCCAGGTTGGAAGCTACAGCAACAAAGCATTGTGAGGCACCCTGGGTTACAGGGCAGGTAGAGACACAACCCCTCACTGCTCTGGATCACATCCCAGAATGTGACAGTGATGAAGTCATTATGTGCTGAAATATTCACTGCACAAGGACTTCTTTCCCCCATCCTGCCCCCTTCTCTTCAACCAGCTCATACTGTAGAAGCCAGCCAGCGCAGAGAGAAGAGTAGGGTATCAGGTTTGAGGAGGCAGGTGTGATGGGTTGGATCACAGAAACCCCCTTGGGGCTGCCAACTGATGTGCTGAGACTACCCCTGAGCCTGTTTTCCCCTGGCAGCTTGGGACTTCAGTGCCCTACCTGGTTCGAGCCAGACATGCTAGCCTGCTGCAAACCCAGACCCAGGTCTGAACCACGTCCCCTAAAAGCTGCAGGGTTAACTGAAAACAGTTTAAGAAGTGTTCCTGTCTCTGACACTCAGATGCCCAGCTCCCAATGGGGTCCAAACCCTAAATAAATCGGTTTTATCCTGTATAAAGCTTATACAGGATAAACTCATAAATTGTTCGCCCTCTATAATACTGATAGAGAGATATGCACAGCTGTTTGCCCCTCCACCCCCAGGTATTAATACATACTCTGGGTTAATTAATAAGTAAAAAGTGATTGTATTAAATACAAAAAGTAGGATTTAAGTGGTTCCAAGTAATAACAGACAGAACAAAGTGAATTACCAAACAAAATAAAATAAAACACGCAAGTCTAAGCCTAGTACAGTAAGAAAACTGAATACAGATAAAACCTCACCTTCAAATGTTTCAGTAAGCTTCTATCACAGACTGGACGCCTTCCAGTCTGGGCCCAATCCTTTCCCCTGGTACAGCCTTTGTTCCAGATCAGGTGGTAGCTAGGGGATTTCTGATTGCAGCCCCTTTTGTTCTGTTCCACCCCCTTATATATCTTTTGCATAACGCGAGAATCCTTTGTCCCTCTCTGGGTTCCCACCCTTCCTTCTAAATGGAAAAGCACCAGGTTAAAGATGGATTCCAGTTCGGGTGACATGATCACATGTCACTGTAAGACTTCATTACCCACTTGCCAGCACACACGTGTATAGGAAGACTTACAAGTAAAACAGAGCCATCTACAGACAATTGTCCTGGTTAATGGGAGCCATCAAGATTCCAAACCACCATTAATGGCCCACACTTTGCATAATTACAATAGGCCCTCAGAGTTATATTTCATATTTCTAGTTTCAGATACAAGAATGATACATTCATACAAATAGGATGGACACACTCAGTAGATTATAAACTTTGTAATGATACCTTACAAGAGACCTTTTGCATGAAGCATATTCCAGTTACATTACATTCACACTCATTAGCATATTTTCATAAAATCACATAGGGTGCAACATCACAGCAGGATAGAAAGGAACCAAGGGGAACCAAACGGACTATGCCAAAAGTAGCTGTAGCTATGGACTAGGAGCCATTTTTGGTGCCCAAGTTTCTTGATGTTTTTCTGTATCAATATGAATGCACCTATTGGCAAAAATGCTGCATTTCTATGGATGTGAAATAGATATATATAACAAAGAGTTCAGACTGAAAACCAAAGTCTTAAAGGAAATTTCATTTGACAATCTAGGCGTCACCCAGATGAATTCCAAACATTGTAACCACGAGGGAGTGTCTGACCTGCTGTTAATTTTTTGTTTTTTTAAAAATAACTTTCCTGAGAGAAATATATTCTCAAGAGTCTTAAGTAAATATTATTAAATGGCAAGGAAATCAGGCCAGGTTATGATCCCTCTGTAAATCCAGAGGAACTCTACTGAACTCAAAATTTACATAGGTGTAAATGAGAGCAAAATGTGTCTCTCTTTCCCTAAGTGTGCTTTTAAATTAGTTCACAAATGGATACTTCAGAAATGAAACTCTGTAAGGGCAGGGTGCGAGGTAAACCAGCATACACTGCATGATGAGAAATTACCTTTTATATACTTATTTACTTGGAATTCTCAACATCAACAAAAAGGCACTGATAATAGAATAAATATATATCTTATAAAATACCATTTATGTTTTAAACATATACTAAACTTTGTGCTAATGGCATATATGTCAAAGTGAAATCCATGTAATAAATTGTATTTTTCATGCACTTTTGACCACTCTGTCTGCAGTCAGCCCATTTAATCAATTTCTACTTGGACTCATAACAGTCCAAATCCCTGAGCATTTCTCTCCCCCCCCCCCTTCCTAATCTCAATCTACCACATAAATATGCCTCCTTTTCCCTGCTAAATATAGAATTCCCTCCACTTCCATATTACACTAGCCTAAGGTGCATGGTAGGCAATATCTGTCCAGGACCATTGGCAAGTTTGTAGTCTGATACCTCTTGGCCCCTCAAGGCTAGAACCAGAGGTTTATTCCATTGGAAATGGAATGTTCCCAACTTTCTAATACACAACACTTGCTTTTAGACCTGGATGGTTCTGAGAGTTCAGATTTTATAGCTGTGATATTTTAGGTAATTTTTAGAGGTTTTAAAACTTCATTAGTAAATAATTTAGCTTTTCCTCAAAGGTCTGTATACTTGGATTCTTGGTACTAAATGAGTCTGACTTTACAGGGGAGGGATAGGAAAATTAGCCAAATATTTAAAATAATAGTTTTCTAAAATGGTTTCTGTAAAATATATCATATACACAGTATATGATGATGGGATGCGGTATAAAGGATTTATTTACACTTGTTTGTAATGACCTTATAACTGACTCACAGGTTTGCCATTTGTGAGTAATGTGATCATCCAGAATACAGTATACTATATCAATATTAAAACTGTTCCCAAAGATAATAAAGACCCATTCTACAGATTAAAGAATATGAGATAAATAAAATGAGAAACAAAGGCATAAACTCTATACATGAAATGTACACTACAAAAATAATGAGTTTTAGGATACAATCCCATCTGAAGTCTCAGAAAACCATTAGGGTTAAGTTGTGGGTAGCCCTACAGTGGTGTTCAAGAGAATGGAAAGAGTACAATGGTCCTCCTACTAATGTCCACTCTACCTTCACAAAAGTCAGCTACAATCTCAGGGCTTGTGTACTTGGGCACACTCAGGAAAGTTAAGGCAAATCAGCTACAGGTGTGAAATCAACGTGCATAAGTTAAAATACATTAAATCCTGTGGGGATGCTCTCATTCAGGGATAAAACAGTCTCATTTAAGTTACAGTGAACTAAGGCCATTTTACTCCTGAATGAGAACATCCACACAGGTTTAACCAGTGGACTAGAATCATTCTCACTCTCTCTCATTCTCCGGCCCAAGGATTGTTCCACTGTGGACAAATATTTAAATAGTCATTGGGCCAGACTGAGAATGACTCTTTAGTCCATTGTGACCCAGGGACATCTTCATGCCAACTGGCAGAGGACACAGGGGCACACAGGGTTTTACAGGGATCCCTTTGGTTGAATAATAGTTCACCCAGGGTAGCATGGATGGTCTCTACTGAGATCCGGTAGCCTGCTGGTCATCATAATCATGAAATGAATGTACGGATAATAATTAAGAAGTTATGTATCTATACTGAAAATTATGGTCTTAAGGCAGTGTTTCTCAACCTATTTACCATTGTGGGCTGCATCCACACAATATATATACTACCAGTATGTCCTGAGGATGTTACATGGGCCGCAGCTGTGTGCTGATTGGGCCGCGGGTTGAGCACCACTGTCTTAAGTTCTTGAAGATAAGGAAGGTCACCAGGAAGTGACTTACCTCGGATAAGCTCCTTTCAGGCAGGAGGTAACAGATGTTTTTCTCCCTGTCTGGTCATATGTATATTGTCTGCTTCACAACAGAAGTCTAAATGCATACTGAGCCCAATGCTAATCGAGATTACAAAATACATAAGAGAGGAAAGTCACAGGAAAAAACTATCAGTAAGGGTTGTCTTGTTTATGAATCAGGGAAAAGGATTGTTCTGATATATCTAGGGGTACCAAGAGACTCCCTGGATCCTTCATCGAGGAGGCAAGCTGACAGTGTGGTATGCCTCATGAAAACAAGGTCACAGCCAGCCTGCCTGTAAAGCCGTGGTGAGCAATACTTTATTAGACATGAGATTATCTTGTTAATTAAGTCCAGACTCTAGAATGCATATTATAATTTTATTTTGCAAATAATCATTTGTTTCCAATACTTCTACTTGCTGTTACTTTGAATCTCTATGCTTTGTTAAATAAACTTAATCTTGATTTCACTATAAACATATCTAAGTGCTGTGTGTTAAGTGGAGCGGTGATCTGAGGTGGAGCTGGTAAGCTGGGGAGTACTGTTTCTCCCAAAGCAGATCTGTGAACGCTGTGAGTGTCCAGTGAGACAGGGACTGGACACTCCAGGAAGATGCTCAGAGGTTGGAGTGTGCTTTACACTAACCTGTAGAGAGTGGGGCCTGCGTAGGCCTACAGGGGAGTGCTTGTGTTGCTGTGGCTAGTGGAGTTGGGGAACTGACCCCTGCTAGGGACAGACAAGGCTTCCTTATGCTAAGGGAAGGTCGTAAAGAGGTGTCTCAACTCTGGGTACCCCTGGGGAAGCGTCACTTTCAGTGGTTAGGCCACCCTTGTGGGAGGTGGGAGACCAAGGGTCCAGTCCCGCTGTTCTAATCACTCTTTCATTATTTATCCACAGTGGAACAGCTTCAACAGGAGAGACTGGGGGAGCCCCACAGCAGACTATCCCATAGCTCAGTGATTAGAGCACTCTCCTGAGCAGTGGGAGACCCGTATTCAAATCCTTTCCCCCCCTTCTGAAGATAGGGGGGAACTGATTCCAGCTCTCCCACATTGAGGTGATTGCTCCAACTACTGGGATAAAAGTTATAAGATGGGCACCACAGGCACCTCCTCTGGGGGTGATGCTGGTAAGATTTTGAATGGGGCCTGATCCAGTAGGCGGCCTCTGACCATGCCTGCCGTATCAGGCCCTGCATGCGATTTAAGCAGACAAACTTCCCCTGGTTTGTGAATTGCTCTGGGGCTTACATGGGAGATAGGTGTCTGGATGCCTAGACTGAGGCAGCAGAGCACATGCCCAGAGGCGGAAACTTAGGCGCTGAAGGATCTTTGACCTTGAAAACTTTAGGCACTGAGTAAGTTTAGGCACCTATAGGGTCGGGCAAGAGTTTTGTGAATCATAGTGGAGCCTAAAACTTGGATTTAGATGCCTAACTGGAGATTTAGGTGCCTAAATCTGGGGTTTAGGCACCTAAGTACCTTTGTGGATTGGGGCCTAAGTAACTTTCCCAAGTTCACACAGAAAGTCTGTGGAGGAGCAAGGAATTGGAACCAGGTCCTGTCCACCACTACTTATTTCTACACTGTTGCTAAAGCTTAAAACATAGTCAACTATCAACACTGAAAACAAAATGTATTAATAATTTCAGTCGGGGTCCTTTCCTCAATCCAGGCCTGAATCCACTCTCAGCACTGTTTTCAACCAAGATCACAATCATGCATAAATGAATAATCAGTGCATTTTAGAGCCAAACAAAACAAAACAAACCACTTTGTTAAACTTGTTCTTGTTAGAGTGAAGTCTCTTGTTAATTGGAATAAAGTCAAAAGATATTTTTTGCTCATAATAGAGCATCACACAGACCTCCCCCCCTTAATATAGGGCAATTACTTCACCGGGAGCCAGTAGACATTGTTGTGCATTGAGCAGCCTTGGTATTAGTTGCCCTGCTCACATCATGCCCCACTTGGTTAATTAGAGCCATAGCTGATGGAACATCAAAAATACCAGATGCTAAAACCCATATGAATGTTAATGACTATGACTCCAAACAATCGTCATTATTCTACTGGTATCCTAACATTCCTGAAACCACCAAAAACCTTCTGCCTCTTTGCCCCTATTCTCATGCTCTAGTATTCCCAGTTGTACAGCTGAGGCTCTTCTTCTAAAGGAAAATGTGCTAAGTACAAAATTTAATCTCATCTGCAAATATCTTTTTCTTTTTTATTACCTCATTTAATGCATTTTTAAAAGAACAAATTCAATGTAAAATAATTAACAAAAATGTCAAATTAGATGAAGAAAAAAATTGTCAAAGGCTTTATGGACCATGGTAAATCTGCTTTTCAATTGCATTCTTGCCTCTGTTTCAGAAATGGAGAAAAAAATAGCTAGGATTGTTTGGAAGGGAAAATGGAAAATGTGATTGATGTTTCACAGTCATGCACAGCTTTTGAAATGGGATATATGTTTTTGTTGAATCATCAAAAAATGGGAGAAAAAATAATTAAATTAATATTCAACAGAAATTGATTGTACGAGAGATAAAATCCATGAACATTCTCTTTAAATTATAAACTGAAGGTATATCTAACTTTATATCGTAGTGGGCTAAGATTGTCCTTGTTATTGTTAGAGTTAATAATACATTTTATTTAGATAGCTCACATCTATCGGAGTATCCTGGGAGCTTTACAGTAAAACAGGCCAATCAATATAAATCAATGAAGCAAAAGTAAACATACATTTACAATACACATGCAACACATTTTAAAGCAAAATATATTCCTTTCCTTTCTGTAAACAGCTGCACAGAACTCTAATATAGTGAAACCAGCACTAAGCATTACTTCCAATAATCATTCCTTGGTCTTAAGTGATCACTTTACAGTGGCTCCAAAGTTTTCCAGTATAGTTTTATTTGACCTTTAGTTAAAAGTATCTAAGCAACCAATTTATAGCTGGGATCTTATGACAGGTTTCGCTGTGCTCTATATTAATTGCTTCTACTGAAATACATGATTGCACATTACTATTCTGTAACTACAAAATACCATAGTAATACTAACAACTCTTCTCTCTATTAAGTTGAGCACTGCCCTGCTGCATCCGTTTCTGCTAGCTCCAACAAAGGATGATTCAGCATGTAGCAATGCCTCTGACATACCAACTCTGTTTTCTGCTGAAAGCCTGTGGGCTCTTGTTTTTCTCAGTTTACACTGTTTAAGCCAGTAGTGCTGGTGAAGGGTTAGAGCTTCTGCTACATGGTTCTCCGCTGTGTCTGAGGCTTTACGATCTCTCCTCTTTGGATAGACTTCTGTGTAAACTGATGCAGCAAAAATGGATTTTAATAATGGATTATGTTCCATTAATTTCTAGTGCTTTCTCTTGGAAGTAAGTGTAATTTCTATTTTAAGCCTGCAAGCTATGTATTGGTTTCACATGCCTCCTAAATACTGTATTATGTGACAGCACTGCATTGCGGGGAAAAGTGTTTCCACATCAGTGCAGGAACTGGTTAAGTACTTGGCATCAGCACAGTAATGTTTGCCAAGTTGAGGGAATTCAGTTTGCTTTGAAATCTCTTAACAGAACAATCACTCAGACTATTTACTTCCAGCAAGTGTGCAAAATATTACTATTTATTACTTGTGACGCACCAACAATATGTTTAGTGCTATACAAACCCCAAATACACAGTTCCTGTCCCCAAAGAGCGTGCAACCTAAACATTGTGCTACATTGTGCTCTCAGGGCCAGCCCTGTGTGCAGCTATTTAAGGCCCCAAATGCAGCAAAAATACAGTGTGTTGGGGGTAGGGAGAAGGTAATGGAGAGCCTGTGCAGGAGAACTCTGCACCCTGTGCAGGAACGTCGGGGGTGTGGGCGTATAGATTTCATGGGTGTGTCGCAGTGGTGCTACCAATGGATCAATACACAGTGTTGCTCCACAAAATCAAAACCTACTCCTATTTCCATAGAAGCAATGGCATGGTATTACAGTACACCAGCTGTATTTTGGGGCTGAGGATTCTACCCCGTGTATTTTCCTAAATAGACAACCTGGTTACTTGGAATTTGTACTGATTTCCAGGTTTTGACCCTCAGCAAATAACACAGGAGCTATCTCACAGGACAGTTGGATTTGTTTTTAATTTGTATTAAGAAGGCAGTTGCTCCCCCACCCTTACCCACAATGGGCTGAGCTTTAGAAGCATATTAATTACTTCATACCTCTACTCTGAATCATCAACAAATGTTGGATAAGAAATCTGCTCTGCTCGCTTTGCACTCCTCTTGAGAGGCCTCTGGCCAATTGCAAAACAATTTAGGGGGATGGGAAATAATCTAAAGAATAAGTGGATAATTATTTGACATGGCAAAGTCTCATGGCCCCACGTGAGAAAAATAAACACTGGCTGAGGAAGCAAGACATCTTTTCATTCTAAAAAATTTAAACATCATTTTCAAATTAGTACAATTATATATAAATAAAATAATTATGCTTAGCTCATGGTTTTGTGTGCAGTTATTCCATATCAAAGGGTCTTATTTTTATTTCAGCATACACAAGATAACCCTCTTTGTCACTGTGATCTTTTGGTGTAACAACATAGTTACTTGGCAGGGGCCTGATCTAAAACCAGGGACTTTTCACTGGCTTCAGTGAGCTTTGGATCAGGCACCAGAAGATTATCCATATGATGCAGCAACAACAGACCTTTGTTACTTGAGCCAGTCTTAGCCCTTTGTTTATATAATGCAGATTTCCAAGGTGGGTCTAAGGGTTCCTTTGTCAGAAAATATTAAGCAAGGGTGGGTAGAGCATGGTCCGGGGAATCCTGCAATATGGCCCAAGCCTGCTGTCGTCTTTACCAATGACTGGCAGCTTGTGCTGCATTGAGTACAGATGCCATCAGACAGTGTTCCATGGTGATCCAAGCAGCTCTGGAGGGAGTACTGTTTGCTGGCACTTGTAGTCAGTCTGTGTTACATCTCTATTGGGCAGCTGCAGCCTGCTCCATTTTATATAAATTACATGGGGGGGGGGGGGGCTCAGCATCCCAGCACATTTCCCCAGTGTGGCTCACAGTTTGTGGATTCCTGGTATGAAGAAATAGCTCAAACCAAAACACCTGGGTATATTCTCTCCTCAAACATAACTCCCATTGATGTTACAAACTTGCATGATTCCCCTCAATATACCTTATAAACCATCATCTTCCAAAAAAAGCTATCTTCAGCTTGTACCTGATATTCATGGGAGGGAATGGTTAAGTGCCAGTACCCCCAGATCAACATTTGTGAATCATTGAATGGCTGGTGGAAGAGACTAAATATTACCAGTTGCTGTATGGGTCTGGAGTTCTCAGAGGTATTCCCAACAAATGTGAAGGAATGAGGAACAAGATCCTGCATTGCAACAAATGTCTGTCTCAGTGGTTTTCAAACTGGGGGTCGCGACCCAGTACTGGGTCACGGAATGTAAGGCACCAGGTCATGGTGGCTCTGGTCAGCACCACCAATCAGGCTGTTAAAAGTCCTGTCGGTGGTGCTGCCCAGCTAAGGCAGGCTAGTCCCTACCTGTTCCAACACTGCGCTGCACCCTAGAAGTGGCCAGCAGCAGGTCCGGCTCCTAGGCGTGGGGGCCACCCCGAGCACCGGCTCCGCACTCCCATTGACTGGGAACCTCTGGGCAAGAGCCGCGCGGAGAGCTTGCGTGCCTCCTCCTAGGAACCGGACCTGCTGCTGGCCGCTTCCAGGGTGCACTACAGTCTGCGGTGTCAGGACAGGCGGGAAGCCTGCCTCTGCACCCCAGCTGCATCGCTGACCGGGAGCCGCCAGAGGTAAGCCCATGCCCCAACCCTGTGCCCCAATCCCCTGCCCCAGTCCTGAGCCCCCCTCAAACCTGGAGCTTCCTCCTGTACCCCAAATCCCTCATCCCTGGCCCCACTCCAGAGCCTGCACCCCCAGCCCAGAGCCCTGACCCCCTCCCGCATACCAACCCCCTGTCCCAGCCCTGAGCCCCCCCAAACCCAGAGCCCCTGCCTGCACTCCAAACCCCTCATCCCCAGCCCCACCCCAGAGCCTGCACCTCCAGCCCAGAGCCCTGACCCCCTCCTGCACCACAACCCCCTGCCCCAACCCAGAGCCTCCTCCCACACCCTGAACCCCTCATTCCCAGCCCCACCCCACAGTCCTCATCCCCTCACCCCAACTCTCTGCCTGAGCCCCTCCCACACTCCAAATCCCTCATCACCAGCTCCGTTGGGTCGTTGTCATCAACAATTTTCTTCAACTGGGTCGCCAGAAAAAAAAGTTTTAAAACCACTGGTCTATCTGACAGTGTATTGTATACAAACACTTAGGCCTGACTTGCTGAGTACAGTCTCCCCTTTGCCATCTCCAGAGTTAAAGAAAATATGGGTGGAGAGGAACAACTTATGTAGGATGCTGGGGACAAGCCTGTGTGCCCAGTACAGTCGCTTCTGAAGTCTGAGGCTTGGGTTTGTTGTATGTAACCTTTCTCCTGGCAACGTTCCTAACATTTTCATACTTCCCAACTTCTCCACCCCCCTTTGATCTAGGCTTGGGTTTGCTTACTCACCATTCTGTTTCTGATGAGGTTCCCAAGTTGTGCACCAAATTTTAGGAAGGTGAATACTGCTAAATTTAAACGAGTGGCTTGGTACTCCACTTTTCACTTAATGTAGACCTAAATCTGACTCATTCTTTCAGACAGAATCCTTTGTCTTTCTCTGCTATCACTCTCCTTCCAATGCCAGAAATCTTTGAGTTATCCTTGATTCCAAGCTGTCTTATCTCATTTTTACATCTCCCTTGTCTGTATATCAGTCCCTCACCATCTTTGAAACACTGCAAGAATCCATCCCTACCTGGCCCTGCCTCTGCCAAGATCTTTATCATGCTTTAGGGCCTGACTCTACAAAGAAGCAAGAATCTCCATGTGGGGCTTTATCTGCAGGATTGGGCCTTTAATCACTTCTTACTTTCACCACTGAAATTCCCTCTTACGATCTTCTGACATTTCTAGTTGGTAAGCTTCAAGGGATCCTGAACTTATTTATGATTTGCATTGCAATAACACTTGGAGGTCCCAATCAAAAACAATGGTCCCACTGTGCTAGCTGCTGTACAAACATGTAACAAAAAAACAGTCCCTGCCCCAAGAAGCTTTCAACCTAAGTACGTTTCCAGGCCCCTGACCCCTCTTTCCATCACTTTAACTGGCTTTGTATCTGCACTCCCAAATTACCCTCCTGCTTTTCCACATTACTTTGACCTTACAACCATCTATATCTCTACCTGCCCATTCCACTCCTGATTCTCCTTCCCCCACATTTACTACCTCATCTCTCTGGAACTCCCTCTCCCCTCAAGCCAGTGAGTCATTTCCTCTTTCAACCTCATCTCATCCTGCATTGGGTGTGAGCCTTTGCTGTTATTTTTATTAAATTCACTAAGACATCTTAAAAAATCACTTCACCTTAAATTTTGCCTTTTCCCTTGGCTTGCAAATGGCTTTCTCAATAAAGCATTTTTGTTATATTCTGTACGAAGGATGCTATATAGAGGTTGAAATAGGGGCCCAAAGGTTAAAATAATGTCCCCATAATACTGTACAATTTAATACTACTGATGTGCAAATATACACAAAGGCAGCATCAATAATACCTGAAATAGAACAATCTAAAATGTCATTCATCTACAATTAATACAAAATAAAATCTACCCAGTGCTAGATAGATAGTAAAGACTAAAGTGAAACAATGGCCATTGGTGCCACCTGCTGGAACTTCACAAAGGCACATGATCAAAATTAAAATCAAGGCTCAAATTCTGGTTTCCCATTTGTGTAACTCCATTTACTTGTACATGATTGGTAGAGCAGAAGGTGGTCCTACGTATTTCACAAATATGGCTTTCTTTGTCCATGATATTTATCTCTTATATAGTTAAAACAAATCTTTAATGGTCTAATTTACTTCATCCTGTTTTTAAAATTACTTTTTGCATGCTACTCTCAATTTGTAAAGGCCTAAATATGGGGCATGGGTTAAGAGGTAATAAAACATGAAGAGTTCAAGAAGCTTGAAATGATACAGAGTTAATTTATTTAGCATAAATAATATTTTTGAAACCTCTTGGTTTGGCATGCCAACACTGCAGGGGCTTGTATATTTAAGTTTTCTTTATATAAAATGTGTTGCTGTGTCCATCTGCAATACCCTACATGTGATCTCAAATGGGTATTTGTGATTTGTGTGCACAAATGTCAGATCTGGCACATACAAATAAATGAACCCATAAATGTTGTGGTTGGAAACTTAGAGGTCTACTGACAGTTTGGGCCTATGGCCCTAATAGAAACTAATAAAAACGATAAACAATCAGAGTTCAGACTAACCTCAGCTTACATTCGAGAAGGTGCATTATAGAAGTGGTTAACCAGTTGATTTCTGTTGTCCTTGTACCTCCAGAAATAACACACTTGCTGTGCTGTTGAATGTACCATGTGCATCCTAATTTTCCATTGTATTCAACGGAGTGTTAATAGATGAAGCACAGCAGTCCAGCAGGTGTGGTTCAGAACTAGCAGTGAAAAGCTGAGTTGTGGCCAGTGATCATACTGAACCGTGAGTGTCTTTCACAACCTTATTGTTCTTTGAATGTGCTTTTTTTGCTATTTTATTTTGTTTGTTTTTTTAAGTGTAATTGCATGACATTGGGGAATGAATACATTTAGGCTAGAATACAATAGTGTCACTATAAAGATTTTGATGAACCTTTTGTAGTATGTATTGTGTGTAGCTACAATTCCAACTAAAATATCTTTTGCTGGGATTTTTTCTTCCTAGCAAGTAGAGAAGGGAGATGGTCCTGAAAAGACCTGAATTCCCCAACCCCCTTTTTTCATCTCCATCTTTGAGCCCAGAATTATGCTGGTCATCTTTTAGAAAGGTAGGATTAAAAAAGAACCTCTTCAGTCTGTTAACACTGCTCCTGAACTGGACGGAGGAGTTGCTATTGAGCAATATACTGTAACGGGGCACTGCCCCTTTTTCCCATCCAGCAGTTAGAATCATAGAATCATAGAATATCAGGGTTGGAAGGCACCTCAGGAGGTCATCTAGTCCAACCCCCTGCTCAAAGCAGGACCAATTCCCAACTAAATCATCCCAGCCAGGGCTTTGTCAAGCCGGGCCTTAAAAACCTCCAAGGAAGGAGATTCCACCACCTCCCTAGGTAACGCATTCCAGTGCTTCACCACCCTCCTAGTGAAATAGTGTTTCCTAATATCCAACCTAGACCTCTCCCACTGCAACTTGAGACCATTGCTCCTTGTTCTGTCGTCTGCCACCACTGAGAACAGCCGAGCTTCATCCTCTTTGGAACCCCCCTTCAGGTAGTTGAAAGCAGCTATCAAATCCCCCCTCATTCTTCTCTTCTGGAGACTAAACAATCCCAGTTCCCTCAGCCTCTCCTCATAAGTCATGTGCTCCAGACCCCTAATCATTTTTGTTGCCCTCCACTGGACTCTTTCCAATTTTTCCACATCCTTCTTGTAGTGTGGGGCCCAAAACTGGACACAGTACTCCAGATGAGGCCTCACCAATGTCGAATAAAGGGGAACAATCACGTTCCTCGATCTGCTGGCAATGCCCCTACTTATACAGCCCAAAATGCCGTTAGCCTTCTTGGCAACAAGAGCACACTGTTGACTCATATCCAGCTTCTCGTCCACTGTGACCCCTAGGTCCTTTTCTGCAGAACTGCTACCTAGCCATTCGGTCCCTAGTCTGTAGCAGTGCATGGGATTCTTCCGTCCTAAGTGCAGGACTCTGCACTTGTCCTTGTTGAACCTCATCAGGTTTTTTCTGGCCCAATCCTCTAATTTGTTTAGGTCCCTCTGTATCCGATCCCTACCCTCTAGTGTATCTACCACGCCTCCCAGTTTAGTGTCATCTGCAAACTTGCTGAGACTGCAGTCCACACCATCCTCCAGATCATTAATAAAGATATTAAACAAAACCGGCCCCAGGACCGACCCTTGGGGCACTCCGCTTGAAACCGGCTGCCAACTAGACATGGAGCCATTGATCACTACCCGTTGAGCCCGACGATCTAGCCAGCTTTCTATCCACCTTACAGTCCATTCATCCAGCCCATACTTCTTTAACTTGGCGGCAAGAATACTGTGGGAGACCGTATCAAATGCTTTGCTAAAGTCAAAGAATAACACATCCACTGCTTTCCCCTCATCCACAGAGCCAGTTATCTCATCATAGAAGGCAATTAGGTTAGTCAGGCACGACTTTCCCTTGGTGAATCCATGCTGACTGTTCCTGATCACTTTCCTCTCCTCTAAGTGTTTCATAATTGATTCCTTGAGGACCTGCTCCATGATTTTTCCAGGGACTGAGGTGAGGCTGACTGGCCTGTAGTTCCCCGGATCCTCCTTCTTCCCTTTTTTAAAGATGGGCACTACATTAGCCTTTTTCCAGTCATCCGGGACCTCCCCCGATCGCCATGAGTTTTCAAAAATAATGGCCAATGGCTCTGCAATCTCATCCGCCAACTCCTTTAGCACCCTTGGATGCAGCGCATCCAGCCCCATGGACTTGTGCACGTCCAATTTTTCTAAATAGTCCCGAACCACTTCTTTCTCCACAGAGGGCTGGTCACCTTCTCCCCATACTGTGCTGCCCAGTGCAGCAGTCTGGGAGCTGACCTTGTTCGTGAAGACAGAGGCAAAAAAATCATTGAGTACATTAGCTTTTTCCACATCCTCGGTCACTAGGTTGCCTCCCTCATTCAGTAAGGGGCCCACACTTTCCTTGACTTTCTTCTTGTTGCTAACATACCTGAAGAAACCCTTCTTGTTACTCTTAACATCTCTTGCTAGCTGCAACTCCAAGTGTGATTTGGCCTTCCTGATTTCACTCCTGCATGCCTGAGCAATATTTTTATACTCCTCCCTGGTCATTTGTCCAATCTTCCACTTCTTGTAAGCTTCTTTTTTGCGTTTAAGATCAGCAAGGATTTCACTGTTTAGCCAAGCTGGTCGCCTGCCATATTTACTATTCTTTCTACACATCAGGATGGTTTGTTCCTGCAACCGCAATAAGGATTCTTTAAAATACAGCCAGCTCTCCTGGACCCCTTTCCCCTTCATGTTATTCTGCCAGGGGATCCTGCCCATCTGTTCCCTGAGGGAGTCAAAGTCTGCTTTTCTGAAGTCCGGGGTCCGTATTCTGCTGCTCTCCTTTCTTCCTTGTGTCAGGATCCTGAACTCGACCATCTCATGGTCACTGCCTCCCAGGTTCCCATCCACTTTTGCTTCCCCTACTAATTCTTCCCTGTTTGTGAGCAGCAGGTCAAGAAAGAAGTTCAGCACACCACCTTGGCCACCTTTGCCTTGGGGAGCAATAGATTCAGGCCTTGCCTACACTAGGGTGGGGATTTTGTAGGGTTTTTTTGGAAGGAGAGAGGGGTTTGAAGCAAATGTAGGTATTTGATGTAGCTCCATTGGTGTGAACCTCTAATAGGGATGCACTGAAGTAAACTACAGCTTGCAGGGTAAGCTATACTGGTATAAGTCACGATTTCCATAGGTGCAGCTCAGCTACATTAGGTGTTTACACGAGTGCACATGGCTACATTAAATCGCTACACTGGTGCAAAAAACAGTGTAGACAAGGGCCCATCAGACATGTATGTAAAACTGCTGCAGATTTCAGTGGCAGTTCAATGATAGAGTTATTTCAAAAGGTAGCTGGCCATTCTTGAGGGTGTCAGGCATCCAGCCTACCTCTGACAGCCAATCCAGACACACCTGTGAACAGTTAATTACCTAGGTGGCTGGGTGGCAGTTAATTACTTAAGGAGCACAGGGAACTAATAAAGACTTATGAGAGCTCAGTTAGAAAGCCCGAGAGAACATAAAGAGGAAGCTCCTGAGGAGAGGGTTTTCTTAGGGGAGCTGGTTAGTAAGAAAAGGTGCTCTTGGAGGAAGCAGGCCCAAAAAGGCTTGGAGTGGCAAAAGGACTTTATCAGACAGAGCAAGAGGTCCAGGTTGTTGGGGAATTAATCAGTGCTGCAGAGAAGAACTGCAGTAGTTTGATGTCTGCAGGATCCCTGACTCCCAAAAAGGAACCCTTCTTCAGGTGATGGCAGGAGGCCTGACTCCAGAAGGGAGTATTGGGTTGAGAGGGCCTTATTGGTGAGAATCTGGACAAAGGAGACTGATGGACTCAGGTGGGGTAGGTAGACTAATATTAACTTATGCTACCGCCTTTCCCCCTGCAGCTAGGACACTGGGGGTATCTTTATACTGCACTTAAACACCTTGGCTGGCCTGTGGGAGGTCACATCTAGCACAACAGCAGTGCATTTCCACCACTGCAGGGGAATTTTCAGTGTTTTTAAAATGCACTTTTATTTACAGTGAACAAATAAAATATTTTTCACAGTGATACTATTTCAGGTTTGAGTTGGTAAAACTTTTAAAAACAAAATGCATTTTGATCCTAAGCTATAAGACAGTGTCTTTTTAAACCAGGCTTGGATGGAGTCTGTGTAAGCTTGTCCTGTGGTCTGCTCCTGCAACCCCTCTGTGTGCAGAGCTGCCCTTGAAGTTTAACTAAACCAGACTGTTTAGTGTTGATAGAATCTGTTCTGTTTCCCACTGTGACTCTTTTCTCCTCTTTGAATTGTCAAAGCAGCTCTGGTTTTACAATTAAGCAGATTAAGAGAATGCAGTCTCATCCATCATTAACATCGTATTTGTTTACATATCTCTGTTTTAACAGGTCTTGTCTGTGTGCTGTAATGGCTTTAGTCACTAAGCTGTCTCTATAACATTATGTGGTACTGAGATACTGTTAAAATTCAGAGACACTGAATTTTATAACCTAATTTTTTTGGGGGGCGGGGGTAAACTTTGTGATTAATTTAGTACTAACTAAAGTAGTAGCACTGGTTAAAGATTTGTTTAAGGTATGTTGGCAGAACCTGATTTGCAACCTGGTTGCTGTTTCAGCCTTGGCTCTCGTGAGATACTGACACTTTTGACATGTTGTGCGGTGGTCTTTTTGTGGGAACAAATATTAACTGGGACTTAAGTGAGAGTTTCCTAAAGTTTACATAGTAACAGCCAAATGTATGAAAACATAGTAATTCACTTCCTTGTTAAATCACTGAGGCATGAGTGAGAGTTGTAGGAAATAACTCTTTGCCCAAGTTCCAACTTAGAAATGAGATACTGAGATTGTAATTGCTGCACTGCAATGAAGTCTTACGGGTCTACTGCCACAACACAGGCTGTGATTCAGGGCTGTTCGGAGGTCTGGAAGCATTGTGCCCAAGCCAGAGGATTAGGGTTATCATATTTAAAAAATAAAAAAAGAGGACACTCCACGGGCCCTGGCCCCGCCCCTTTCCCCACCCCCGGCCCCGCCCCAACTCCGCCCCTTCTCCAAAGTCCCCGCCCTAACTCCCCCTCCTCCCTCCCAGCCACGCGAAAAGGGCTGCCCGAGTGCTACCGGCTTCACGGTTTGCCAGGCAGCCTCCAGACCTTGTGCACCCGGCCGGCGCTTCCCCAGCGCAGCTGGAGCCCGGGAGGGGAAGCGCCCAGCCGGGGGCGCAGGGTCTGGAGGCTGCCCGGCAAACTATGAATCCGGTAGCGCTCGGGCTTCAGGCAGCCCCCATGCCTCCGGATCCTGCGCCCCCGGCCGGGCACTTCCCCTCCCGAGCTCCAGCTGCTCTGCTCCTCCCCTGACTCAGTCTTCGGCTCTGTTTAAGAGCCAAGCTGCCCGAGCCAGCGCTACCGGCTTCGGGCAGCCCCCTTGCCTCCGGACCCTGCGCCGCCGGAGCAGAGCAGCTGGAGCCCGGGAAGGGAAGTCCCCGGCCGGCGGCTGGGGTCCAGAGGCAAGGGGGCTGCCCGAAGCCGGTAGCGCTGGCTTGGGCAGCTTGGCTCTTAAACAGAGCCGAAGTCTGAGTCAGGGGAGGAGCAGAGCAGCCGCGGGAGAGGAAGTGCCCGGCCGGTATTTTTCCCGGACATGTTTGGCTTTTTGGCAATTCCCCCCGGACGGGGGTTTGATTGCCGAAAAGCCGGACATGTCCGGGAAAAACCGGACGTATGGTAACCCTACAGAGGATTCCCCTGCTGCTGTGTCAGGACAGTTTTTGGCCCCATGAGGAAGTAGGGCCAGTGTGAGAAGGTGGTGATCTAGCCCCCTCTATTATCATGTCAGACACTTCTTGGAGAATAGGTCCTTTTGAAGAGGGCCTAGGGCAACTATGAGACCAGTCTCCTTTGGATACAGTCTCCTTATTTGAATGCAAAAAATGTTCAACTTCAGTTATAATAATTGGATAGATGTTTCATTAAAATGCATATTTTCTTGATTATAGCAGTTTCCCCCAATGCATCAAAATTCCTTTGCCTCCCACTGTTTTGTGGTTTGGGGAATAGCTCAGTAATAAATGAACTAAGTCTAGGACTTAATTATGCATTTCTGTTTTGCATCGGATTCCTCAGACATCAATATCACTAGTCCTGCCCCCCCCCTTCCTTGATTGCTTTTATTATATTCCTGTCTAAGACTCAGGAAGTCTTTATATTTTTGTGATAAAACTTGGATGCTGCTTGATCAACTTTGGGTAAATGGGATTCTTAAAGATGTTGATCAGGGCCAGTAACATTTGCCATTTCTATCTGTGGCAAGATTTTTTTTCCTAGTGCAGAAATGAACCAAGCATTTGAGTCCTCACATTTGAGCAAAATGGTTTAGCTATCCTGATATGACAAATACAAATTAAAATGTTCAGTAATCACCATAAGACAACTCCTGGCGCTCAAAGGTCCTAATGGTCAGCATCACAAAAATAGGTGTTACCCCTGGTGTCTTGGCCAGATTCCACTCTGGGTGGTTATATTCTGCCTAGCTTAACTTTTCCTGCAGTTGTAATTGGACATGGAATTCTTCAGTTCCTGACCTAAATTGCAGGATAATATTGCTGTGTATGATTGAGCAGCTGCCCCATTCCATTGTGGGGTTGAAGCCTTGGCACAGTTAACAAAACTAAATGTGGATTTAGGAAAGGTACAGGCTGCAACTTGGGCAGATACAATACACACATCTAAATATATTTACAAAGGGATAGGGTCCCATAGCACAGAAATATTGGAAAAGATACATATACCAAGACAACTATGGAAACCTCACCTTTCCCTTTCCGAAAATGCTCTTTCATGAGCAATGAAGAAGGCTGTCATACAAGCCAGACTCTTGTCGTTGACTGGTTAAAAAAAAGCTTTTTTTACCATTGGCCACCACTCACAGTTACCCATCCTTCCAGCCCAGCTGTTGTAATACTTGCCAATATATGAGGGAAGATGGCTTTCCGAGGTCTCTCTTGCTATTTTCAAATCCTAACTGCCAAGGTGACAAAGTCGGCATTCTTTTATCAGTCCTGTGATAAAGCACACTTTTTTCAGATGTTGGTGAGCAGATATGCCGTGACAAAATGATACTGTTTTTTGTTTCATACTTGACACATGCATTACAGGGTTCAAAAGGTGTTGGTTTTAAATTTGGAAATGTGACCTGAATTATATAGCAGAGCTTTCCCCCCCCCAATCTATTCCTTTCATTTAAAATAAGTATTAATCCTCTTTTGAGAGATACCACCCTGTAAAGTAAAATGCCACCATTGGAAATATTCTTTGCTGACAAAGTTGCATTGGCTTGGCATTTCCCACTCAATGTGTTAGAAACGTGGCATTGTTTTCTTGGTAGCACTCTTGGTCTCTTTTAGATAAGTGATCATAGCTGCCAGTTCTTCTTGCAAGCAATGCTTGACCGAAATGAAAAGATCTACCAATCTTCCCCCTGCAATCAAGGAAGAGAAGCACATCTAAAATACATCTGATTATTATCTGAAGCTTGTGTCAAACTGAGCCTCCTTTGAGATTGTAATCTTTTTATAGAGGCTGATATTTTTGTATTAAAAGCCAAACCTGAGACTGAAAAAGGGGGTTAAATTCACTTTCTTAAGATTCTTTGTATCATAGGCTTTTTTGCAAGAGAGAATGGTTAGTCTAGCAATCAAATTTTAAAAAGCAAAAAAGTTGAATATATCATTTAACTAGACACTAAAGATTAATCCAAAACACAATTTAGAGGTGACAGGAAATTTAATGAGATTCTGGGTAAGTGTTGCAGATTTCCAAACCCTGACCAACCCATCAGGCAGGGACATGCACAGGTAGGGGAAAGCAGAGGGGTACACTCCCCAGTCAGCAGGGGCACAGAATTCCTCTGGGGCTGAGGCAGGAGATGACAGCTACTGCAGCCCTGGGGTGGCCGGGAGAGAGCCAGCTCCTCTGGCCGCCGGGGCTGGGCGGGAGGGGAGAGGGGGGAGATAGCCAGCTCCTCCTGTCACAGAGGGCTCAGAAAGTGCCCCTCCAAAAACAGCCACATTTTTATTTCTGTGCGTGCCCCTGCCAGCAGGTGCAGAAGTTGCTGCTGGGACCACTTGCGTGAGGGAAATTGTAATGCTCTCACTGAAAAACACACACAAAAATCCAGAAAAATGCCTGTAACATTTGGGGGGTGGGGGCGAGAAACACTACAGGTCCTATCACTTTAGGATCTCTGCAGGTTTTTACTGCATTCTAGATTTTGTTATCCATGTTCCTTTGCACATAGATAGTATATTATATTCCCTTTATTCTGATTGTGTATCTTAATATTTTAAATCTTGTATCTTAAGCACAGTTTAATATTGCTGTTTGAATCTTAACTTCTGTATTCCTTGAGTCTTCGATTTCAACTGTACTACCTTAAATGCAAACACTGTTAATGCATTGCAATATTAATGTATTATAAACCGTGATGATTCAGTTATATTATTGATATCCAACTGAAGAATTTGTTTGCTATAGTTCTCTTGGGTTGCATGTTTCTTTATGCTCCGTGTTGTCCTCTGAATGTGCTAATTGATTTGTCTCTTGTCCGTTCTCTACTTAGTGAGAACTGTTTTCCAGTGTAGTTAAAATTAAATACATAATTCTCTAAAAGACCTTGAACATGAAACAAATTTGTCTGGCTCTTAATTTGACACATCATAAAGCTTTTCAAGCAAGACCAGTAGAGCAGCTTATGATTAATATGGAAAAGCAAGCCTGTTAACAGGATGACAGATCATTGTTCGTGACAGCAAATACGAATGAAAAACTGGCAAAATTCAGGGTTTGATCCTATGTGGCACTGATTGAACCACCTCAACTCCTATAGAATTCACTGGAAGATGAGGGCAATGCTGGGAGGTGCTGAGTCAATGGAGCAGGTCTATTAAGACTTTCAGAGGTCAACCTCCACATTTAAAGGAAGAATTTAGATTATTTAATGACTGCCCAGGCACTAGAAGATTATGGCATGTTGGTTCTCTCACTTATGAATGACCATACTTGTGATAGGAATAGAGTAGAGGGAGGGGGACATGCAATTAGCAGGTGTCTTTGCTTACACATTAGGGCCCAGTTTGGCATTCAAAAGCAGGACAAGAGTCCAAATGCCTTTGGAGGCTCTTCCTCCCCCCCCCCGCCCCCCCCTCCCAAAGAGGGGAGGTGGGAGTAGACTGCTTGCTGCTAAATGCTTCCATTGGAGCATCTGGTGCTGGCCACTATTGAAGGCAGGATGCTGGTCTACATGGACCCAGTCTGGTAATTCCTGGGTTCCTCTGAAAAGACTTCCTAAAGTGTTGTCTGTTTTGCTTCTCACAGACATGGTTTTGAAATCCTTTCTCCATGCTCTTTGGAATCCCAACTACTGTAGGTGACATGGTATTTAAATGATTAAGAAACCAAAAATACTAAGGTTACTACAGTTAGATATGCTGCTGAGAGTGACAGGATTCTCCTGTTACGCCACTCTGACAGCAGGTGTTGGAACCTTGCCTGGAGCTGTGGGCTAATTGGTGCTGACTCTCTGGGGCTTATTAGATTCTACCCTCTAGCAGACAGCTAGAATTTGGGACAGACAGGTCCTGTGGGAAGGAACTCGAGGAGGAACCAACCCTGGGGACAAGGTTTAGGCTACAATATTACTTTGGAGTTGCCTTTTTGTTAATAAACCAGCCCCCCAAGAGGGGTGACATGTAGAGTGGTTTAAAAAAAAAAGTGTGTAGTTTTTATTGGGAATGGGGTGGGGACTCTATCAGCAAAGCCATCCTCTTTGCCCCTACAGTATTTTGAGAACTGCTGCTCTACATATAAACTTCATTGCACCGCGACCCCCTTCTGACAACAAAAATTACTACATGACCCCTGGCAGGGGAGAGTCACCCTGGGGCTGAAGCTTGTGGGCTTTGGCTTCAGCCTCGGGTGGTGGGGCTCATGCTTCGGTTTCCACCCCAGGCTCCAGCAAGTCTAATGCTGACCCTGGCAACCCCATTAAAATAGGGTCCCAACCCACCGTCTGAGAACCGCTGATGTAGAGTGTTGAAGAGTGTACAGAACTTGCAAGTTCTGCACTTAAAGAATTATTTACAGGAAATAGTTGTTTTCATTGCATTTAAATGCCTTGAAAACTAAACAAGCAACCCTCACACTGTACACTGCTGATGAATCACTACCACGCAGATCTGAAGTGGAAGTAAAGATCAGTCTCTCTATTAGCTTGTTGGGGAAAATTTCAGGAGTTATTCTTAGCTACTTATGCTATAAGTTGTATAGTTTGTCCTGTGTGTGTGGGGAGGAAATTCTGGTGTCTCTTTGCATGTTTACCCTCTGCTTTCTCAGTTCACTTTCTAAATAGTTCTCTCCATCTCAAAGGGTACTGAATGCACATAAAGGGACAATAGAATGAAAAAAAAATCTGATGTGAAGTAGAGGTTCCTGGAGCTATTTCTCCCTAAACTTAATTTTGTATATGGAAATTCAAATTTGCTAAGCAAGAGTTGAAGCTGTCAAGTCTGAGGGTTTTTTCTTTTTCAGTCCACCAGAAGAGATCATTGTGGCTTAAACTAAAATACAAGCATGTCACAATGTCAGCCTAGTCAGAGTTCAGCTTTTCATTTTTCATAAGTGACTCATCTTGTAGCTATGGCAACTTCCTACTAGTATCAGGGATATCATGTTAGCTGTTTCTCCCTTGCTGTCTTCCAGCTAGAATAGATTACAATACCACCTCATAAGCTACTGCAGTGATATTTATATCTGGGTCACATACTATTAAGTTAAACAAAATGTCTATGGAAATGTAATCACAGCAGGGGGCCATGCTCTTGAAAAGAGAGAAGTAATTATAGAAATCTTGATTTGGATACTATCATAAACAACCTTGTTCTATAGCATGTATTTTCTATACCTCAATAAGTCTCCCATTAACAGGTCCTTTGTGGAAAAAGAAAGGGGACTAATCCTGTTCCAATTAAGAAACTTCAATAGATGCAGGATTAAGAGCCTACTTTTTTTAACCTTTAACTACATCAGTCATTATTTTCCCTACCATTCTGGTTGGCCTCTAATGTACTTTCTCATTAGGATGATAGCCTTTTGTAACACAGTGATAAAGCTGTACTTAGGGCTCCAATATGGCTCTGATCATTAATAAAGATGACCAAACTGCTTTTGGATGTGTAGCTACTCATGCACCATCTCCATTGTTTCTTGGACTTAAATAACATGGACTATCCCTCTGAAGTGGCCCAAGGACTGTAACAAACAAGAGACTTAAATGTTCATGCTGCTGCTTCGTTTAGACACTTCCACTGTCATGTGACTCACCTTCCCAGTGACACTGGTGGTTTAGTTTTGTGGAAGGAGTCAACATTGTGTCTGTATAGGAGAAGGCTTAAAAAGAATTTAAAAAAAAAAAATTCAAAAAGCTATCAGGTAGTCTTAGACCTGCACTATCCATGCTCTATGAAAATTTGATTTTTCTGTTTAAGGCACTGATAGCAGGTTCTTCACCAAAACATTTTTCTTTGGAAATGCTGTCCCTGAAAAAGGACAAATATCCAGATCCACATGTCATCTTTGTAAGTTGGGGAATGTGACTAAAAGCAGATGGTATTTGCAAAGCAAACCCACAAAAATTCATTGGATTCTGTTATACTGAGCCTTCTAGTTTGTAAACAGAAAGGTCTTCAGGAAGATTATTTGGGTGTCTGTTACTCTATACAGCATAAGAGGTCCACATCTTCTGTCATCTCACTGTTTAACTTTCATGAAGGTGAACAATTGAACTAGAGTCTGATCATGACTGTAACAGCAGCCACTGGCATCAGAGGATATTGATTTCCATCACATGACAGGGATCAACATTTTGTAATTGTATGAGGGGGGCAGGAAATGAAGTCTAGTCTCTTATTAAAATTCTTGTGTGTCATAACTTTATTACAACCACCAACAAGCGTTGTCTTTGTCAGGGCAGTACTCATTTACCTTCATAATGTCAAGTTTCAAATGACATTCCTCTGTGTAATTTATTACAAGATGTATCCCTCATTGCTATGCATAAAGGAAGGCCACTTGGTTATTATATAGGTCAATATGTACCCCTGTTAAGTGTTCACCCTGCAATCTAAAAAAGTCTCTAACAACCCCCAACAACTACAACCCAGGTGACATTCAAAATTCACCAACAAAAAAACAAATGTGCAAGATCTAAAAAGATCAATTCAAAGGAAATATAGTAATAAGGGTATGTAATGGCAATATTTTGTCCTAATTTGAAAGGCCAACATCCAAAAATCAAATGGAAAAGTGTTTTCCATGAAGGAGTTTTGAGCTTCTCATGTGATCACTACAAGTATAGCTTCAATACTATTCCAACATCAGAATGTGGGGTAGTGAGAGAGCTTCACTCTGTCATCATCACCACTCTCTAATACAAACAAAAAATCCCTACAAGATGGTTCTGCCCAAGTATCCAAAAATAATTCCCAGGGTATCGTTTTTCATATGTCCATCTTGTATGATGTACAAGGAGAAGAATGGCTTCTGTAATGGAAAGCCAGCTACTCCAAATTGGAAACAACATACTTTGACCACCTTACAGGTCCCTGAGAACCACCATGCCATTGGCAATGAATTCAGAGGGGTTATCGTGAGCTCTCCACCATAAGTCAGCAGCTAAATCCTCTAATCACATTAGAATAGGGTAATGCTATGTAAAGATGGGACTACCCCCTCTTCGAGTTATACTTTGGTTGCATTTGTAGCACAGACAGGTAAATCTTATGTCATAATAACCAAGCTACAGGTATGTGGCAGATGTTGGGCAGCCATCTTGGTGCACAGTTACATGCCAGCATTTTCAAGTTAAGAAATCTTCTCCCGAAAGTGCAGTGGCCCAAAGTATTTAAGCAACACACATTACAGAACTTCATTTAAAATTCTATTGCATGGCTGGGAGGGTTGTGTAAGCTCTTTCCCAGAGTTTGTATCTACTCTCCAGCCAGCTTCTTGGTGAAGAGAAGGAAGGAGGAGACTCATTAAAAAGCAAATACACAAAGAAGAATAACAAAATAAAACCAGTTTACATAAAGGATGATAAAACTCCAGCCTGACTACTCAACATTGAACCTGGCTCCCATTAATAATTCTGTTTTCCCAGCTCCTTAGAAATACTGCCTACCAAAGCAACACATAGAATAAGGGTGACGCTCTGTGGCGAGATGAGATAAGTACAGTTTCCTGTCCATTTGTTTTCTTTCCCCTCTTTGTTTGGCAGGCTGTTAAAAGTAGTGAAGTTTTGTTTAGCACTGGTTGAATAACCTGCATAGTGAGGGAGTTTTGCAGGGTGGATCTGAGTTGAACAATATAGCAAGTAGAACAACAGCACAATGATTACACAGTCCCTTCAGCAGGAATGTTTCATTTACTATCCCTGTCAACTTGATGAGGAAACACATTCATCAAGCTGTATTGAACATAATGAGATTACATTCTTAAAAGGACTATCAGTTTAAAAACAAACTTTGATCAGAATTTCTTTTGAGGTGGTGTTGTATATTACACTCAACACTATTTTAATTGAAAGATTAGACCAGGGGTCGGCAACGTTTGGCACGCGGCTCGCCAGGGTAAGCACCCTGGCGGGCCGGGCCAGTTTATTTACCTGCTGACGCGGCAGGTTCGGCCGATCGCGGCCCCCACTGGCCGCGGTTCGCCGTCCCAGGCCAATGGGGGCGGCGAGAAGCGGCGCGGGTGAGGGATGTGCTGGCTGCGGCTTCCCGCCACCCCCATTGGCCCGGGACAGCGAATGGTGGCCAGTGGGGACCGCGATCGGCCAAACCTGCCGCGTCAGCAGGTAAATAAACTGGCCCGGCCTGCCAGGGTGCTTACCCTGGCAAGCCGCGTGCCGAACGTTGCCGACACCTGCCCTAGTGGCTTCTTTCCTAACCTTTTCCCACAAACCACTCTGAGTTTTTAATCAGATTGGCCCAAACGTTATGTAATTGATTCCTCTATTTTAAGTAAATCAAAGAAGACAATTGTTAGAAAATCGTTGTGACATCCCTGAATTCAGACATGATGATGAGCAAACAACTTTTCTGTGTGTGGGTTGTTGTTGTGGGTTTTTTTGTTTTTTTTTTTAAGGGCAGCTGTTTGCTTCTCTCTCATTATCTCCAGCCAAATGTCTGGAGGAGGAAAAAAAATCAAACGGATAAAAAGCATTTCACGAGTCAGCTCTGGTAGCTTAATATAGCCACAGGCTTGCTTCAAACTCCTAAGGCCAAATTCAGCAGTACTGTAAGCAGGCACACTTTCATTGAACTTCAGCAGGGCTCTGCTTACAGCAGGGGTAATGTCAGAGCCCTGGTAAAGCTTCTCCTGTTGGATGGGCCTCATAGAATGGGGCTGTGTGCCCTTAAGCTTCCCTTGGTCTGAGTAGGCTGCAGAAGAGTCTCTTTCCTTGGCCTCTCTGGCACACTTCCTGGTCACCAGCTCTCTGTCTGTTAGCTCCTGTTTCTGTGACGTGGTCATGGCCCAACTGCCCTAAATCCCTAGGCTCAGTGATTACCCCCCTGCAAGGAAAGTTGAACCATAACAGCCTGTTTCTTTGATCAGCAAATAAGCAGATATTATACATGTCGCTGGTAGTACATTAGCAAGACCTAGGCAATTTCCCTATAACATAACTGGCTGTAACTTAAGTTCCGTTAAAGAAGCAACGAGTTCATAAAGGGGCTGTAGCTAGAGGTGGAGCAGATGGTTGTGCTGATTGCCTAGAGAAGATCTAGCCAGGCTCAAACTTTTACAAAACGCATCCTAGGCTCTTTACCAGTCAGCCAGAGCAGATGGGAAGTTCTCATTTGAAAAATCCACAACGTCAACAGCATGAAATTCAATTTATCTACCTTGATGCTGAAGGATTGAGCCAGCCTTGCCTGATTTGGAATCTTTATCTCCAGGAAGACCAATACTGCAAGCCTAGAGAGACCAATACTGCCCCGTCAATGTCATTGAGAGTTTTTTGCTATTGAAGTCAGTGGGGCTGGGATTTTACCACTAAATTTTAGGTTACGAAGCCAACCCCTTCTCTCTCTTCCCCCCCACCTCCCAGCACTGCCTACAGTCTCCACTGCTGCTTTGTGTACCTTTGTCTTTTTTGAGATTTGCTTCTCTCTTGGCAGAAAATGGCTGTGCCAAATAATCCTTCTCCCTCCCATGCCCATGTTCCCTTTGACTCTTTCATACTCTCCAGAAAACCACAGAGCTAGGATCAGAAAGAGAGGTTGTCTCTCTAGATGTGTAGTGTTACTTTCTGCAAACACCTCATGATAAATACTTCTGCACTGCTCTGTTTTCCAAGCATTGTACAGATAGCAATTTACTAATCACAATCCCACAGTGAAGCAAGTATGAGTAGTATCCCCACTTTACCAATGAAGGAACTCTTAGACACAGCTGAAGTGCCTACTGTGCACTGTGGTCCTGTTGAATAAGTGTGTTGTGGAAGATGAAACTCCCATTGCTTCCCCTTTGCAGTGCTTGTAAGTTTGACAGACCAACTTATTTTGGGCTGAAACTTCCAAAGCAGGCTTTTATTTGCCTGTCTTTGTGTTGGAAAGGTATATCATAAAATAAATGGGACATTCTGCACCAGTGAATTGATGCTGCGTTAGAAACCTTGGTGAAATCTTGGCCACACTGTCTTCAATGACAAAACTCCCATTGCCTTGAGTGGGCCAGGATTTCACTCCTGAACTTTCAGATTGTTCTGACATTTGGCTGATCTGCTGCAATAATTGCTTTCTGGGGGCGGGAGTTGCATTTAATTTAATATTTGGGCATATGTATGAATCTAGGTAAGATTCCAGGATTGTCATTTTTGTGTCACTCTGAAGCACAGAGTCTGAATTAGCATGAAGTAATGGAAACAACTACGAGCATGGCTGAGAGTTTTTTCTGTTTAGAATATCAGCAGGTTCAATCATTGCTTGGGATTTGTGGTCTGTCATCATCCAATTTTTAAATTCTCAGCCATTTTTGGCTCCCCTGCCCCCACATGAATCTGAATTGCACCCTTGTGACAGCATGCGCTTTCAGCTACTAGTAAGAATTGATTTGTATTGCAATACATCATAGTTATGAAAATAACTTAATGAAAAATAATGTTTAGAAAGTGTCTTTATGTAGGATGAATTTATGCTATATCCTTTTTGTTTGGAAAGATTTGACTGAAATCTCTTTTTAAAACTTAGAGGTGCCTGAATTGTGGATATGACTAATTTCCATGCTTTTCATGAGTCATTTGCCAATCTGAACTCCATAAGCTAACAAGACTTTAGTTACTCATTAAATGTCTGAAAAATACATTGTAAATCGAATACTAGTGGCCATAAGGTGGCGCAATGAGCTACCATATTGAAAGGCCATTGGGAGTAGGAGTGACCTCAGAGTCTGGTCTCAGGGCTTCTTTCTAGACTTATAGAACGTGTCAATTGTGCGCTCTAGGCACTCCAGGGGAAGAGTGCCATGTAAAAGATTATCTCAGCAGCACCTAACAGTCCTATACAGCTTTAAAGTGTTACAAAAGAAGTCCTGATTCATTTTTAAAAAAATATTAAATACTCTTAAATTTAAAATAGTCTCAATCCTGATCCCACTGAAGTCAATAGGAGTTTTGCCATTGACTTTAGTGATAATAAAATAAGGCCACACTTACTCAAGATAAAAAAAAAAACACAAGAAAGGGAAAAAAGTTCATGCTTCAATATCAATGTCCTCGAGAGCTTGCCCTCCCTGAAGGGATTGTACAACTACAGCTAGTAATGTGGTTCCTCATAGGAAGCCCCAAACCCCCTATGCCCAACCCCAGGACAATTTGTGGGGATTTATAAATGATTTTAACTTTTTGATATGTACATCTAAACAGGACCTCTTGAGATGGACAGTGATTTTTGTATGAATAAAATGAAACCAAGTGATGCAGCCCATGGGAAAATGATAGTCTTTTTTTTTTTCTCGTGGTCAGACAATGTGCTCTTCCATCTCTGCTGGCCAGAGAAAAGAAACCAGGTGCCAATGCACAAGAAGGAACAGCCAGAGATGAAATGAGGCCAAGGAGGACAGGGGACACCCAGGAGCGGTGTCACTGCTATGGTGACAGTATACATGCATTGATTACTTTGCACTGTTGTCTAATCTTTTTTAATATACACTGTTTTATGTGTGGATGGCAGCTGATCTGCCATCAGGTATTTACATGGTTACTTGTCACTTGCTTGTTTTAAATATGCAAAGTGTTAAATTTGCACAAGCTGGTTTCATTAACTTTATTCAAATGGAACATCACAGTAATTCATAAGCTGTGTCTCTTGAGGTACATCAAGTGTGTGTAAAATGCACAATAAAATTTCATAAACACAAAACTTCCAAAGCTGCCCCAGAAATAGAGGGATGAGTGTGGCCCAATTACAAATACTAGTTCATGTCCCCCTGTCATAACTATAAAGGGAAGGGTAACAGCTCTCCTGTGTACAGTACTATAAAATCCCTCCTGGTCAGAGACTCCAAAATCCTTTTACCTGTAAAGGGTTAAGAAGCTCAGGTAACCTGGCTGACACCTGACCCAAAGGACCAATAAGGGGACAAGATACTTTCAAATCTTGGGGGGAGGGGGGAAGGCTTTTGTTTGTGCTCTTTATTTTGGGGGTTGTTCGCTCTTGAGACTGAGAGGGACCAGACATCAATCCAGGTTCTCCAAATCTTTCTGAACAAGTCTCTCATATTTCAAACTTGTAAGTAAACAGCCAGGCAAGGCGTGTTAGTTTATCTTTCTTTTCTCAACTTGTAAATGTACCTTTTACTAGAGTGTTTATCTCTGTTTGCTGTACTTTGAACCTGAGGCTAGAGAGGGGTCCTCTGAGCTCTTTAAGTTTGATTACCCTGTAAAGTTATTTTCCCATCCTGATTTTACAGAGAGGATTTTTACCTTTTTCTTTAATTAAAAGCCTTCTTTTTAAGAACCTGATTGATTTTTCCTTGTTTTTAGATCCAAGGGGGTTGGATCTGTATTCACCAGGAGTTGGTGGGAGGAAGGAGGGGGGATGGTTAATTTCTCCTTGTTTTAAGATCCAAGGGGTTTGGATCTGTATTCACCAGGGAATTGGTGAAAGGTTTCTCAAGGCTCCCCAGGGAAGGGAATTAGCTTTGGGAATGGTGGCAGCGGACCAGATCTAAGCTGGTAGTTAAGCTTAGAAGTTTTCATGCAGGCCCCCACATTTGTACCCTAAAGTTCAGAGTGGGGAAGCAGCCTTGACACCCCCTCATCCATTGTACTGTGGAAATCCATTTTGTGGGTGCACGAAGCATCTCTGACTACTAGGGGAAGATCCACACATGCAACAGCAAAGAAAAGTGCACTTTCTGGTTGCGTGTAGCAATCAAGCAGTATCTTGAGTCCAGTCCTGGCGCCAAGGCTTACCTCTGTCCTTGCAGACATTTGTGGTGTAATAATGCAGACAGCATTAAAAACATTGTCATGAAAACAGTTTTGATGGCAGTGCTATTGAAATCTCAATCTGCCAACTGTTCATTCTTCCACCATTCTCAGCTACTGAGCATCTAGTCAAACCTTTTGCCAGGGCCTCTGTGGCCAGGGTATGGTTTCATAAACAACGGTAAAATGAGATATGCAGGGTCCCTTTGAATAAAGGGGGATAGCGACTCTATTTATAAAAATGTCATTCAGTAGGAAAACCAAAAAAAGTGGTATCCTGCACCCTGCCACTATATCCCATGTTGCCGTCCATGAACCTGCCTCCATGGCCAGTTAGGTCCTACATAACAATGGAGTAGTACCCTTTGCAGCTATGTAGTCATGTGCTCCTTGCAGAGGGCAAACTCATGTGCACATGAGTCCCATTGATTGCCCAGTGCACTTTGGAAAGCCCATTCTCTCAAAGCTGGCAATCATTTCAGGAACACTGATTTATCCAAAGATGGTGGGCATAAGCACAGTCCTGATCACCTCACAAACCTTCACCACAAGCCCCACAGTTGACTTGCTAACACACAACTAGTTAGCCACAGACCAGTAGCAATCTGGGGTAGCCAACTTCCTCCAGATGGCTATAATAACCCACTTCTGGACTGGCACTGCCTCTATCATGCATGTGGCCTGAGACTGGAGGGTCAGGGCAGGCTGATCACACAGCTCCAGGAATATCTGCTTCTTCATGCAAAAGTTCTGGACCCACTGCTGGTCATCCCAGGTCTGCATGACTGTGACCACACCAGTCTCTGCTTGTGGTCCTGCTCCAGAAATGCTGGTCTACATATGGGGAATCTGCAGTTAGGGCAAGAGACACAAGCAGCATCAGCTGGGTTACGGCTGATGTCTCTATATTCCCCCTTCAAGAGGATCGTCAAGAGGATGAACACTGCTGCCAACATGTCCATCAGCATCTCACAGATGCTGTGCCTGATTGCTGAAATGGGAGCAAAAACTTGAGCAGGAGATGTTCTTCCACCGGTGATGGATCCATGTTGCTGACTTCAGTTGCAGGGAGCATGCAGACTCTGAAATGGCTTGGCTGAATGTGTTGGCAGGCTAAGATCACTTTCAGTCAAATTCTGTGGGCTGGATGGATAAGTTGTCCCACATCGATATATTTTTGAACTAAAGCCTAGAGAAGCTATAGCTAGCAAGGGTGCTAAATGCCTGGGGATACACTCCCAGAACCAACAAGGTATTGACTTGAGTCTGGATAGTGCAGCATGGACATGCTGACATGGACATGGGTATGAGGCTTGCATAGTAATGCATTGTGGATGCTCAAGTGCAAGCTTGGCAAGAACGGGTCTGAAGTTGTGGGTCTGCTAGACTTGGCTTTACAATGTAGCATAGACATCCTCCTACAGTAAATTCCATTGGGAGCTTGAGGTGGGTGCCAAACTGCTAGCTAAATTCATGCAAGTATTTCAAAAGCCTGTCCAAACATGTCACTTGAGAGAGGCACATTTTCTTTACCAGAAACTAGCTGATAGGTGAGAATTAATAGTTGTTACAGCATATGCCTTGTGATACTATGTTATATGAATCTGAGCAGCTAACAGGGTACAAATTAGAGCTGGAATTAGATGTGGTTTAACAGATAGCTTTACTCCGATCTAGTTATCACAATCAATGGGCATGATGCTGCATAAAACAGTGGATATTTGCAGGGCTAGTGAAAATCGTTTCCCAAATGAAAGTGTTAACAAGCTGTGCAAGAACCACAGTGCCAGATTCCCAGCTGCAATGCAGGCCCTTTTTCATAATTTTAGCATGAGGGTCTCCCCATGTGGTGTAAAGCCAACAGAGGTGTTGTGCCTCTGGTATAGGGGAAAGGTGTGGCTGCCAGATGGCATATTCCAAAGAGGATGCTCACTTCATAAACACTGATGAATCAAAAGCAAGAGCATCTCAGCTGACCACAATGGGATATAAGTTGAGGGAGTAGGCTTTCTAGTTGCCCAATGTTAAGCCAAGATGTGAAAAATGTTAGGTTAATTATTCCTTTCTCTCTAGCCCATGGTGACTGCATGGAGCCATTCCAAGAAGAACCTAGGTACCTTTTTTTTTTTTTTTTTTTTTTTTTTTTTTTTTAATGAATTTGACCTAAGCCAAGGGACTAACAGCACTGACTAGCACCAAGCATAAATCAGACAAGTTTTCTGCAAACTATCCCAGGGAGTTCTGTCAGTTCACCTCTCCATCTTACTTGCAGCTCCTCTGCTATTTCTTTCCTGACCTCTTGAGCAGAGACTATCTATTGTACTAACTGTGGGGTGACTTTTATGTGGTGGACAGGTGTCCACTGGTGAAGAAGAGAACATTAAGTTTGTATGTGGTAGGCTTTTCCCCCTTAATTCAGTTACTTTAGTGCTTGGTAAAAGATTCCAGCCTCTCAGAGCTGGAAAATGGCAACACCTCACCATGCTTAATCACAGAATAGATACCCCACAGACAAGCACAAGTGAAGCTACAGCTCCCCATTCTGCCGTTATGCCTCAGCCTTGACTTGGAGGAACAATCTCTGCTGATGAGGATTGTTCAGCTTTCAGTCCGTCCACTCTTTGCCCTATCTGTTAAAATTACCACCACTGTGCTACCAATTGTGATGGTGGCTTATGTGATGTGGACACCTCTTTAATAGGAACTGAACAGGGGTAAGAAACTTATTTCACAAGATTCATCATATTAAAGTCTCCATACAGGATGTAAAAGTGCATTTGTCACTTTAACCCTTGTACTAGTGAAGTGCATGTAATACATTAGACACAAGAAGCTTTCCATCAGGTTAAGAGACATGGTATTGTCAATCTGTGGTATAATAAATTTCCTTGTTTACCGAGCCAAATGTCAATGATTAGAATGATCATCACTCTGACCCAACTGGAAAAGTAAACTCTGCTTTCGTGGTTAGTCATATTTACTGAACAGCACCTGCAACATACTGGAGAATGAGCTCACACTCATGAAACATTTGTCCCTGTTTCTATAGCCCTTACAGCGGAAGCTCCCACAATTTCTCATTTGTTTTTACTCCAAATCCTTTGTAAAAAATTGATCATCAGCAGTTCTGACTCAGACCATTAAGAGCATATTGAGAAATAACCTTAGGTTTCTCAGAAAGCTAACTTACGTCAGAAAGCAAAAAGATAATACAGTAACAGTCATAAATCTTAACCCATGTCCACAACTGCTGATTGTGTTTAAAAAAAAATTAGGACAATAGCATTTCCCTACCTTAACCAAATGAAGTAGTTTGGCTTCCCCCCCACAGTCTGCAGATTGGTGTGCAGTGTTACAGCAGTCTACTTCCTAAGATGTTCGAATTATGCATATTCTGTAAATTATGTTTAACTGTTTCAAATTCATGCAGCCCATCATATTTTATTGATCAGCTCTCTCCAGTAATTGACAAGGAAATGAGTGTTCCACATAAGGCAATGTGGATAAACTGAGAAAACAATAAGCTCTTAACAAAATAAAAATCTTATTGTCCTTTAAATTTTTATGAGAGCAGTAGCAGTGCTCCTTTACCTCTATTTTACTTGGGCTCCTCAAGGAGGTTAGAAAGGTATTCCTATTTAATATTTATATAGAAGCATAGAGGTCTACACATCTCAGGGTGTCTGTGTAGTTTCTATTAATACAAATGCAATATATGCAAGAACTGGGGTCAGAGTAAACCTCAGAACAGTGGCTGCAAGTTCCAGAAGTTTCCCTGATTGACAATCTTGATAAAAAAAATCACCAGTGCTGTCAATCCAGCACTCTTATGGGAAGGGAAGCATAGGCTAGTGCAGGGGTGGGCCAACTACGTTCCGCGGGTCGCATCTGGCCCATCAAATGTTTTAATCCGGCCCATGAGCTCCCGCCGGGGAGCGGGGTTGGGGACTTGCCCTGCTTCGTGCGTGCCATGGCTCTGCACAGCTCCCAGAAGCAGTGGCATATCCCCCCTCTGGCTCTTACCTGTAGGGGCAGCCAGGGGGCTCCGCACACTGCCCCACCCTAAGCGCCACCCCCGCAGTTCTCATTGGCTGAGAACTGCAGCCAATGGGAGCTGCAGGGGCAGCGCCTGCGGACAAGGCAGCATGCAAAGCAACCTTGCCGGAGTGGCGCCCCCATCTCTGGGGATAAAAACTACCACCTCAGGCAGGTGTCCAGGCTCCTATCTCCTGCCTAAACCCCAGTGGGATCCTCAGACTAGGTGAAGATAGGCAAGGCAGTGCCTGTTTTGCCTTTGAGGCCTGAGCCAGTAGGAATGATCAAAGCATGCCTAACACTACAGAAAATGGCTGCAACAGTTCCAGGCTTCCCTGAGTACACTGATGCTCTGGTATGTCCCTTGCCAAGCTAGGGCCAGATGATGATCCTGAGGGCTACTTGGTTATTTTTGAATAGATAGCCATGACTATGGCATGGGCTAAAGAAACCTGGGCTGCTCTCCTGGCACCTTTCCTCTTCAGGGAAGCCCAGGCTACATATTGAGCCCTGGATGGTGTTTTTGTTTCATGACTAGGAGGGGACACTAGCCTCAGACACTATCAATAACTTTGGTTCCTTTCTGCAAGGGGAGGTATGTGATGGAGTGTACCAGGCCTCTGAGGCCCCCTGCTGGAGATCCCATTGCTCTGCTTCACCTCACCCCAGGAAACAGTACTCTGAGAGGGTAAGAGCAGTGATCATTAGATCTCCAGGCTTACCAAGAGAGGCATCCCGGGAGCAGCCATTTTGGGAACCACTGAGATCTGGTTCTCCAGCAGCTGGAAGGGCTGGGGACCAGACAGTGTCAGCAGATACTACGGGTAAGTCTATGCTTTAGCTGGGAGTGTGCCTCCCAGCCCGGGTAGACAAACATGCTAACTCTTCTCAAGCTAGTGTACTAAAAACATGTGGATGTTGAGGCACAGGCAGGAGCTCTGGCTAGCTGCCTGAGTACCAGCCTGCCTGAGCCACCATCCCCCTCAACCCCTGGGTCAGAGCTCGGTGGCTAGCTCCTGCCACTGCCCATGCTGCAACATCCATGCTACTATATTTAGCCCACTAGTTCGAGCAGAGTTAGCGTGTGTCTGTCTAGCCGGGTGGGGAGGCATGTTCCCAGCTGCAACATAGACATACTCTGTGATGTAACCTTGCTTACATCTTGGAAATGGATTTTTGTGTTGGCCTGGCTTGTACCTTGAAAGGCCAGAAGCTTGTTTTTTAATTTACTGCTGGGGTGAGGCATCCGCCACCTTGCCAAAAAGCACCTTTCTAAAGTACTAAAATGTACATTAAAGCAGTTAATTTTTGAGCAGACAGAACACCATGATTTTGAAGGAGCTGTCACAGCATCTGGTATGTGTTATAGAGAAGATCCTGGACAGAAGAGACTGTTCAGTTGTCTGGCGGCAGGGGTGCTGGAACTAGGGATGCTGCCATGCCCTCTGGCTTGAAGTAGTAATAACAACACCAAATACATGGTTTCCATCAGCAGCACCCCTACTTTAAAAATTGTTCCAGCACCCTATTTGGCGGTTCTACTGGATACAAAAATCTGCCCAGTTTCACTTAAAAATGAGTAACCTGGACCCCCTGTACTTAACTTATACACCTGTGGGAACTTGTTTGGGAGGCAGGAGGAGGGAAGAAATGTTACCAGCTGATGAGCTGCTATGCCATGTTCCGTGGGTCTTAAATGCACACACACAAGGGTTTTGTAATGGGAACACTGAGAGGCTCTTAATTACTATGCTACTGCTAAACAAACATGGAGCAAACATCCCATCTCATTTCTCATTCTTGTTATGCACCTTTCAGTGTGTAGCTGAAGACTGCAGATCCCTGTACTCTGTTCACTTTGGGCCTGATGCTGGTCTCTCACACACTGCTGTGACTCCACTGAGTAGTGGAGTTACTCCTGATTCACTCTGGTTTTAGTGATGTCGGAATCTGACACTTCTGAATGCTAAATCTCGTTCACAGTAACAGTAAGTTCATTTAAATACAACCTAACTGTTTTAAAATTATTCTAGCAGGGATGTGCTGCAGTAGTTAAGGAATCCAACAGCCTACATAGCAGGAGTTCCAATTAAATTCTGACTCCCCTATTCTGGCATTCTGAATTCCTACTCAATGGATCCGATTTGTCAAGCCTTGCTAGCTGATTATATAAATATTTTTACCGTTTGTCATGAAAGCAGTTGGTGACTGTTCTTTTACAATGGTCAGCACGCCTGCAAAAACACCTGAATGCCTTTTCTGAGCATGGAGGGCTATACCTGGGGCAAAAATGGGGTGGTTCTGTTGTGGGGGATTTGTGATGCAGTCGGGGAAAACAAGATGTCTGCATCGGTGGGATGCCTATACATTGGCACTGAGGAGGAAGCAGGGGTGGGAATGGTCTAACTCAGGGGTGGGCAAACTATGGCTCGCGGGCTGCGTCTGGTCCATCAGACATTTTAATCCGGCCATCGAGCTCCTGCTGGGGAGCGGGGTCAGGGGCTTACCCCACTCCACACGTGCGATGGCTCCATTTAGCTCCTAGAAGCAGCGTCATGTCCCCCCTCTGGCTCTGCATGCTGCCCCCACCCCAAGCGCGACCCTCACGACCTGCGGACAGGGCAGCGTGCAGAGCCACCTGGCCGGCACCGCACCTCTGCGTAGGAGCCGGAGTGGGGACATGCTGCTGCTTCTGGGAGCTGCAGGGGCGGTGCCTGCGGACGGGGCAGCGCACAGAGCCCCCTGGCCACGCCTCTGCGTAGGAGCCGGAGGGGGGACATGCTGCTGCTTCTGGGAGCTGCAGGGGCGGTGCCTGCGGACGGGGCAGTGCACAGAGCCTCCTGGCCACGCCTCTGCATAGGAGCCGCAGGGGGGACATGCCGCTGCTTCCAGGAGCTGCTTGAGGTAAGCAGCACTTAGAGCCTGCACCCCTGACCTCCTCCCACTCCTCAACCCCCTGCCCCAGCCTTGATTCCCCCTCCCGCCCTCTGAACCCCTCAGTCCCAGCCCAGAGCACCTTCCTGCACCCCAAGCCCCTCATCCCCAGCCCCACCCCAGAGCCCGTACACCCAGCCAGAGCCCTCACACCCCTGCACTCCAACCCCCTGCCGGAGCTCCCTCCCACACACTGAACTCCTCATTTCTGGCCCCACCCCAGAGCCTGCACCCCCAGTCAGAGCCCTCCCACACTCCAACCCCCAATTTCGTGAGCATTCATGGCCTGCCATACAATTTCTATACCCAGATGTGACCCTTGAGCCAAAAAGTTTGCCCACCCCAGTCTAACTGGAACTAAGGTGCTCCACCAGCCATTTTCCCACACCCAGTAGGGAAACAGTAGTCACACAACCTATCACAAATGTAGGGCTGCAGTCACAGCTAGAGTGACTCTGCTGCCCTTTTGGAGCTGCAGCAGGGAAGGATTACTTCCATCCGAGGCAAAGAACCCACATAAGGCAAGTTGATGACTAAGGTTCTGCCCCAGGAGCTGGATGTCCATGTAATCAGTTAAAAAAGCACAAAGCCTAGTCTATGCCAGGCTAAATAAACCTTTACAATAAATAGCTGGGCAAGGGCTACAGCTATATCACAGACATATTTACCTGTGATTCATCTCCAACATAAGGGAGGAGAGAAGTCCATGCAGGTGTACTTACCTCTCCCTTAACAAAAAATAGCCCCATTACTTGATACTAGTTTGGCCTGATGCTCAGACACCTGTTACTTTTATTACTGGCACATAACAGATAAGGAGTCAAGTCTCCTGAGAATTTCTGCCCTAAGACTGTATGGAACACGTTTGCAATTTTCTTTTTATTGATTCAATATACTGCAGAAAGAGAAAGAAGAGAAAATTCAAAAGACTTGAAGGAAAGGACTCCTAAATATCAGATCACACCCCAATCTAAATCAACATTAATGACCAGTCTCCATGCTATGCCTGAAGACAAATAAATTGCAAGATACCGTGTTCTCTTAGGAGGACAATTCTTAACTCTCATTGTGAAGGTTGAATGATCAAATGAAAGGATCAAAAAAGAATGCAGGCCAAAAGTCATTAAACATTGATGACAGAAGCTCAGGTGAGATATTATTGTTGTTAGCAAACACATTAACTTGTGGTACTTCGGTTTACCATCAGATTATACCTCCAAGAATAGAAGTGATCAAGTAATGAACATGGCTGGCTATGACAGAATTTATAATCGGACACAACTTGTTTTGGAACCAAAGACTCATAGCATGGGGGCAATTCAAAGAATTTATTTCACTAGGATGACCTTCCAGACTATGTAGATACACAGTAGTGGTTTTGTTACACTTTGTGATGGGGAAACATCTCATTCTATTGAGAATTTTTTTTGCAAATTATTGGTGCAACAGAGGTGATTTTATGTCACTTATTGGATGTGCATTATGGGGTCAATTGTTAATTACATTTCCTATGGAGGGGTTCATCAAGCGGTTTTAAGTTTGCACAATGCTGTTTTATAATTTGAAAGGTTCAAAGTGAAGGGATCTCGATTTATTTAACACCCTTACACCAAGGTGAATTTAGACTACAAAGAGCATAAAGTGAATGAACAGAATGTTGGATTTGAATGTGATCCTTAATTAATCTGCTCTGCCAGTGTACTTTAGAAAAGCATATGGTATTTACATTATTTATAGCTATAATGTGTCAATACCTGGTATCCATTTTAAATTTGCATACAGTGAAAATACTCATTGCTCAAGCACATCTATCCTCTACAATATGGGCTTCTTGGTTTTTTGTTAGGCTGGATTGCGAAAGAAATAGATTAATTTAGGTTCTCTCTGGAGTTGCCATGGAGATATTTTTAACAGTGCTCCATGTATCTTTATCAGAAGGCCTTTGTTTCCTAGAAGGCAGACTGTTATTGAGGGGACACCAGGAAAACAGGGAATGCATGGAGTTAGGCTGGAAGCAATTAAGCCACATGGATAGAGCAGTCTACAATATTTAATAAAGTTCCATTTGTTCAACTGAATCTGTGCTCAGCCTCACTCTTTGTTAATGAAACATGGTGGCAGCATTTGAGCTGAGAGTTTTCTGCAATGCATCAGCCATGCAGTGTGAGAGCCATGGGACTCGGTCTGAAGCTCCCCGGAGCCCTGGCGTTTGCAGCCACAAGCTTCACCCAGCAATGGACCCAGTGGAAGGAGGAGTTCCAGCTATACACAGGCCTGGCCATGCAGGAGGACAACAGCAGGAAAGTAAAGTTATGTGATCTTATGGGGATTGGGGAGCAAGGCAGAGAGATCTGTAATGCTCTGATGCACACCACTGCCTCAAGCCTCACAACAGTCCTAGGAGCCCTGGGGACCTACTGCTCCTCAAAGCAGAAGGAAACTGCAGAACAAAACAGGGTTTTCACTAGAGACTAACCCAAAGGGAGGTGGATAGATCCTTATGTTACTGCCTTTTGCACACCGACTGCTACATTCACTTTTGGGGACTTAACAAACTCCTTAATTTGGGACAGGATAGTCTGCAGGATTTATGAGCAGCTGCTCTGTGAAGATGAACTAACATTAGACAGATGCTTACTCATGGGGCACGCAGTGGAAGCCTCAAGAGAAAGGATAAAAGCCCTAGGAGGCACAACATCCCCAGAAGTATCTGGAGTGAGACAACGGCAAAGGAGAGCAAGTAGCCAGGGTTCCATACCAGTAGTGAGATGCATTTACTATGGGAGAGAGCCTGAGTCGGTAAAGAAGTGCCTCACACTAGAACAGCATTGCAAGGAATGTGGCAATTTGAACCATTTTAACATTGTGTACAAGATCTCTCAGAAAATTCAGGCAGACTTGTACAAGAGGGAGATGGCACATCAGAGAGCAGTGATGACGACATGACTCTCTTTGAGTCCAAGAGCATATCTGGTTCAGGCTGTTGGGAAGGAAAGCAACATGGGATAATACCAGCCTCCTTGTCTGCAACAATGTTAATAGGGAAATGCTCTGTGTAACTTCAGCTAGATAGCGGGGCCTCCTGCAGTGTGACTGCATGGGGTGAATTGGACTTGAACACACCCATTACAAGGAGCAGCCACAGTCTAATAATGTGCAATGAGAGCATAATGCAGCCTGTAGGAAGATGTGACCTCAAAGTAACTAATCTGAAAAATAACAGATGGTACCAATTGAAGTTTGTGGTGCTGGATGGAAAGCACCACAGACCCTGTTGGGGAATACAGCCATACAAACCATGGGTTCAGGATGCAGCATCACAACTTCACAGCTGCAGTGTAAGAAGCAAAAGGGCGAGTCCTATGGGCATTGGAGACAATTTTAAAACCATACGTGGGGATATTTTCAAGGGAAATGGGTGCCTTGAAGGAAAGCTGCAACTGGAAGTAGACTACACAGTGGAACCTGTGTGTTACCAAGACGGAGAATTCCAGTGGCATTACATAATCCAATATGCAGGGAGCTCAAAACTCTGCAGTGCAGGGGTATTGTAGCACCTATAGAGGCTAGTACAGTCTGGGTAAGCAGCATTGTGGTGGTAAAGAATCAGGCAAATTACACATCTGCATAGACCCAAAGCCACTGAACAAGGCATTGAAAATATGCCACTGCCCACAATTGATGACCTCTTGCCAGAACTCTCCAAAGTCAGAATCATTATGGTCTGTGATGTGAGGGACTAGTTTTGGCACACAAGCCTAGCTAAAGAGTCCAGCATGCTGAAAACTTTTGGAACACCATTTGATCACTACAGATGGCTATGCATGCCAATGGGCATAAGCCCAGTTCTAGATAAGACTCACTCCAGGGCTGCAAGGACTGCCTGGGGTGAAAATAATTGCAAATAATATCCTCATTGTAGGCAAATGGAGCAATGATACAGAAGCTGAACAAGACCATGGCAGAAAACTACAACCTTTCCACAGTGATGTGGGGACAAGAACCCTCCCAAAATGTGCCTCAAACAGCATGAGGTGACATATATTGGATATCTGCTCACAGCAGAGGGATGAAAGGCAGACAGAGGCATGCCAGCGCCAATGGATGTGACAGTGGTACAGTGCTTCATTGGGATGATAAATTTTCAGTCCAAATTCTGTCTGCACTTGACTGCAGTAGCAGAATCCATATGTCAGCTCACCAGGAAGCATTTTGCATGGGACTGGGTAGGTCCCCAACAGCAAGCATTTGACATGCTAAAACAAGTGATAATGGATGCTCCTGTCCTGAAGTCCTACTAGCCAGGAGAGCCACTGTCGCTCCAATGTGATACATCAGAGAAAGGATTGGGTGTAGCTCTTTTGCAGGAGAGCCATTCGCTTATATCAGCAGAGACCTGTCACAGATTGAACTGGGTGTGCCCAAATAGAAGAAGCACTTCTGGCTGTAGTATCTGGAGTAGAGAAATTCCATCAGTACATGCATGCACTATTATTGGGTGGCCAATCAGATCACAAGACCCAGAGACAATCATGGCAAGCCCCTTCTCCAAAGGTGCTCCAAAGAGATTGTAGGATTAGCCTCCAGCTCTACTAGACAGAGGTCAGATATTGTCCAGGAAGATTACTGGTGTTAGCTGATACTCTGAGCAGGATGCATATACCAAGCATCAGTGAGATGGGGGAAGAGGATCAGGACATAGTGCAGCATGCGAATGGATTCAGTTTCCCAGTTTCAACAGCAAAGCTGATAGAAATCAAAGAGGATATGGAAAAGGACATCCAACTATAGGCAATGAGTGATATTATATAGGAAAAGAGTGATATTAGCAGGGTGGCCTGAAGACAAAAGCCAAGTACTAGTAAGAGCAGAATCATGTTTTCAAATTAAAGATGAGCTGAGTGTGCAGGATGGAATCATATTTTGAGGGCGGAGAGCTGTTGTCCAAGCTTCATTATGTAAGGATGCCATGCAAAAAATACATGTCTGACAGCTGTCTTAGATGGGATCAAGAGTGTTTACTGTCCGGGAATAAATACACAACTCCAGTCCCTGATAAAAAGGGTGTGTTACCTGCTCGTCAGTGATAACTGATAGCAAAAAGAGACTGTTACCATGTGAGCTGCCAACCTGACCATGGGAAAATGGGGGAGTGGAGTTATTTATCTTCAGTGTAAAGCAGTACTTGATTACAGTGGCCTACTATCAAATTTCTGGGAGGTTAATATCCTGCTTGATACAAGAAGCAAGTCAGTGATTGGCAAACTGAAGGGACACTTTGCAAGATATGGCATTCCAGACACTGTATTCACTGACAACAGATAATCTGCCACACTTGTGAGCAGCTGGAAGAATTCAAGGAATTTGCATACAAAGAGGAGGTAACCATCACACCACCAACCCACAATACCCGCAGAGTTATTGTAAGGTGGTATCAGCTGAAAGCAGCTCAGAGACTGTTACACAAGGCTCTTTCTTCTGGTTCAGAACCCACAGGGATGGAGAAGATGCTACAGGGAGAAAGCTTGCTAGATTTGGAGACAGGTGACAGGGAGATAGACAGAGCTCACTCCCAGTGTGGTCACCTGGTGAGGAGACCAAACTATTTCAAAGACTATGTAACAAGCTGAGTCTGTGGTAAAGATGAGATTCCAACTCAGTTACATGCTACCAACCTCTGGTGGAAGGGAGATGGGGTGGGGACCTTGGCTTTAATTATTGGTTTTTAAAGTTTATACAAAAATGTTTGTAAAATAGGGAAGATGTATTGTGATTAGTGGAACTGGAGTCAGAGGGCCCATGTTCCCTGGAGGAGCTGTTATTGAAGAGACATCAGAGGAAACAGGGAACTCCAGGGAGTTAGGCTGGAAGCAACTTGGCTATGTGGACAGAGTAGCCACAGGGTTTAATAAAATTTTACTTGCTCAACTTAATAAGCATTCAGCTTCCCTCTTTATGGGAATGAAACAATCAGAAGAGGAACATTTGTCCAAATGCTGCAAATGCCTCTTCATTTACACTCCTGGAAATCCATAACTTGGCAGAGTATCTTTAACCATAGCAATCCAGTTTTGGTCCCCCCACTACAGAAGGGATGTGGACAAATTGGAGAGAGTCCAGCAGAGAGCAATGAAAATGGGGCACATGACTTACGAGGAGAGGCTGAGGGAACTGGGGTTATTTAGTCTGCAGAAGAGAAGAGTGAGGGGGAATTTGATAGCAGCCTTCAACTACCTGAAGGGGGGTTCCAAAGAGGATGGAGCTAGGCTGTTCTCAGTGGTGGCAGATGACAGAACAAGAAGCAATGGACTCAAGTTGCAGTGGGGGAGGTCTAGGCTGGATATTAGGAAGCAATATTTCACTAGGAGGGTGGTGAAGCACTGGAATGCGTTACCTAGGGAGGTGGTAGAATCTCCATCCTTAGAGGTTTTTAAGGCCCGGCTTGACAAAGCCCTGGCTGGGATGATTTAGTTGGGGTTGGTCCTGCTTTGAGCAGGGGATTGGACTAGATGACCTCCTGAGGTGTCTTCCAACCCTAATCTTCTATGATTCTATGAAAAGAGGCAGATGACAAGGTATGGTAGAAGAGTGTGTACCTTAACAGGACCCAGGAGACTGCACTGTGAAGTCTCTGCTAATAAGGTTTGTGAGAATGTAACTGCTCACTTGCTCATCCAGAATAAACAGAATTCAGGAGGGCTAAACAGAGAATGAAGAAGAAAAATCTGTTGAATTCTGAAGACATCTAGAGTGAGTGTGACTTGGTTATTAATGGCATTTTTGCCTGGCAATCCATGACCAAGGTATGAATGTGCATGATCCCAACCACAAAAATGGCCTGAACTTAGTCAGCCTTGACATGAAATATCCACTTATATTCTACATGTGAAAGCACTGTCCCCAGACATTGCAGCATCAGTTTATGGTGTTTTGTAGGAGCCAATTCAAATATGAGCTACAGTTACAAGAGAAAATGATGCTTCTTTGCACCCTTGTGGCAGTAGGAAAGAAAGAGATTTGCAGTATGCCTCCTGAAACCCTCTTTTTGGGCTTTGAGCAACTCTGATAATTGAAAAACAAAAAGTTGGCTCTTTGGTGTTCTATCAATAAAGAGAGACAACTTGAGTTTATGTTGTGGAGTATGTAGGGCATTAGATATTTATGGTGGGAAGAGCAGGGTTTTTTTAACCTATTATATGTTTTGATATGAAATGGTACAGCTAATTATTGTAAGGACACCCAGAGTATGGGATGAGTGTCTATTGACCAGTGGTCATCTTCTTTATAGACATTTAATTAAATTTTTTTTTAAAGAATTTCTCTCTCAGCATCAAGAATACCTGACCTAATAGAACTGCAATTTTTGGCTGTCTGAATGGACTTTGTACATTTTCTAATTTATTTTTATAATATTTAGTGTTATCCAAAGCTTTTCCTTAAAGTAATTCAAGTTGTCCTGCAACAAAGTCCACAAAAAGACCATGGAGAAGTAGTCAGATCTAAAAATGACTAACTCTTCCAACTAGAATTTTTGACCTGAGAGCAATATAAATTGTAATTCTTGGAGTATAAAGGGATAGCACCACAGACTAATAAAACACAGAGAAAGAGAGAATACTAGAATACATAGCCTATATCCTCAGCTTGTTTAAATCAGTAATCAATGGTTTACACCAGCTGAGGTACTGGCCCCACGTTATTAAAATTCTGGAAACAGAAGTTTTCAGAATCCAAGTTCTGAATCTTTGCCCTCAAAGCTGACTTTGCGCTTTAAAAATCATTTATTCATGACAACAAAAAAGACTTCTCATTGACATAAAGAGAGATCACATTTGATATCTCTTATTAGTCTGTCATCCTCTACATTTTATATTGGAACAATCAATGTAGATTAGAGGACCATGTATTGTGTTAGCTTTTGTAATTGGAGTGTAGGATAAATCTAAAATTGGAGAATTAAAGTTAGCGTAAGTTTGGTTAAAGAAATGTGTTGTGCAGAGAGGCCCTAACTAGCAAGTAAAAGAAAGGCCTGAAAAGAAATGAGTTTTATAAGGCCAGATGAAATGATGTAGGGAGGATGTCTGGTTCAAAGAATAACTAATAAAATAAGGGAAAGTATCTGAAAAGCAGGCCTCTGACTAATAGGGGTGACTGCACATGGCTTTAAATAAGACAAAGATACTCTGTCTTACAGTGAGTCAACATGGCCCTTCCCACCCCACATTCCAGTGTTATCTCAAAAGTTAGGACTTATGTGAACCCACGTGCAAATTAGGGTTTATGTGAATCCATGTGTGGTCAGCAAGGAGGAGGGGAAGAGATGGGGAGGAAAGGCACTGGGGAGAAAGGAAATTGTAAATCTCATCTGGATTAAGGCTGGAAATAAGGGTGAACTGTCTCAAATTGGTTTTTTAGTTGAAGTCAGTAATTGGCAATGACATCACTTATTTGTTAAAGAGTATATAAATAAACTCTCAAAGGGTTCATTGCTAAAACCTGTCTGACCACGTTGGAGCTGACCAATATACCTCTAAGCACCCCTGGGTTTAGCTTGTTTGTAAGTATCTTGATCAAATGTTTATAAATGTTTTGTTACTCTTTGAATGTAATAAATTGCTTATTATTTTGGCTTTTGGGGCATATTTAGAGCCATTGTATAAATATTATTTGGTCTTTGGATTTAATAAAGGAATTTATGATTAAATTAGTGTCATGGTAATCCCCAATTCCAACATGGAGTATGAAACCCTTAGACATTTTGTAGCAGCTGGCAGCACAGTGTAGCAGAGGACTGTATCTGAAAGAGTTCTTTCAGCACATTGTTCAATTTCCTGTTGAAGTGGGAACTCATCTAGGGCTCTTATTACAGTCATGACGCAAGCCTTTTTGCTGTTCAGTATATTCTTTTAAATGACCCTTCCTATGTAACGTCTCTTCAAAATATTCTTGTCTGTTTTTTTGTATGGCTTGTATTTTTCATTATTAGTAAGGGTACGTTTTAGTCACAGGTATTTTTAGTAAAAGTCATGGACAGGTCACTGGCAGTAAACAAAAATTCATGGCCCATGACCTGTCCATGACTTGTACTATATACCCTTGACTAAATCTTGTGGGGGAGAGGTGTGTGGACGGGGATGTTGGGCAGCGGCCCGGGACCCCTGCTGGTGCTTGGGGGTTGGGTGGAGGTAGGGCTGGCAGGCTCCCTACCCGGCTCTGCACCTCCCCGGAAGCAGTGACATCCTCCTCCCTCTGCTCGTAGCAGAGCCAGCTCCATCTTTTTTGCCACCCCAAGTGGTGAAGAAAAAAAAAAGATAAAGCCGCGATCAGCGGCACTTCGGCAGCAGCTCTATCGCGCCGCTTCATTCTTCAGTGGCAATTCGGCGGCCGGTCCTTCCCTCCGAGAGGGACTGAGGGACCCGCCGCCAAATTGCCGCCAAAGACCCAGACATGCCGCCCCTTTCCATTGCCGCCCCAAGCACCTGCTTCCTGTGCTGGTGCCTGGAACCGGCCCTGGCTCATAGGCAGAGGTGTGGCCAAGCAGCTCTGCGTGCTGCCTCTCCCCCAAGTGCAGGCTCCATAGCTCCCATTGGCCGGGAACCACGGCCAATGGGAGCTGTATGGGCAGCTCCGCCTAGGAGCTGAGGGATGTTGCTGCTTCTGGGGAGCCCCCCCCAGGTAAGCGCCCCCAGAGCCCTGACCGCCTCCCATGTCCCAACCCCCAGCCCTGAACCCCCTCCCACATCCAAACTCCTGCTGCTGCTGGGGGCGGGCGCAGTGGTGCCAGCAGCGACTGGTGCGGTTGGCCCAGGGTCTGCCTGAGCTGCTCTGGCAGCCCTGGGGTCAGCTGCACCAGCCACTGCAGAAGTCACAGAAAGTCATGGAATCCGTGACTTCCATGACCTCCGTGACAAACTCGCAGCCTTAATTATTAGTTATGTACTCTCCACAGTTAGTTAAGGCAGCCCCTAACCAGCTAATTTTATGTTGGTTGCTTATAGGTTAACTATAAGAGGAGCTAAATTCATCCTTGGTCTGTTTTTGTTGACTTCAGTGGGTTTACCCCAGGGGTGAACTTGGCTCCAACTTTCAGCTGTGTAGTTATTGGCTTAGGAAAGCCTGGGAAAGTAAAAAGCAACTTGTGCTAGTCTTCTGTAACTATTTAAACATCTGTCTCTGGCTTTGTGAAAAAGCTAAAGACTACTAGAGAATGAGTTGTCTAGAGCAGGGGTTCTCAAACTTTTTTTGGGGGTCCCCCTTTGAAATATTTCAGGCTGGGATGCTTCCCCACCCAAAAAGTGGTAGCAAATTACTGTACATACTCATAGGAGCACTAAATGGCAATATTTTATCATGCCTGCCACCCTTACTTCTCAGAGGCTGCTGCCTTCAGAGCTGGGCACTCTCTGGCCGCCCAACTCTGAAGGCAGCACAGAAATAAGGATGGCAATACCAAATCACAGACATTTGTTTGTATGTCAAAAATCTGCCTGGACAGAGATCAGAGGACCAAAAAGAAAAGGTCATGGCTGGGAAAACCCAGATGTATGGTAACCCTAATGTTGCAACCCCCCTACAATAGTCTTGCAACCTCCTTTTGGGCCAGGACCCCCAGTTTGAGAAACGCTGGTTTAGAGGCTGGCTAGATTGCTGTATTGACTTTACTCTGAAATCCTTTTCTTTGTTTAATGAACATTAAACAGTTTGTAAAGGAAAACCAAAAGGGAATCTTGTGATTCCCCAGCACACCAGTCAAACAACCTTGTCCTTTGATCTTATCACTACTTGGAAGCTAACCAGCTTTTCACCCATTCCAATTTAATATTCAGTCCTCAAATAAAGGACATATCAGATATTAAACTGATAAGAACAGACACTACACTTTGATCTTAGCTCCAAGGAGCCGAGAAGCGATTCCAGTTACTGATAATCCTACAAGGAAATGATGCAGCAGGATGCAGTTTTGCTTGATCATGAAAGAGCCCTTGTCCTGTTGAGTCAGTGTGGTATCAATAATAATACCCAGCATGCAGTTGTAGAGCTTTAGATGTATCAGTTGTACTAATCAATGCTCTTCCATATACCTTTTGAAAGATTGGAAATCTGACCACCACTATTTTGGCTAAATATCAGCACGGAAAATCCCCTTATTTCAATTAGATGAGCTAAATCTTCAGTTTGCTACCTTTCGCCTACTGCTGAGTTGAGTACTGTGCGGGTACAAATGACTGCCCCATTTCCACCTCCTCCCATGAAGTTGTTGCTCTTGGGGAGTTGTGAAGTAATTCTGCTGTGTGATATTTATGAAATGCTTTGCTAGGGAAATGCAAAATGTAATATAATGTCATGTAGGAATGTTAGCAAATAAACCACAGAAAAGCTGTCTCTGGGCCACCAATAAATGATACAAAAGTATTAATTTTTCTACCAAGAAGTAAGGTTACAACAATCGATGGGCCATATTCATCATAAATTCATTTGCTAGAATTATAAAACACCTAGATAAACATGAGGGACAACTAGCATAGCTAACTGTAAAGGAAAATCATGTCTTTATAATGTACTAGAAATCTTTGTGTGCATCAATAAAAGTGGAAAAAGTAAAGCCAGATGATGTAACTTATTCAGACTTTTAAGAAGCCTTTGACATGAGGTTATTAATGAAACTAACTAGCTCTCACCACTATGGCATATTCTGATGTGGGTCTCCCTCAATCAATCCTGTTGAAATTGTTCCACATTAATTTAATATTACTTGGGCCAGAGAGTGAGAATGACTCTATAGCCCGCTGCAAAGAGCACTCACCTGAGAGGTGGCAGATCTCTCTTCAAATCCCTTCTCCTCATCAGGAAGAGGAGGGAATGGAACTAGGGTCCCCACATCTGAGGTGAGTACCCTAGCCACTGAGTTAAAGGTTATAAATGAGGTCCTGTACCTCCCAGCCCCTGCCTGTTTTGTGTGGAGTTAAGCGGTGTTTGAACATGCCTATCGGATCAGGCCCTGCATGGGTGGCGGGTATAATAGACCAGGCACAGCTGCTGCCGCCGGACCCCATTTGTGGATTTGGCGGGGGGAATTTTTGCTTTTTTATTATGCCCCATGCAGGTTCCGGGGCAGCTGAGGAGCCGGTATGTGTTACTCAGCTTCCCGGGTTCATCAGTAATCTCCCTGGAGCCCAGGAAGATTATTGATGAACCCAGGAAGCTAACACATAATGCCTCCTCAGCTGGGGGGAAGGGGCGGAGCCAGGGGCTAGCGCCAACCACCGCCCATTGGGACCTGCATATTACTTAGGCGGAAGAGTGCCTATCTTCCCCCGATTCATGGATCGCAAATAGGGATCGGGACCTCCCTGCAGCCTGGACTTAGGTGCCTATCTCTGTGAGGTGGTGGGACTTAGGAGATAGCCCTTATCAGTATCTCCTATTGGTTAGCTTAGGCAGCTCCCCACCTAACATGCTGGGTTTTGTGGATTGCATGCTTAGTCATCCAAATCTTCCCCTTCATTGTACAGGGAGGCTAGATGTCTAACACAGGCTTTGTGAATTGCAGGGTTGTTCCTATGATTTCCTAGGTGGCTAAAAGTTAAGTGGCATGATGCTGAGTGCCTCAACGCTTATGTCCCTTTGTGAATCTGGGCCTGAGCACCTTCCAGTAGGACATTAAATACTGTGACTACTTATCTGGCATGTGTATCTCTCATCTACTCCCAGTGAAAGAAGTGCATGTAGTTAAGTGTTTTGGTTTGGAGTTTATTTATATACATATTGTCGTGTGTTTTTGTTAGAGAAGACTAGGTCAGAGAAATGTGGCTTTCACATTTGGTGGTGAGGTTTGTTATCATCCTTAGCTCTTGTAGGAGTTCATTCCACAGTTTTGGGCCAGTGCTTGAGAAAGCTCGGTCTCCTGCATAGATAGAATTTACCTTTTATTGGAGAAAGTTTTGTTGAGCCAATGGAGCAAAATTGTTGACCATACTCTTTATCCTGGACTTTAGGAGGTCTTTTAGCAGCCCTGTGCCTAAGCCATTGAGCAGTACTGAAGATAAGGATTACTGAGACCTTGACCTTAACTTGGTATTATGGAAAGGCATCATAGGAAGCAGAACACAAGTTTGATGTGCTTGCAGTGGCTGGTGTTGCTGAGGAGACATGCTGCAGAGTTTTGTACTACATGTTTTTTCCTAAATGGTGAAGGCTTTGTTCCAGGATCTATCACATTGTCATAGTCCAGCTGGAAGGTGATGAAGGCATGAATAGCTGAGTCCAGATCATTGTCCGCCAAGATGGGATGGAGTCTCCTAGCTGAATGAAGATGATAGAAAGCATTACTCACCTTTGTTACTGTGTGAGAGCTTTGCATCACCAAAGAATCCATGAACTAAACTACAGACTGAATTGACCAATTGTAGGTGTGTGCCTTCAATCAAAGGAGACTGCCCCATGGCTGCAAATTCTTCAAGATGTTAAGGCTCACTCTGCCTGAATAAGAACACAGTTACTTTCATTGTATTGATTATACTGTGTTTCAATAGAATGTTGAACATCCCAGAGAGTAATTTATTGGAAAGCTACAATTTGTTTTTGATCCAAACTCAAATTATAATCTTCCAATACATTTAAAATGAACTGCAGTTAGTTTAGTACTTATCTTGTGAACCTTTCCTTATGATCAGGTCAGGCATTTAACTATCTTTATTTTCACAGGTGATAAAAAATTATCACTAATCCAATTGTTTAGTTATTTTGGGCTATCCCCTCCACTACAGATTTTGAGGAATTTTTATTGTGCTACATTATAGTAATTAATCATTGCTATTTCAATATCCTTGGCTGGTCCATTTCATTAAATGGCATCTATTTTTCCTCTTCTTTTTCAGCATCCGTGGGTTTTCTCTACATTGCCATTTGATGCTAATTTGCAGTGTAACCCCTGTTTGTGGTTTTTTCTGTGGATCCTTGGAATTTCAGGGTCTTGGGTTGCTCCTTCTCCAAACCCTGTTGGTATTTCCCTGAAGCTTCCTAATGGTTTGCTGCAATCTCTGAGATACCCTTGCATGATCTGTCTTGTTTTGGCAGTCCAAGGCATAGTGACCATCTCTTCCACAGTTGTAACAGGAACCTTCTCGCCGGCTATCACCCCTCCTGCTACTCTCCCCTCTTGAGGATGGCACAGTATGTCCCTGAGCCTTCATCATGGCCACTTCTCGGGTTAAATCTCTCAGTGCTGCTGCCACTGACGGAGCCTCTTCCATCTCTCCAAGCACTGTGGTGGTATGACTCCCTGCCATCTTCGGCTGCACCACTGCATCCACTTGCAACAATCGCTCCTCCTCTTCACATATCTCTCAAATGAGCTTGTGGAATGGGGGTGGGTTTGGGGCCCATTCCCTCAGTCGCCACAACATCAACCCATCTTGTCGGGTGCCCCGAAGGATTTGGTCCAACCTAGAGGAATCAATGCGCTTGGTGGGGATGCCCTCCTTCCGCACTACCTGCTGTAGCAAATCCTCTAGTCTCCTGATGAAATCCGACAATCATTCGTGGGGCTCCTGATAGGTTTGGCGGAAACGATAAGACAGGTGTTCACTGCTATCAGTAGCACCGTAGACACTCTTAAGAGCGGTTAAATAGTCTTGCACTGTGGCAGCTGGTTGGGAGTCTTTCAGGGCTCAGATAATTTGCATGGCAGGTCCCCTCAGACTCTCAAGCACATGTTTCTGCTTCTCAGAATCAGAGCATTCCCACTCTTGGACAAGTGGCACCGTAAAATCCCTCCAGATCTTGTAATCATCCTCCCCTGATGACACCCCCGAGAAAGAACGCAACTGCTTGTATGGAGCACTTTCATATACTGGCTTCAATGCATCTTTGAGAGCGTTTCCCAGCTCTTTGGCCCATCCCACCAGGCTGGGTGCTGCAGGTGTTGGAGCCCCTCCTAATGCCAAAATTAATTCTTCTCTTGTCTGCTTCTCATCCACCATCAGAGCTTGCAATTTCTGCGCTAAAGAATCCACCTCAAGTGACACAGGCACACTAGGAGGGGACTGCTCTGCTCCCAGAATTGTCCAGGGAATACCTTCTACTTGCACCTCTTTGGGCACTTTATCAAGATCTGCTTCCTTGGAGTGAGTACATAGTGCTACCATGCCCTTCACTTTGCGGTTGTAAATACGGGTGTGGACCTTTACCCTCCCCAGTATTTCAGCTGCATCTAGGCTCTCCTCAATTTCATTTGGTTCCATCTCTTCTGGGAACCGCGCCACCAGCACAGCTTTGGTTACTGGGATTCGTGCCCCTCAGCACAGGTCTTCTAGTAATCCTCTCTCCATTTTTTTTTTTAACTGAGATGAAAGTCACTCAGGAGTTTCTTTGCTCTGTGAAGGAAAGCCCGGGGTGCGCAACATAGGTGTGTGCGTGTGTGTACTGCAAAGTCCCCGTATGGGCCACCAAGTATAACTTTAGCGCCCTCGTGGCCAAGATGGAGTCTGCTCTGCCGGCAGCTCCGGCCAAGAGAAGGCGTGCGCAGGAATGCAGCAGGAGAAATCCCTTCCACCCCATGGGCACCTGTTCCAAACCCCCCAGAGCGAACACACACACCTACAGGAAAAGTACAATGGATATAAGAAAGGGAAATATTTATTTACAGAGGGATGAGAGGAGAAATACAACAAGGGGAAATATAGGGGGAGCAGTAGAACAGGGTTGCATCCAAACCAAGGCCCCACAGGCCCAGTGGTAGCACAGTCTGGAAGGGCAGAAACCGAGCAATGTGTCACAGAGTTGAGGAGTCCTGAGCAAAGTTCCAGTCCAGTGGTGAGTCTTGGATGCTCCTGGTCGTCTTCAGCGCCAGTGAACTTTCCCCCCACAAACTCCTCCAGTGCCCTCTTCTGCCGCTCTCTGCAAAGCCACACCGAGCGACGACCTCCCCACTTAACTAGTTAGCAACCTCCCTCCTTGTTCCCAATGCAGAGTCACAAGCCCCAGTACTCACAGCCCCATGCAGCAAGGGGCAGCCGTGATACTGGGTCTAGATCCAGCCTGTCCTTCTCGGGCGATTCCTCCCTGGCACAGCTCCTCCTGGCTCCTGTCCTGGGGTGTCCCGGATCGGCCGCCCTGTCCTTCCCAGGCTTCAGGCAGGTTCTCTGCTGCTTCCTTTGTGAAGGCTTGCGGGCTGTTGCTCTCTCTCTCTCCGAGCTCCAGAGCCACCCCCTGGAGTTTCCCTCCTTTTTTCTCACTCTCTCCCTTCCCTCTTAGGAAAAAGATTTAAAGGGGCCATGCTCTCTAAACCCCAAAGGGGTTACAGCAGTACATTCCATCCTACAGTCAGTGATAAGGCAATGTCCATGGAAAGAAATGAGGATATGATAATCTGAAAGACATGGCACAAAACTGAAATTTGGACAAGCAGCAGATATTTCTATTTTGGGTGAGTAGAGACAGCTAAACTTTCTGTATAGCTTTGGGATATTCACAGAAGAATCCTGTGACAAGCCATTCCCTCTATACAAGTTATAGATTTCCTTTTTCCTGTTGGGACAGAGGAAATGTAGAAATTTGGAAAGAATGAGCCCTCAAACATATCCAGATGTAACTGACTATAGGAATATAATGGGGTATTGGAAGATTCCTGAAAAATTTATATGGAGAAGGGATTCTTTCCCCTTCTATATGTGGCTGTATAGCTTCACGCTCTAGGGGATCATCTGAAACCAGCTGTGGAAAATAAGACATTTTACCTGTTCCTCTCCTTTCCATTTCCCTCAGGGTTGTCTGGACTTCAGTGCAAGTGGCTGCCTGGTGAGAACAATTGCTGAAAATGAATAGAACCCTGTGCAATTCATGTAAGACATAAGTGCGGAAACCACTGATGTGTCTATTAGGGCCAATGTATTGCAGTCACCCCAGAGGATTGAAGTTAGATGTAGTTTGCTTGCTTTGATATATTTATTTGAGTTGGGTTGAGAAACCAGCAAAACAGAGCTCACTCACTGGAAGGCAATGTTGACTATTTGTGATTATCAAAATTCCCATGGTACTTTTTGCAACAGTAGGGTTGTTACATGCAGTGTCTTAGTCAGATTCCAGGCTGGGCAACTATATCCTGCTTACCTGAAATCCTGCCGCAGTTTTAACTTCATATGTTCTTTGCTTCCTGTCCTAAACTGCGTAGTGCTGCTATGTGCGGAATAAACAGCAGCTGCATTCCACTCCAGAAGCTGCTTCATTTCTGTTGTGGGTGAATTAAATAACATATTTGAAGCTTGCAAAAATGCTTTTGGGAATCTTTCAGGATTGTAAGATGCCATGAATTCAATAGGACAAAGTGATCTAATTAAAAATTATTTTAAATTCTGATTTTAAATGTAAAACACCTTGATCACTAGGAATATACAAAATTAGTTTCTGCATTGATACAACCTTGCCATCCCAATCCTATTAGCCTCATGTTTGTGCCAACCCTTGCTTGTCCTGTCAACGTTCTAGACTAAGTTTTTGGGCCACATACCCTAGCTATCCCTCCCGTGAGGTGCTTAGAATACCTTTTAGATATGGTGCAGATAACAATCAATAGTAATATCATTTTGAATGGATGGAAGCTTTGTTCAGTAATTCTTAACAGCCAACACAGAAACCACACCGGGCTGCAGGGATGTGCTGGCTGCCACTTCCCGCAGCTCCCATTGGCCGGGAGCTGCGGGTGGCTGTGCCCAGGGCCGGCTTTAGCATGTGCGGGGCCCCACGCCGGGACGCGAATTGTCTCGCGCCCCCCCCCCCCGCCCCAACTCTGCCCCGGCCCCGCCCCAACTCCACCCCCCTCCCTGCCCCATTGGATCCCCCCCAAATCCCCGCCCTGCCCCCCAGCCCCGCCCCCTCACTGCCCCATTGGATCCCTCCCCAAATCCCCGCCCTGGCCCCGCCAACAGCCCCGCCCCCTCACTGCCCCATTGGATCCCTCCCCAAATCCCCGCCCTGGCCCCGCCTCTTCACCAGCACGTCGCATTCCTCCTCCTCACCCCTCCCAGGCTTGCACTGATCAGCTGTATGGCGGCACAAGCGCTGGAGGGAGGGGGGAGAAGCAGGACGCGGCTTTTTTTTTTTTTTTTTCTGCTTCGCCGGCAGCCCTGGACGTTGCGGGGCCCTCTTAGGTGCGGGGCCCCATTCCGGGGAATCGGCCGAATCAGCTTAAAGCCGGCCCTGGCCGTGCCTGCGGACGGTCAATGTAAACAAACTGTCTCGCGGCCCGCCAGCAGATTACCCTGATGGGCCGCGCCCACCACTGCTCTAATTTATGGCAGTCTCCCCAGCCTATGGGCTCCAAGGCACCCCAGAATTTCACTCAGTGCTGTGGGCACACTCCTCTCATCCCCAATACATCCTTATATTAGGCCTTGTGAACAGCATAAGGCTATTTACACTGTTCCTGTGCTAGGTGAATTCTCCCATGGTTTCTTGAAGCTTCTGCACCGTCCCTATGTGCCTGAGAGTGGCTTCTATTAGCCAGAATGGGAGCCAGGCAAATTACATTATAACACTGTCCTTAACAGTTGTTTCATGCATCCTCATGTTACCACCAAAATCCGAGCAACCAGTAAAGAGCAGTGAACAATCCTCAATACAGATTAATGCTTCACTTGTTTACAGATACTGGAGCCTGCAGAGCTACCAGGCAGCTGACATCTCCAGGCTGCCTCCCAGCAGCAGCTATAACCAACCTGCACTCCGCTGCCTGCCAGGGCCAGCTCCAGGCACCAGCTAAAGAAGCAGGTGCCTGGGGTGGCCAATACCAAGGGGCGGCACTCCGGCCGCTATTGGTGCGGCACGTCCGGGTCTTCGGCAATTCGGCGGCGGGTCCCTCTCGGAGCGAAGGATCTGCCGCCGAATTGCCGCCGAAGAGTGGAGCGGCGTGATCGCGCTGCTGCGGCTTTTTTTTTTTTTGCCGCTTGGGGTGGCAGAAAACCTGGAGCAGGCCCTGCTGCCTGCAACCTGCTGCAGACACCAACCATTCGAAGGTTTCGCCTTAAGGGTTTGACAGGCAGCGGCATGATGGCTCCTGATTGGCTCACTGCCCTATATAAACCCAAGGGGCGTTCCAGGAAGTGTCCAGGCAACAGCGTGGCTCTTCTGTAGCTGCCCTTGTTGGGATCCTGACAGTTTGACACTTTAAACGTACCCACATTTGTGCTATGCTATTAAGTAATATTTTTGAAATACCCACTAAAATATAGGAAATATTTCCAATTTTTGATCCATTAAAAATATGGAACCATTTTCTTTTCATGAACTTTACAGGGTGAAAAGGAGACTGTAGGCCAGACAAGAGCAGATGCTGGAATTGTTTTATTGACCAGAATGATGGCAACTCTTTGGGACAGTGGAAAGTTGAACACAGCCTTCTGATGATGTCATTACTAATGTTTATATTGAGTAGTGCCCAGACGCCCTGGATCAGGCCGACAGATTATGACACAATTCTTATGAGGGAAGCACCTGTCTGGTCTAAAATATTTTGCTGTTGGCGATGTTTGGAAGGTGATGGGGACTAGTCTAATCATCATGGCCAACAAGCTCCTTACATGGCAATGGATTATTAATTATTTAAGTTCCTGAACTACATTTATTTAAATATATTCAGACTAATTAAGCACCACTAGTCGCACCAAAGGACTAAAAGACCTCTTAAGTTTTAGAATGAGAGCATGGTTTTATATAACACAGCACCAGGAGACAAGAGATCTGGGCTCTATTCCTGGCTCTGATAGTTACTTCTTCTGTGACAAGTTGGGCAAGTCACTTCAGACCAAATTTCAAAAGTGGCCTCTAGTTCAGGTGGCTCAGGTTTTTAGGTATCATCATCCACACTTGGTAGGGGTAAGGCCTGATCTGATGTGCTGAGATGCTTATAACTCCAAATGAAGTCAGAGGTTCAGCACCTTTGAAAATCAAACCTGAGTTGTCTCCAGTGAGGATGCTATGTTCTGTAGCTTCTTTGTCTATAGAATGGGGATAATACTTAGCATTTTCACAGACATGTTATGAGGTTGAGTTCATTAAAGTTTTCCAAACATCCTAAAATCCTTGGGTTGAAGGTGCTATAGGAATGCAAAATATTATCATTTTGGAGGCTCCAAGCCATGGTAAATGGAAACAGTTATTTGCATTACAATTACTGCAGTCAGTGAAAACTCTCAGCAGTGTGCAAAGCTATTTTATAATGCTGATGCAAAATTGGTGTGAGTCAATCCTATAATTTAAATGGGCATGTCAAGGACTTTTGACATTTAATATTTTTCTCTTACACGCCCCAAATTCTGTAATAACAACTTGGAAACTTGAATACATTTCCTTTCCCTACCATTTAGTCTTGTTACATTTGGCATTTTGCTATATTTCCAATGTGCATAATCCATCTACCTATCTAGGTATTTCTATGGCCCTCATCACCAAAGTGTTTGAGCACCTCACAATCACTGGTAGATTTTATCCTGGCAAAAGCATGTCAGGTAAAGAAATATTTTCCCCATTTTACACATACGGAACAGCGTATGTGTAAAATTGAGCGTCCCTCAAGTGACTAGCCCACACAGAGAGTGTATGTTAGAGCCAAGAACTGAATCTAGGTCTCCCAAGTTCCAGGTTTGGTGACCTAACCACTACATCATGCTTCCTCCCAATAAGCCAATCAACATCTGTTTCGCTTACATTTTCAATACTGTAAGTTCTTTGGGACAGATATGCTGTCCTTCTTTGTGTTTGTTACTGAGCACTCTGAGTGTTATTGCACTCTAAATAAGCTGCCCTGGGTTTTGTTGATTTCAATGGGGATTAGTGTCAGGACATGCTTGTGCAGATACAATTGTAGGTTTGGGACCATGGGCCAGATTATCACTTACACTAGGGCAATTTTACACTGCTAAGGAGTTGTAATGAGGCCTTAATGTAAATTTTTACCCACTTTAATGTGCTTTTATGTTGCCAGAGTTATGTAAAGGGGCCTTAGTGTAAAAGAGAATAAGACCAGCCTTAAGACTGCAAACTTTTTGGGGCAGGTACTGTCATTTCTGTTATGTATGTACAGTGCCTAGCACAATGGGGCCCTGACCGAGTGTGGCTTCTAAGTGCTACTGTCATTCAAAAATAATTTAAAATGCTATGAACAAGAGAGTAGATTTTTTTCCCTTGTTCGTGGCAAAGTATATTCCACTTGTCGTCATTAAACACTAAGCAACCTAACATGAAAATGCAACAGCTTTTGAGATAGCAACTGACCATCAGTAAGCCATCTATATTTAGCATTTGTCCAGACTGTAAATAGCTTTAACATAACTATTTGGCTTTCACCTAAAATGTTAAAATGACTTGAGAAAGGGCAGACAGTGTTATAACGAAGAGATACACGTCCTGTATATTTTCTAACAAAGCTTCATTATTTCCAAGTACTATTTCAAGCTGTGTTCTTTCTAATATTAGAAATGTACTGAAAAGATGGACACAAATTGGCCAGACTCTTCTCCAGGATTATGCATGTTGGTTGATCCCCAGTGGCAGTTAGCAACAACAGCCTTCAGAAGAAGCCTGGAAGTGCTTTTCTAATTTTTTCCCCATGAGGGCTAGGTTAATAGGAAGGACTTCTCCAGGAGGCTTGCCAGTCAGCCTGGAGAGTGTTTTGCTTGGAATAGTTAGCCTGCTGTGCCCACTCTAAAAAGAATTTGAGTATATGGTATAATATGCGCTTACGTTTACAAAGACGCAGCATACATTCACATCCTAGTTTGAGTTGAAAACGCTCTGTACGTGATACTCCAACAATGTGATAAGAACATACTTGCACTAGAGATTGGCCTGAGCTGTGATATTCTGTTTCAGCTACAATCTTTCTCAAATTACCAAATCTGGTGATTATCATAGTTACCATCCCTGTGAAAATGGTAGAGTTGCAGGGTTTACAGTTTCAGAAGGTGCAAGGAGGCCTAGATGTGAAGGAAAGAGCATGGAACAATGTCAGAGGTAAGAGAAGGTTAGAGGAGACCTAGAAAAGAGCCTGGATCAGAGGCAGAAGAAAAGCAGTTTTTCAGGTTATTGGGTGAGAAAGAAATCCTGATAAACGAGCTTCAGTTAGAGAGCTTAATAAAAGAGGAGAGATACTGACACCCCACTCACCCCCCCCCCCAGAATACTATTAAAAATAAAAAAGTCCTTAGGTTTCAGTGAATCCTGAAATCTTGTTTTTATGGCCTTAAATCAAATCCAACCTAACCATTCAAATATAAACCTACGGAGTGTAATTCTTATGTTGTTGTGAAATTGTGTGAGGCAAAAAGGTCATTCCTGGAACTCTATGTTAGGTAAAAGAACAAGAATTTCTAGCCTGGCATTATCAAAGATGTGTGAGCCCTAAGTGTGCAAATCCTTGCTTACATGCACACAAGCAGCTCTGATTTGCATTTGCTCAGGTGAGAGTTATGTGCCTAAACTGGGTACATGCATTTAGGCATGGATGGCTTTCAGAATTTGCAGCCAACTGTCCAATATATTTATTTAAGATGAAGTAGATGAAGCCTTTGTGGGCCAGCCAAGAATGAAAATTGAGGCTAAATGAAGGGGTCCGTATTGCAGTAGGGACAAGGGGATCAAGCACGGGCCTGAGACTCAGGATTCTGAGGTTCTATTCCCACATCTAGCACTGGCTTCTTGGATAACCTTTGGCAAATCATGTCATTGCTCTGTGCCTCAGTTTCCCTGTCTGTAAAATGGGGGATAATGATACTTTAGATTTACTGGTGGAAAATGATATACAAGAGCTAGGTATTATTTATTATTGTTGAAGAGCCTTTTTCTTACCACAGACATTTGCACTAATATTGCCCATTTCACTGGTCTACAATTTTTGAGAAGTCGTCTGCTTCAGAGATAAAATGTGCTATTTATTATGTATTTTGATGTGCTGAATTCAAATATGACAATTAAAACAACTGATTGGCTACTGTTTCTAAGATATTTAAGTTTTTACATTTTATGTCTATGTATATTGTGTAGATAGTAGAGTTTTAATCATAAATTGTAAACCTAGGTCTTTTCATGTGTTTATGGTTGCTTTACATGATAATATTTCACCTGTCCTGTTTATGTAACACTTTAAAAATCAGCAAAAGGGTTATATAAATAAAATTTATTATGAAACAAAAGGCAAAAAAATATTATGTACATAGTTTAGTCCTATTCAGTGTCTACTTGGCGCTTCTTGGCTTGTCTCTTGTATTCATTAAATGGAGCATCTCTTGTCACTGTCCAGCAATAGTCTGCAAGCATTGATGGGCTCCATTTGCCCTGATAGCGTTTCTCCATTGTTGCAATGTCCTGGTGAAATCGCTCGCCGTGCTCGTCGCTCACTGCTCCGCAGTTCGGTGGAAAAAAATCTAGATGAGAGTGCAAAAAATGTGTCTTCAGTGACATGTTGCAACCAAGGCTTTTGTATGCCTTGAGGAGGTTTTCCACCAACAACCTGTAGTTATCTGCCTTGTTGTTTCCGAGAAACTTTATTGCCACTAACTGGAAGGCTTTCCATGCCGTCTTTTCCTTGCCACGCAGTGCATGGTCAAATGCATCATCTCGAAGAAGTTCACGAATCTGAGGACCAACAAAGACACCTTCCTTTATCTTAGCTTCACTTAACCTTGGAAATTTTCCATGGAGGTACTTGAAAGCTGCTTATGTTTTGTCAATGGCCTTGACAAAGTTCTTCATCAGACCCAGCTTGATGTGTAAGGGTGGTAACAAAATCTTCCTTGATTCAACAAGTGGTGGATGCTGAACACTTTTCCTCCCAGGCTCCAATGACTGTCAGAGTGGCCAATCTTTCTTGATGTAGTGGGAATCTCTTGCACGACTATCCCATTCGCAGAGAAAACAGCAGTACTTTGTGTATCCAGTCTGCAGACCAAGCAAGAGAGCAACAACCTTCAAATCACCACAAAGCTGCCACTGATGTTGGTCATAGTTTATGCACCTCAAAAGTTGTTTCATGTTGTCATAGGTTTCCTTCATATGGACTGCATGACCAACTGGAATTGATGGCAAAACATTGCCATTATGCAGTAAAACAGCTTTAAGACTCGTCTTCGATGAATCAATGAACAGTCTCCACTCATCTGGATCGTGAACGATGTTGAGGGCTGCCATCACACCGTCGATGTTGTTGCAGGCTACAAGATCACCTTCCATGAAGAAGAATGGGACAAGATCCTTTTGACGGTCACGGAACATGGAAACCCTAACATCACCTGCCAGGAGATTCCACTGCTGTAGTCTGGAGCCCAACAGCTCTGCCTTACTCTTGGGTAGTTCCAAATCCCTGACAAGGTCATTCAGTTCACCTTGTGTTATGAGGTGTGGTTCAGAGGAGAAGGATGGGAGAAAATGTGGGTCCTGTGACATTGATGGTTCAGGACCAGAAGTTTCATCCTCTTCCTCTTCCTCGTCTGACTCAAGTGAGAATGATTCTGGTGCATCAGGATCCGGCAGTCCTTCTCCGTGGGGTACTGGGCATATAGCTGATGGAATGTTTGGATAATGCACAGTCCACTTTTTCTTCTTTGACACACCTTTCCCAACTGGAGGCACCATGCAGAAGTAACAATTGCTGGTATGAGCTGTTGGCTCTCTCCAAATCATTGGCACTGCAAAAGGCATAGATTTCCTTTTCCTGTTCAACCACTGGTGAAGATTTGTTGCACAAGTGTTGCAGCATATGTGTGGGGCCCACCTCTTGTCCTGATCTCCAATTTTGCAGCCAAAATAAAGGTGATAGGCTTTCTTAACCATAGTGGTTATACTGCGCTTTTGTGATGCAAAAGTCACTTCACCACAAACACAGCAGAAGTTATCTGCACTGTTCACACAAGTACGAGGCATCTCTGCTCACTTTGGCTAAACAGAAATGTGTCCCTTTGCAAAATCAAACACTGACAAATAAGAGAGCACGACACTGTATGATTTCTAGAGCTGATATAGGGCAATTTGTTCAGCAGAGTGATGTAAGCTTCGTTATGATTGCATCATCCATGACTTCTAGGAATAACATGATGCAATTCATATCATGTATGATGCAATACCAGCTTCAGATTGCATCATTCATTGTTTTGCCTAAAAAGCAAGTACTGTCCAAACCCAGTCATAGATTTATTCATAGATCCAGTCAAAGATGTATTTTAGTCATTTCTGGTTTAAATTGAGATCCCTTCCCTTTATAACTCACTTATCCTCCGCCATTCCCAAGTCAAGGGTCGTATATACTGACCCAATAGCATAGCTTGAAAACTAGAGCCAATCAACAATTTTAAGCATCATTTTCGTTCTCAGTGACTCAGAATTAGTAAAGTTTGACTACATTTATTTCAGAAGCATTTTGGCTGTAGAGCAGTGTTTCAAGTGAAAGTTAGTGATACAGTTTGCAATCTGTTTAAAATACTTTTTTCTCAAATGCTTCTCTCCTCTCCACAGTGTATCAGCGTGCTGTGTGCATCAAAGATCGTATTGACATATCCAGATGGATATTTTTAGCATGATGGAAAATAAAATCTTGAGAAAGGTCAGTCCTTTCACTCTGCTAATTAAATTGCTATGGAAGGAGATTATATCACGATGGTGACCAAGAAAATAACTGAAATAGCATATACAAATCTTCAGTAGGTGGCTGTTATTAAAATGCAGGCATAAAAATGGCTGGCAAGAAAGACAAAGAAATATGCTAATGTTTTGTCCATGAGTCTTTCAAACGACCATGATTATTATTTTGTTTGACTTTCTTTCAATTCCTTAGCATCTCAGCCCCTTGAATGAGACCCTTAACAACTCACAAGATCAAAGCTATAATAAATATATTCATAAATCTACATACCAAATCTTAATTTAAATTACTTTAAAGATACCATAACAAGTAAAAAGATGAAATACTTTTAGGTGACATCTTTAACCAGAATTCCAAAACTGAATGTGATGAATCCAGGGTCAGATGATTAAGTAGAAAAAGGTAACTGGGCCAAAATTTTCACATTTGGGTGCCATCAGTTAGGCACCTAGAGTAACATTGGGATTTAGGGTGGGAAAGTCTGTGTTAATTAGGGTCCTAAGTCATGTAAGCACTTTTGAAAATTTTACCCCTAATTTCATATTTTGTCACCTAATTAAGCTGTCTAATTTTCAGAGACACAGAAGAAGTCACTGACTGTCAAGGCCTGGTCATGGGCGGTCAGACCAAGTGGTTACAGCCGGAGTCCAGTCACAAGTCAGCTGGGTCAGGATACCAGCAGGACAGAGGTAGGAGACAAACTGGAGATTAGAACCACAAATCAGAAGTCAGGAGCCAAGCCAGGTCAGGATGCCAGGAAGTCAAGCCAGGGGAGCAGGAGGCATACACTCCAGAACAGGCTGAATCCCAGTTGTTCAGACAGCTTCCTGTTCCTACTGCTGGCTTAAGTAGTGCCAGTGGGCCAATCGGCTTCTCAGGGACTCCACCAATTGGACATCTGGGGAGGAGCCTCAAACTGTCAGCAGGTTGGAAGGTGAAGCTTGGCTGCTCCTATGGACCTGGATTTGAGGCCTGTGAGTCACGACACTGACATGCAAATGTGAGGTCTTCGTCCTAAATCACTCTGCCTGATTTTCCCTCTGCAAAATAGGGATAATCATTCTTACTTCCTTAATGTTTGTAAAGAGTTCTAAAAATTGTGACTCAGAGTTTCAAACTAGATGGGTACACAATTTGTGCAAACCATTTCTGTGATTGCGCACAGTGGCAGTAATTAAATGTGCAGCTTGTTGCTGTGTATTTCGACCACTTAACTGGTAAGGGTTAATTTAACTGCATTTTAGTCTGTGCCCTCTCTGCAGGGTGGAAAATTCTAAGATACACCTTTACCAAAATCACATCCCAATAAAAAGTGCAATCTGAGTTCAAAATTGACTGCAGACAGAAATTTAAATATGATTCTAACTAAACTAATTTCAAACCTGATCTGGCTGGCTGTTGTGGATGGGATCAAATTGTTTATGAAAACTAGTTTAAAATCACGCTCCAGCCTATCTACATTTAGCTGGAACTGTGTTTAAATTGCAGTTGATTATTTGTAATATCATTGAATCTAGAAGCCACAAATGAGACTGGGGCCCCATTGTATTTGGCGCTGTACAGACCACATGGTAAGAGACAGCCTCTGTGCTGAAGAGCTTAAAATCGAAATAGACAAGACAGACAAAGGGTAGGAAAAAGGAAGTATGACTATCTCCATTTGATAGATGGGGGACTGAGGCACAGAAAGATGAAGTGTGTTGCTAAAGGTCACATAGGAAGTATGTGGCAGAACCGGGAATCAAACAAAGTTCCTGAATCCAGTCTGGTGTCTGAACCCCAAGATCATCCTTCCTCTCTGAGAACAAACTCTGTTTTCAAACAGCTTCCAAAGCCCAACAGAGATAGGACATTTTGTATTCTGGAAATATCCTGAAGATGTCTTGGTAGTTTCCATGGTGGTTTGTCTGAGTGACTCTTATAGTCAGGCAATACGCAAATCCTTTGGCACATACAATTTATTCAATGTATTCAGACACTATATTCTGAATACTAAGTGTCATTCTCTCTTCAGTGAAAGTGATTTATTTTGAATATGTTGCTTAACAATTAAGGTTATATGTAAATCTTGCACTTTCATGTACATTTCAAGTAAATTGTTCTGTTTTTAATAACCCTGTACGAGACAATGAGCCATGACCCATCTGGCCTGACTAGTGCTACTCCAAAGACAGACAATGAGGGAGAAAAATGCTGTTCTGAAGTGGATATTTAATTTCTTGCCCAAATGCACGGGGATGTGCTGCATACTCCCTGCCCCTCCAACTAACCCTCAAATCTTGAATATTCATTTGAGTAAGAACAGTTAAGATATTTTCTCCAAGTGAAAGTCAACTGCAAATCTCCACATACTAGATCAAAATCTTTCAGCCATCACCAATAGAACCACCATTAAAACAAACATTGCTTGATTCTCCTCTCACGTACACTGACTTAAATCAAAAGTGAATCCATTAAAATCAGCAGAGTTGCAGAAAAATACCAGGTGTAAAAACCATAGGAATCAGGCCAATAATTTGTAGTAAGTGCCTTGGTCTCTATTGCCTTGATCTTTATTTTATTTTACTCCACTCCTAATGTAATCCTAGGATCATTCACTTCAGCTTGATCTAATATCATTCTAGATCCCCCACATCCATTCAGCCTTTCTCCAAGGCTCTGATCCTGTCATCGTTACTCAGACAAGGCGCCCACTGATTTCAATGGGAATTCTACTAGAGTGAAAACAGTGGGTGAAATCCTGGCCCACTGAAGACCAAACTCCCATTGACTTCAGTAGGGCTAGGATTCCACCCTCAATCTGGCCACAACTCCTCTCCCCCATTCTTGATGAAGATTCAGAAATATGTTGACATTGATGCTAACAAATAGTAACTATTTAATATGCAGGCTTTCTTCTTCTTCTTCTTCTTCTTCTTTTTTTAATCAGAAAACCAGAGGTAACTGCAGCAGTCAGAATCTGTTATGCTAGGAACGGTCGGCTATCATGTTAGCATAAAGGATTCTGTGAGCTGTCTTTAGTTCACTGATAGGAATCTTGCAAAATGAGCATCCTCTGTGCACAGAATTAATCAGACTATCTAAGTCAGCCTGCTGGATTAAGAGAAGGGATACAAATACCAAACCTTGATTGCAAGGTTCCCAGCTCTTGCAAAGAGGGAGCGGGCCAGGGAATCAACCCTAGGGCTGACTTTTAATCGAGAAGACAATGAGCCAGCTGCAATTAGTAGGAGAGAGGTTACAAAGATTAAAAGAAATACTTCTTAATCAAAATGAATTGGTACCTCTCTCCCAGGAACCATGTAGGAAAAAAACATGGAATAGCAGAGAGATAAATTATATAGAAAATCAAATATTTAGGGTGAAATCCTAGTCCCATTGAAGTCAGTGGCTGTTTTTCCGTTCATTTCAGTGGGGCCAGGATTTCACCCAGAGGGTAAAAGATTTTTTTAATATATACCTTTTAATAGTAAAGATAAAATAGCTACTAGTCTCTTAAAATGGGTTTCAGCTTGGGAGGGAGCTTTATTAGAACAAAATATGAGACTATTTTTGTACATAAGAGATACAACTAGGGAACTGAGGGCTACTGCAGAGTATGAAAGGGGCAAAATAATATTAAAATGAGAATACTCAGTACATCCTTTTCTATGGCTGATCCATGACATGAAATGCCATGGAGACACAAAATGTAAATCTGGAGAGATTAAAATTCTTCTAGCCTACCTGTTCCCAAGTAGATTGACCGACTCTGACTGTAGCTACTGCTTGGAGGGACCTAGCTGTGATCTGATACAAAACAGCATAGTGAAAACGAACAGACTACAGCTGCTCATGTCAGGAAACAGTGTTCTTGTTCTGCATGTCAGTGAGTCAGTGTGGAGTTTTTAAAGGGTCATGGGGTTGACCCAAATATATTGATCTCTCACTGACATACATCTAGCTGTTGTTGCCTGCCCAGAATTGGGCCCGAGATGGCAAACAGGGTTCGTCGCCCGGTGTGCTTGGCACCAATAAAGACACCGAGGGGAGAAAGCAAGCCAAGTTTATTTCAGAGCTCTGAAATGGCACTAGGAGACCAGCATGTCTCAAATCCAGTGCAGCACATACAAACAACTTTTACCTTTTATATTCCAAGCTGTTTCTGTGCAAGCCTTTGTCTGTTACTCCCTCTTACCCCTCCCACCCCTCCCTTCTCTAGCAGTTACAGTTAGAAAAATTCCCATTCGTCTGCTTATCTTTTGGCCTTGCAAGGCCTGTTTACAGCAGCTAGAAAAGCTGCTAGAAAAGCTGACCCTTACATTTCTGCTTCAACATGTAAGCAGTTAGCACAGAAGTAGGTGAGAGTTCACAAGATGGGGTCTTGTGGTTCAGGTAGGCCCAGAGCAAAGGAGCTTCATCGGCTCTTTTGGCCTTCTACTCCCCTGAGTTACCTGGTAGCTATGCCTAGTGACACCAACACTGTGTTCCTGACAGAGAGAAGACAGGAGTAAGCAGTGAGATGAAGACTCACCCCTGAAAAGTGGTGATGAAGGGCAAGAACTCCTTTGCCAAGGAGTTTGCTCATGAGGATAGGGCAGCCTCTCCAATAACTCTCCCATGATTGGCATAGGATGAGGGCCTCTACACCCATTGCCCCATGACCAGTGATAAGGGATGCCTCCCACTAACATGCATGTCTTCTTTAAGGTAGAAAAAGAAAAGAGTTTGTAGGCCTACGACTTGGAAGAATCCATCTATTTTCCCTCTTGGGGCTTCACAGGAGAGTTACTCTAGCACAGTGGTTCTCAAACTGGGGGGTTGGGACCCCTCAGGGGGCCATGAGGTTATTACATGGGGGGTCATGAGCTGTCAGCCTCCACCCAAACCCCACTTCACCTCCAGCATTTATAATAGTGCTAAATATAAAAATAAGTGTTTTTAATTTATAAGAGGGGTTGCACTCAGGCTTTCTGTGTGAAAGGAATCACCAATACAAAGGTTTGAGAACCACTGCTCTAGCAGGTGTGTTATACCAAAGAAGGTGGGGTGTGGGGAGGAAGGGGGGGGTTCGGCCCAGATACTGTGGTGAAAGGGGTGTGTGTGTGTGTGTGTGTGTGAGAGAGAGAGAGAGAGAGAGGAGATTGGCTTAGCTATACTGTGGTGACAGGTGCAATATAAAAAACTATCTTCATAGAAGCTGGAGTTATGGCCCATCAGAACACACTCTTCCCCCATTATGGCTTTCAGTAGCAATTGTACTTTCTTATGTCTAGGACAGTCTGCCATGGAGCTGACATCTGTGGTTTAGCCCATAAGGCCACAGGGATATGGCCAGTTCCTCCTGTGACAAATAATGTTAGCCCACGCAGTATCTTTGGGGTCCATTGTTTTAAAGGAATGGTTTATGTATGATTTTGTTCTATCACATGGGGGAGGGCTACCACAGCTCCTCCAAAAACTAAAAATAGTGGGTGGTGGTTAAGGCAAATCAGCAAGTTCTAACCCAACCAGAGAGGCACCATCTCCTGGAGAAGTTTGCATGTACTAATTCAAACTAGATCCTCCAGAGACCAACAGACAAAGAAAGGACTTTTGGATAAAGGATTTTAAACTGACTCAGGGCCTTCTTTCTGATCCAGCAAACAAGCAGGACGTTCTGCCTAAGGGGGAGCCCCAATCCTTACAGAAGGGTTGGAAGGAATTGACCTATTAGGCCCCCTTAAGACTGATGTGTGACCTCTGACAAGCTCCTAGCATGTGTATAGGAATTAGTATTGTTTTTAATATGTTTTCTGTGTAATACTTTTACCTTAAGAATACATGTTTGCTTATAAAGAGGTGTGTGGTGACTTGTAACTGTTGGCAAATGCACTGTTTGTAGCCTTCAAAGAGAAAGCAAAGCACAGATGCTGAGCTTTATGCACTCTGGCTTACTGAGGATATCACAATGTATACAGGGAACCATCCAGCCTGGAAAAACTCTGGTCAGCAGTGAGTAAGTTGCGGGTCTGCGACAAAGAGTTGACAGGTTGGAGCCAGAAACTTTAAGTGGGTGCCTTTGGTGGACAATGGAGGGGATATACGGATGCTGTTACCATGAAAATGTGACACCTCCCAACACGTCAGTGATCTGAGGTGAAATGTTAAGTATTTGACAAATACTGGATAAGATACACTGAACACCGAGCAGCTGACATTTCTCTAAAAGTTATTAGCACACAGCACTAACTGTCATATTTTTTTTAAACTTTAAATACGTCATTGCTATTTACAAAAGCCAGTAGACAGTCTGGAGCGGAAGACTTCGTTGAAAATGCCAAGGAGAGCTCAGAGCTCTGTATGTTCTCTCTTAAGGTCACAGGAGAAAGGAGAATGTATGTTGAATTTTTCATGACAATCTGGTGTCACAGTAAAAATGAGGAAAAAAATAAAGACAGAATTTTCCTTCTCTAAAAGGAAACTCCAATAGCAAAGTGTCATCAGAAATTCCTGACTGGCATACTGCAGCAGCAAATACAGCATTCCCCTTGCTTTCCCAAAAAGTGCAGGCTAAACAACAGTAATGTTTTCAGTAGAACTTAGACCACTACACCTAACAACTTGTTTAAATGGAAGGTCTGAAAATAAACAACCATATAAAAGTTTTGACATAAGGAACTGGTCTATGGGTTTTTTTTTTGTTTATTAATTTCATGTTTCTTCATGGGCTCGTCTTATCCTCTTTCTCCCTAACAAATTAACTTAAGTTTAAACCCACCCAGCTCCATCAATGTTGTTCTTTCATAAAGCGTAAGAATTTAATCTTGATTATCATTTCGATCAAAGGAAACAAAGAAGGAACAAATAAGAAGTCTCCATGAGAGAGCACAGTGTGTGTAACTCATTCTGTAACACTAGCCATTGTGAAATAATCAGTGGGCCACTATTATATGGATCCATTTGCCCAAACTTGTAGACCATGTAATAGGTCACACATGGTACTGTAGCCCTGAAGCTGTGGTAGTTGCCATGGGGAGTGAGTGCTTTAGCAGCCTGCCCGATGGGTATGAGGGAAGAGTATGGTATCTCTGCTACCTCCTGCATAGTTCTCCAGTGCACAGACTTAATTATTTGGGCTGTGCACAAGCATCAGAATTTGGCCCTGAGAATAACACAGTAAAGAAAACTGTCATTAAGGAGGCTTGCCTTATCTAGAAATGTACAAGCCTTGGTATTCACACCCAGCTCTTATCTAATTAAATTAGCATGCTACATATTTAAACATAATGGGCCAAATTCCCATCTCAATTTCCATCTCAATCAAGATGCAATTCCTAGAATTTGTCCCTGTTTTCAGGATCACATTTTCCCTTATATTTATTAAACAAATGGATACGTTTTAAGTGGTAGATTTAATCCATTTTCATTTTCCCACTGGAATGATGTGCATGTGTTTTCCTCAAAGCGAATGATGGTACTGGGTACCCCTCCTCTCTCACATTTTTGGATTTTTTTGCAACCCTAAAGAAGTTTTCAGGGAATCACAGAAATTAGTGATGGAAAAGTCTACCTGAATCAAAAGAAACATGGAACTTGCATTCAATAAAATTAATATTAATATTTGCAAAGTGCTCTGGAGCAAAAGGGAGCTAGCAGAATACTAAATATTGATGATTACTATTAAATCATCTCATCCATGTCAACCTTCCCAATTTGCATTGCCTTATAATGCATTTTAAAAAAAGAAAGATGAACAACATTTTAAATAAGTTATTTCAGTGCTCAGGAATTGATTTAAAACTAAGTCTCAGGGATACAAAGCACTCTTCAAAAACAACGTATACCAACATCTGAAGAGAGCACTCAGGAGTCCTGGCTTGTATTCCCAACTCTTCCATTGGGTAACCTGGGGGCACCCATCCATGTGTCTCAGTTTCCCCATATTGTAAAATGGGGATAATGATAATGACCTCCTTTGTAAAGTGCTATAAAAGAGCAAGGTATTATAATTATTACTTATTACTATCTCAGGATAACATATTTAAGTATTAGAATGTACTTCAAAATATTATATTTTTTGTTTCATTATTTTATTTACTCCAATAAATCAAAATAATTTTCCTTCCTTTCTTTATCCAAAACTTATTGGCCCTATTTTCACAAAACACTTAAGAACATGCCCTTAAGTGCTTTACTGAATTGAGGTCTAAGTGCCACCACTGTCTCATTGTGGAATATTCAGGTAAGTGGACATTATTTCTAAGGAAAATGAAGACATAGAGCCAGCTTCTGCATTCTTCAGATACCCAAAACTCTCATTCAAAAGAGAAGGAATGCAGAGAAGGACCTGCAATCTGAAATAGTTATAGATTGTTACTCTTATAAAAAAGAAATTTTAGATAAACTTTGCCTCCTTTGGGCTGGTCTACACTGGGGGGGAAGTGGGGATCAATCCAAGATATGCAACTTCAGCTACGAATTACCTGGGGTACACACGGCGCGGGATCGACGGCCATGGCTCCCCCGTCGACTGCGCTACCGCTGCTCGCTCTGGTGGAGTTCCGGAGTCGACGGTGAGCGCGTTCGGGGATCGATATATCGCGTCTTAACGAGACGCGATATATCGATCCCGGATAAATCGATTGCTACCCGCCGATAATTCTTTTTGTTTTCTGGTCTTCTGAGAGTATAATAAGTGAGAGACTCAATCCTACATTCCTTACTCAGGCAAAGCTCCCAGTGACTTTTGTGGGAATTTCGTTTTAGTAAAGGCTGCAAAACTAGGCCTAGGTATTATGTTTTACAGAAATATAGAATACAGTTATCAATATAGTTTTTAGATGCATTGCTCTAGAGATCTGAAGGTGTAAGTTGCTCAGGGAAGGGAAATGTTCCATTGAATAAGAGCAGAGTCTGTATCTAAGTGCGATAAGTTTAACAAAATTCCCGTTGAAAAAACGAATTAGGACTATTTGTACCCATCTATGTTCTTCACAGCTTTCAAAGTGTTCTGCCATATTTCCGAATAACAGGTTCATGGTTCATAGCTTGGTTTTTCTAATGCAAACCCTGAAGAGTGCCCAAGTTGCTTCAAAAGTGTGATGGAAATCTTTTATTTTCACTTTTGCGACACTGTGAGATTTCTTCTAATCATTCTTTTACTGTTGGCAGGTTTGGGGATTTCCATTTTTTTGGTAATATCATAGGTGTTGTTTGTTTGCTTAAGTCAAAAGATAGAGGGAAGCCTAGTGCCAGGGCTGGACATTGACAAACGGCTGTATGCAAAGCCAGTCTAACACTAATCTCTAAGTCAGCTTGGAAAATAATCATTTTAATGATAAAGCTTTTCTCTTCACATCTTCACAAAAGCGCTCTGGAAGCCACAGAGCATCACAACAAAATTAAAATTCAGTGAAAACATGATTAAGGTCCCCCCTCCCGCCATCCTCATTAAAATTTCAAATGAATGAAACCAATTGAAGAGATTCACTATATAAAGAAGAGGGTGATAAAAATGTAGAAGAAAGGAGGGTAATAAATACATGCCTGATAGTGAAAAATACCTTGGAAATAAAAAGTCTGAAGGTGTTCTTTGTAACTGGAGAGGGATTGACTGAGGTGAATATCAAAGAGGAATGTAGTTCACTCTTTAAGCCCTTATCACAGAAAAGGAGTAATCGCCTGTTGACCTAAGATGTAACAATCAGATTCCTAAAATGGGGTGGTCTCTGAGCCTAGGTACTTAGCAGGGCAAAGTGTAGGGTGGAGCTCTCAAATAGAGCATAAGCCTACATTAAAAAACAACAGCACTAACCCTATGTCAGGCACTTGGAAGCCAATGGAAGGAATACAGAGAATGACATATGATCATTCCAACCAGTGAACAAATATTCTACTGCATTCAAAACATGCTGTTATGAGCATATCACAGATAAAGAAGAGCTCCGCTGCACAACTAAAAAAATCCTACATATTAAGCATGGCTTTCCCTTGGATACCAAGATCCTTAACCTGACTCACTGCCTCTTACTAAATCTCTTCATTTAAGGAGGAGATGAAGGAAAAGGCTACCTTCATGACAAGACAACAGCCTGTACTCCAGAGAAAGTTGTACATCTCCAAAATGTGTAGTGTAAGGATTTTTGTCTGAATAGATATCACGGTGACCAGCTATACTGCATACCATGGCTCCATAGATTTTATGATAGCCTCCTTCTGTTCCAAACTCTTCAGCTAAAGGAGAATCCCTGCTAGCTGTAGTAATAAGATTTATATCTAGAGCTTCATCACCATTGTAGGTTCCAGTTCATGAGATTACAGGTATTGAACTCTGTAGGATCTGTTCATTGGTGTTAAGGAACCTAAACATGCAAGAAAGGCTCCATTTTTCACTGGTGCAACTATGTGGATTTTGAGGAGCAGTGTCCAGACCTCTTGGCCTGCAGAAAAAGGAAGCTGGAGAAGGAGCCACCCAGTGCCCCCGGAAATCTCCAAGGAGGTGGAAATGGAGCTACAAGAAAGCAGAGGAAGGAAGGCCACTGCCTGATTGGACAGCAACAGTAAGGCTGGGGGGTTACAATAATCATATTGTGAGACTATCACCAAGATACTCAATCAGCTGCACAGAAAATCCCACACAGCGCTCTCTTCCTCTCTCTCTCTCTCTCTCTGTGCATGCATGTGTGCATATATATAAGGGTGGGGTATGGCAAGCAATAGAGACCATAGAGCTGAATCCTTGCATGTTCATTTGAATATCTCTGGCACTTTGCCCTGTTCCTGGTGCAATTAAGGGCCTCCTCCTCCCTTCTGTTTCAAAGAGAAAAAGCTCATACAAATTTCCTGTCTCTGAATGCTATTTCTCTACTCACAGAGCTGTTTTCATAGACTTCCTATTTCTCTGTTCTTAGAGCTCTCCTTTGATGTGAAACGTTCACAAGTCAAAATAATGACTTGGTTGTTCTGGGCTCAGCTGCTTATTTTTACCCACCCGCTCCAGTCTCCAAAGCCTTGGTTAAGTACGTGTCATATGCAGTGTGATAGTGCAAACAAATATGTGGTCCTGTGGGTGTGCACTTACTCACACTGCTATGCACTGGTATCTATTTGGGAATTTCCAATCACTCAGTGCTCATGCTGCCTCTAAAATAACTTTTAGGCATAAAGCTCATGAATTAATCATTGTTTTAATCCAATGAAAGCTGAGCTGTGCTAGATCCGCTGTGTCACCTGCTACTATTTCTGTCTTGGGCATTAAGACTGCTGTATATAACAAGGTTATATTTTTTTCACAAGTATTGGGAAGGAATTTTCAGTTTTAAGAAATAAACCTGCCTTCTGCAAGGAGTGGCTGGTATGGTAGTAGAAAATGTATCAGTTAGATGTGGGTTCTTTTCTGTGTGTGTGTGTGTGTGTGTGTGTGTGTGTGTGTGTGTGTGTGTGTGTGTGTGTGTGTGTGTGTGAGAGAGAGAGAGAGATGATCTTACAGAGGCGTACATGAAAACCAAATATCCCATTACAAAGAGGACGAATATTATGCAATTCAGATTCTGTAGCTACATGTCAGATATTCAAAAGCATTCCTAATGTCCCTTCTCTTCTTCATCTGAAGAAGAGGAAGAACGGTCCAGTGGTTAGGATGCTAGCCAGAGACCCGGGTTCAACACTCACCTATACCACAGATTTTCCTGTATGATCTGAGCCCTGTGAGTGGATCTTCAAAGGTGTGTATGTGGTGTGGCAGAGCGGAGGTGCTTGGGGAATTGGAAGTGACTCAAGGAAATATTGGAGGGTCAGTGGAAGGAAGGGCATTGATAACTATGGGAGGGAAGAAGGAGCTGGACACCAAGAGAGGATTAGAACTCCAAGCCCCGATTTAAATCTAAACCATCGGGTCTCAGCCAGATCCCGCTTTTATACCAAAGTTTCCAGTTTGACTGAGAAGTGGGGAAATTAAATTACTACTCAGAAGACAAAATGTGCTCAGCTCAAAATCCCACAAAGGATCTTCCTGATTCCTAACTTTTTCTGTAACCACGATAACAGCCTTTGCTGCAAGCAAAGGAGAGCCTGTGAAATTATATGATGCAGCAGAATTGTATGCAATATGACCAGAGATACTTTGAATTGCTCAGTTAAGACTGGAGGTTGCCTGTATAGTTTTCTCCCAATGTCCAGATGTCCTGATTTTATAGGGACAGTCCCGATATTTGGAGCTTTTTCTTATATAGGCACCTATTACCCCTCACCCCCCGTCCCGATTTTTTCATACTTGCTATCTGGTCACCCTAACTACTATTCATGAGAGAGACAAGCCTTCAAGCTTACACAGAGCTCTTCTTCAGCTCTATGTAAGCTCAAAAGTTTGTCTCTCTCGCTCACCAACAAAAGTTGGTCCAATGAAAGATATTAACTCACCTGCATTGTCTCTTTAATATCCCAGGAACAACATGGCTACAACAACACTGCATACTCTTATTCATGTAATATATGCAGGAAATAATTGTATGGTAATAGAGAAATGAATGTGGAATGCAATATATTGTAAGTAACGTAAATAGCATTGAGCTAGATTTGCTATACTCACATTTTAGTAGGGAAGAGTCTTTAAAAAAAAAAAAGAGGAGAGGAGAAAGCAAAATGTCCACAGTGATTCAGAGATGAGCTGATATGGCTTGACTTCTATATTGATTTTTGTTTCTGCCTAGCAACATGACTTCATAGTGATTATATAAAAATACAACGGAAACTGAAAGCTGCTGTGTTGCTCTTCTTGTCAAAAAACAGCAAAAATTATTCATGGAAATGTCATTAAATAGTTTTTTGGAGATTCCGACATTAAAATGCAAAACTAGACTATTTGATCAGTGAGAAGTTAAATGTAAGAGCCTTCTTGTATCTGAATTAGGCGTCATCCTTTAATTTAACTAAATAAACCTGTATATGGAGTCCTGTTCAAACATATCACAGACAGCAAACATTCTCTTTTTGTTGAACAAAATGCAAAAGAGATAGTGGGTGGAAATCAGCCTAGAAAAACACACTGTCCATCATAGCCTATTTCAGATAGGAGAGGGTTTATTAAACAGCTGTATATATTTTCAAGGAAAGGGGAATATTTTCATTGGTATATTTCCAGATACTGCAGCAACACTGTCAGAAGCACATCTTCTGGAAGAGGTTCTAGGGATAATTAATAAATGTGGTGGTGGCTATTGCTAGAAGAATACTGAAAAGATTGTTCACAAACATTTGTTTGACGTTTTAAATCAATGTGCTTTGACGTTGTTTAGCCTTTGCGTTTGTTTTCTATGCATAGTGTAGTTGAATGAGTTCCCTGGCAGATATGATTTTTCCAAGAGCTGAGCACCAGCATCCAGGAAGGGGTCGAGTGCCTTCAACTTCCACTGGAATAAAGAGATTGATCCTGTAGGGAACTGTGTTCCATTTTGTTTGCCTCTTAGGATCAGACCCTCAGAGAACCGTGCTGTGCTTTTGATGGTTTACCTCAAGAAAGATGCTATATAGCTAAGATTGTTCTTCTCTGGATCTTTTCAGTGAAGATAGCTAGAGGCACTGCAGCATTTCATATAATGGGAGAGAATAAAATCTAGGATTATTTAGCATGAAAAAGATGAGTTATAAGGGTGTTAACTGAGATACTGTATTTAATCTGAAAAGGAAACTGATCATTCCCTCTCTTTTATGCTACCTCATAATGCAGTATCAGAATGAGTCAGGCAGTGACATTTAAAGCAGGTACATTTTAAAGTAATAAAAGGATATACTTTTTCACACATCCTGCAATCACCGTGTGGGATTTAGTACCAAAGATGGTCATGGAGATAAATGCTGACATCCACATTGTGGATTGTAAAGCTTTCTCCTTTCAGTCCACCCAACCTCCACCATTTGATCCTCTCACCAAAGTCTCTTTTTTTAAAGACTCCAAAAGTGGGTAAGAGGTGAAATAGCCCATTCCCTCATTATTTTGTTCAGATAGGCCTAACTTTGAACATACCAATTTTGGTCCATTAATTTCTGATTCCATTCTCCTTTGTTTACAAGTCATGATCTTATAACAGTCTTTGGATGGTATCAGCAGGCATTCTTGTTTGGACTAATTCAGTCTTTTTGTCTTTAACTGTTGCTGACTTTTATAAATTATTTTATGTAACAGGTTGAGTTGGACTTTTGTCACATTGGACAATTTAAAGTATAGGGCCTGGTCTACACTAGGAGTTTATGTCGAATTTAGCACCGTTATATCGAATTAACTCTGCACCCGTCCACACCACGAAGCTATTTAGTTCGACATAGAGGTCTCTTAAATTCGACTTCTGTACTCCTCCCCAACGAGGGGAGTAGCGCTAAATTCGACATGGCCATGTCGAATTAGGCTAGGTGTGGATGGAAATCGACGCTAATAGCTCCGGGAGCTATCCCACAGTGCACCACTCTGTTGACGCTCTGGACAGCAGTCCGAGCTCGGATGCTCTGACCAGCCACACAGGAAAAGCCCTGGGAAAATTTGAATTCCTTTTCCTGTCTGGGCAGTTTGAATCTCATTTCCTGTTTGGACATCGTGGCGAGCTCAGCAGCACTGGCAACGATGCAGAGCTCTCTAGCAGAGATGGCCATGCAATCTCAGAATAGAAAGAGGGCCCCAGCATGGACTGATCGGGAAGTCTTGGATCTGATCGCTGTGTGGGGCGATGAGTCCGTGCTTTCCGAGCTGCGATCGAAAAGACGGAATGCAAAGATCTACGAGAAGATCTCTAAAGCCATGGCAGAGAGAGGATACAGCCGGGATGCAACGCAGTGCCGCGTGAAAATCAAGGAGCTGAGACAAGGCTACCAGAAGACCAAAGAGGCAAACGGATGCTCCGGATCCCAGCCCCAGACATCCCGTTTCTACGAGGCACTGCATTCCATCCTAGGTGCGGCCGCCACCACTACTCCACCACTGACCGTGGACTCTGAGGATGGGATATTGTCGACGGCCGCTTCCTCGGACATGTTAGCGGACGGGGAAGATGAGGTAGGAGATGAGGAGGACGAGGCAGTCGACAGCGCTTACAACGCTGATTTCCCCGACAGCCAGGATCTCTTCATCACCCTTACAGAGATCCCCTACCAACCGTCCCCAGGCGTTAACCCGGACACAGAATCAGGGGAAGGATCAGTCAGTAAGTGTTTTAAACATGTAAACATTTATTTTTAACAGAACAGGAATATTAACAATATTAACAATGGGTTTTTCATGATTAGTTTGCCCTAGGCGCTTCACGTTTCAGTCCTTGGCAGTGCAACTACTGAAAAAAAATCTAACAATGTCCGGTTTAGCATGATTGTTTTGCCCTAGGCGCTCTACTATTTAGTCCCTGCCAGTGCAGCTACAGTAAAATCCGGTCTATATGTCCGGGGATAGAGCAGAAATCCTCCTGGGACATCTCCACGAAGCTCTCCTGGAGGTAATTGGAAAGCCTTTGCATCAGGTTCCTGGGGAGAGCGGCCTTATTGGGTCCTCCTTGGTAGGAAATGTTTCCGCGCCAGGAGACAAGCAAGTACTCGGGGATCATAGCCTTGCAGAGCATGGCGGCATACGGCCCTGGTCTTTGCAGGCTTTCCCGAAGCATCCGTTCTTTCTCCGTCTCTGAAATCCTCATCAGAGTGATGTCGCTCATGGTGACCTGCTTTGAATTAGGTAGGGGAATGTTAGTATTGGGACTGCTTGCCTGTTCCTTTACAGAACTGTAACCCGCGGTTTACAGCCACGCGGTGGAGGCGGGAGAGGAGCAGCATACAGGGATCTTTCCCTGGGACAGCCGCGAGGGGGTGGGACAGGGGCAGAGTTCATGCTTGCCGGATTGCTGGCAGCAGGGACTGGCATTGCTTTGAACGTGAAAGGAGGCCAGTGCTATTATTAAAGTTTTAAGCAGCCACAAGTCTACAGCTTACCATGTCAGCCTGTTACCCAAATTCCGCTGTCCTGTCCCGCTTGTCTGATCTGCGCTGCAAGACCCCAGGCACTGAATGCGAAGGCCGAAAATTCGACCTTGTCCTGAGTGCGCATGTGATAGGTGCTGTGCATGGTCTTGTTCACAGAGAAAGACTATGTTCTTTGTTCAACCAAAAATTTATCTTTCTGAGGAATTCACTCCCTTTTTCCCATCCCACAGCTGCGACTGTCTCCCGAAATACCCTGGCATCACAGTTCCAGAGGCTAGCGCAGATTAGGCATAGGAAGAAGAGGACACGGGAGGACATGTTCTCGGAACTTATGGGCTGCTCCCGAGCCCAGGCAGCCCAGCAGACCCAGTGGAGGGAGAACTTGTCCCAAATGCACCGATCACACATGGAACGGGAGGAGAGGTGGCGGCAGGAAGACCAGCAGGCAACTCAAACGCTGCTTGGACTAATGAGGGAGCAAACGGACACGCTCCGGCGCCTTGTGGATGTTCTGCAGGACCGGAGGCAGGAGGACAGAGCCCTGCTGCAGTCTATCTCTAACCGCCCTCCCCCGCCACAAAGTCCCATACCCCCCTCACCCAAAGTCCCAAGAAGGAGGGGCGGCAGAGTCCGTGAAAACTCTCACTCCACCCCTGCAGACTGCTCAAGTACCAGAAGGCTCTCATTCCCCAAAATTTGATAAGTCCTTTCCTTCCCGCCTCACCCAAGCCCCCGTCCCAGTTTCATCCCCCAGTTTCATGTGTAGTTGCTAATAAAAAATATGTTTCTGTTAATTACTGTTTCTATCATGTTCTTTTAGAGGAGAGTCTGTTTGAAGGGGGGGAAGGGGGTTGGTAATTGGACAGGACAGTCACCTTTACCAGGGTACAGACGCGGGGGCAGGTTCAGCAGCAGGGCACACACACATTGCATTCACTAGTTACCCTGGTCAGTCTGGGAGGTGGTTTTCATGTTCTGGGGGGGGGGGAAGGGGCCATGTGACTTTGTGGCGGGGGAGGGCGGTTAGAGATCTTATGCAGCGGTCCTTATCCTGGATCACAGAGCCACGCAGCAGGGGATCTGTAACCGTCCTCCCCCTGCCACAAAGTCACATAGCCCCCACACACAGAGTCCCAAACAGGAGGGGTGGCAGGCTCCGTTGAAACAAGCAGTCCACCAGTGCGGAGCCTGTCATTCCTGGAGTTTAGAAGCGTCCTTTGCATCACTACACTACACCCACTCCCCACCACAGTCTGCGTCCCAGGTTCAACACTTTCCCGCGAAAACAGTAATAAAGAAAACGGTGTTCATTAACAAATTTCAAGTGATTTTATTTTTAAACGTGTGTTGGAAGGGGGGGAACGGGGTGAACGGGGTATGTAACTGGAGAGGATAGTGAACATTTACTGGGTAAAGAAACGGGGGCAGGTTCAGCTTCTCTGTAAACAAACTTAATAGTCACAGGTTACCCTGCTCACTCAGGAACCTAGCTTTCAAAGCCTCCCGGATGCACAGCGCGTCCCGCTGGGCTCTTCTAATCGCCCAGCTGTCTGGCTGGGCGTAATCAGCAGCCAGGCTATTTGCCTCAACTTCCCACCCCGCCATAAAGGTCTCCCCCTTGCTCTCACAGAGATTGTGGAGCACACAGCAAGCTGCAATAACAATGGGGATATTGGTTTCGCTGAGATCAGAGCGAGTCAGTAAGGTTCTCCATCTCCCCTTGAGACGTCCAAAAGCACACTCCACCACCATTCTGCACTTGCTCAGCCGGTAGTTGAAGAGTTCTTTTTCAGTGTCCAGGGTGCCTGTATAGGGCTTCATGAGCCAGGGCATTAGCGGGTAGGCTGGGTCCCCGAGGATGACTATAGGCATCTCCACATCCCAAAGAGTTATTTTGTGGTCCAGGAAGTAAATACCTTCCTGCAGCCGTCTAAACAGACCAGAGTTCCTGAAAACACGAGCGTCATGAACCTTGCCTGGCCATCCGACGTTGATGTTTGTAAAACGTCCCCTATGGTCCACCAGTGCTTGCAGCACCATTGAAAAGTAGCCCTTTCGGTTAATGTACTGGCTGGCCTGGTGGTCCGGTCCCAGGATAGGGATGTGAGTTCCATCTATAGCCCCACAGCAGTTTGGGAATCCCATTGCGGCGAAGCCATCTATGATGACCTCCACGTTTCCCAGGGTCACTACCTTTGAGAGCAGTAGCTCAACGATTGCGTTGGCTACTTGCATCACAACAACCCCCACGGTAGATTTGCCCACGCCAAAGTGGTTCGCGACTGACCGGTAGCTGTCCGGCGTTGCAAGCTTCCAGAGGGCTATGGCCACTCGCTTCTGGACAGTCAGGGCTGCTCGCATCCGGGTGTCCTTGCGCTTCAGGGCAGGGGACAGCAACTCACAAAGTTCAAGGAAAGTTCCCTTACGCATGCGAAAGTTTCGCAGCCACTGTGATTCATCCCAGACCTGCAGCACTATGCGGTCCCACCAGTCCGTGCTTGTTTCCCGGGCCCAGAATCGCCGTTCCACAACATCAACATGACCCATTGCCACCGTGATGTCCTCGGCGCGGGGTCCTGTGCTTTGTGACAGGTCTGTGCCACTCTCAAACTTCAGGTCCTCACCGCGCTGCCGTAGCCTCCTCGCCCGATTTCTCAGCATCTGCCTCTGGGAAAGGTGGATGATAAGCTGCGAGGTGTTGACAACGGCCATAACTGCAGCGATGGTCGCAGCGGGCTCCATGCTCGCAGTGCTGTAGCGTTCAGGCTGTCACTGACCAGAAAAGTGCGCGAACTGATTTCCCGCCGGCGCTTTCAGGGAGGGAGGGCGGTTGTGACGGTTGGATGACGACAGTTACCCAAAACCACCCTCGACACATTTTTTTCCCCAGAAGGCATTGGGGGCTCGACCCAGAATTCCAATGGGCAGCGGGGACTGCGGGAACTGTGGGATAGCTGCCCACAGTGCACCGCTTCCAATGTCGACGCTTGCCCCGTTAGTGTGGACTCACAAAGTCAAATTACTGTCCTTAGTGTGGACACACACGTTCGACTTTGTAATATCGATTCCACATATTCGATTGAAGTAAAATCGAACTACTCTCATAGTGTAGACATACCCTACGTCTCTGCACAACAACACTGCCTTGTGCAGTGGGGCCCTGGTCCCTGACTGGGGCCTCTGGACACTGCTTCACTACAAATATTAAGTAATAATTAAATAGTGAAGATACAAACTGCTCACCACAGGAATCAGGAAGAAATTTCTCCCTGCCCTCATTTTACAGTATTGCACAATTGACCGGGTGCATTATGGGTTTTTTCTTTTTCCCCTGAAGTATCAGTTATAGGCTAGGCTGGGGGCTGGATGCCAGCCTACATGGACTGCTATAGAAAAGTTCTGTAGTGTTAGTACTGTATATTGAGAACAAAAAAAGCCTAGTTTTCAGAAATATTACCTTGATTATCACACAACAAAAAAGCCACAGTAAAAATATTTCCTATTTACATGCATCACCAGTAGTGCTCACTGAAGTGTAATCTATTGTGCGTAATCTGGTATATATCTAATCAGCAAATCTAGTTGTCATGAATAGCTTTTTTAGAACTATAATTGTTTACCAATGCTGAAACCTGATCTCAAGAAGTGTTTAAAATCTGTGCTCCAATAGTCAGCTATGCTTCAGTAGTTCAAACTACTGTAAATTCCAAGATGGGTTTTAATCATTTGATATAAATCAGCATTTGACTTTTTAGATTAAAGTACACATATACTCATTGAAGGCTATATGTGGCTAAGTGTTACTTAACAGTACAATTTGGATAATACATGGAGATGGAAATACCATTCTGTGGAGGAGTGAAGTTCACATGCAGGCCTTGCCTATATACAGACTTGCACAGGTTTAGCTATACCAGTGCAAACTCCTGTGTGGACACTCTAAGGCCTGGTCTACACTGGGGTGGGTGGGGTGGATCGATCTACATTACGCAACTTCATTTACGTGAATAACGTAGCTGAAGTCGACATTCTTAGATTGATTTACTGTGGTGTCTTCACCGCGGTGAATCGACTGCTGCCGCTCCCCCGTCGACTCCGCCTGTGCCTCTTGCGGCGATGGAGTACAGGAGTAGATGGGAGAGCGCACGGGGATCGATTTATCGCATCTAGTCTAGACTAGACTAGACGTGATAAATCGGCCCCCGCTGGATTGATCGCTGCCCGCCGATCCAGTGGGAAGTGTAGACATACCCTTATTTCAGTTTTCTGTGGCTTATTTTGGTTTAGTATAAACCTGTTTCTAATCAACATAAACTACACCAAAATAAGCTCAGTTTAAACCAAAATTAGAATGTCCACACAGGAGTTTGCTCTAGTTCAAATAAATTGGTTTAAATTCACACCTTTAAATCATCCACATATAGTTAAACTGGTGCAACCCTACATATGAACAAGTCCTCAGACTTATTGAAATGGAGCTACCAAAATGGTGGTCAGATATAATGGTCACAGGCATGATATAAGAGCTTAGCTAGATGGAAAACACAGCAACATCATAGGAAATAGAAGTGAAATGCATTCAAGCTTCACTCCATCCACTGATTGAGAAAACTAACATGTCCAGCCACCCTTAGCGTGATGACAAATAAAGGTGGTTGTTATAGGTGACTGGGTGCTACCATGTAATGATTGGAGTACAGCAGAACTACCATGTGATGATTGCAGTACTGTAGTAAAAACAATCTGCATAAGATAACTCATTCATGTTCCCCTGTATCTGTACAGATCTAACAGATTTGTATTAGACCTGGTGGAAATATTTTTAAACAATTTTTTTCATTGAAAAATGCCCTTTAACCAAATTGAAAACTTTTGCAAAAAAAAAAGAAAATTTTCATTTTTCATTGATATTTTTATTTATTTAAATTGAAGACATCCTTGAAATGGTTAATAACATTTTTGTTTACTTAAAGATGGGTTTTTTTGGTAACTTTTTTTTTCATTTCCTTTCACTTTTCTCTCAAAGTGTAGTTGTTTTCCATTTATTTTTTCTCCCTACCCCTTCCCTCTTCCATTACATATTGCTTATCCTTTATGTGGGGGTTTAGAAGACCTTACTACTAAATATATGAGTGGAAAGCAGTATATAAGAAGTATTATTTATTTATTTGGCTTCTTAAAATATTTTGCACAAAAAATGCCTTTTTTAAAAAATGAAACTTTTCATTAAAAATGATTGAGATCATCATTTTGAATCCGACATGAAGTTTTCTGCTAGATTTTTAATCAGTATTTAATCAGTTATTTATCAAAATAATTCTTAAAACCATAACTGAATGTATTGAAATTTTAAAATGTTCATAAATGATGGTGATACATACAATATGACATTTCAATTAAAATATTAATAGCTATTGCAAAAAAATTTAAATCCCAAAATGGGTTCATTTCAAATCCTGTGAAATGGAAAGAACTGCAATATTACAATTTTTTTTCACATTTCCCCATTTTTTTAACCAGCTCTGTTGTTAATCATGAGAACAGCAAGTGAACCTTCTGCATGGCCTAATGTCTAGAAATCAAACTGTACCTTCTTTTGGCTTTGTTCCTTCCTCACAATAAAGTCACTACTGCTCGTCAGTTCCCTTTGTGTTTTACACAGTCCTGCCAGTGCATTTTCCATACCTTTTGGTTGAATTAACTTGAGACTTTAAATAAACAAAAGTCTACAGGTTGCTAAGAATGGAAAGATTAAGGTTGTTCACCAACTGCTTCCTGCTTGTATACACTGTATGCAGCGGGTAATGCGTGGTGTCATTAGGCCCATATTCAATTGCATGTGTGGCTGGGAGGGCATGTTTGTGTTTCATTTATTCAGATACTGTTAGACATCCTCGGTGTTCATCTGCAGGAGAACTGAAAATGTGTCATGCGCTATTACACAAGCAAATTTAATGCCCCAAAATAAACATGCACTATTAGTTTGCAGGCAGTAATTGAAGTAAAAACAGGTGTTTCCTATATTCTGTGTGATTGCCTACACATATGGCTTCTTTTACATTAGCCTTCAATTACTTTGTAGTGTTAGCTCCAGCACAAAAAGAAATAGTACTGATTATAAAGAGTGGGGTTTAAGAGTGTGCTTCAGTATAGAGCCAAATTAAATCTAAGCAGGATGGCCCTTTTAATATTGAAATAATTAAACTAAATGAGCACATAACTTCTGAGCCACCAAATTATGTTTTTTGCCACTGTAGTCATTTAATTTCTTGATTTGACTTAGCAAATTAAGATTAAATGTAACATCTGGTACGAAAAATCCTGTTTATCTGTTAATTGGTATTAACATTCTATATTCGCACTCTAGAATCAATAAAAATACTATAGACACCGATGGCCATTTTTAAACTTTCCAGTAGAAAGTCTTGTTTTTCTTTTGAACCATTTAGCTCTTCTTAGCTCTTCTAAGATATCATACTTGCTTTGTAGAATCAGTAACAAGAACTACAGAGTTTATCGTGAGATGCTGGTGGTATTAGTAGCATTCACTTTTTATGATACTTTTTTACAGTGAATCTGTCATCTGGTTTATGATATTCAGACAGGACAATGTTGAAAAGACCAGAAAAGCTTCAGGCTCTAACCTAGAGATCTAGCTCATTAGGGAACTACCTAACTGCTCAGCGTGAAAATCAGAGGTATTGAACAACATAAAGCTCCAACTTGCACTACACTGGTGTTGCTCAGTGCATGCCACTAGGTGCTGAGTTATGAGAGCTTGTAATGGTTACAACTGTCCAAACACCTAAACCAAGATTCGTGTAACATTTGTCATCTGACAAAAAAAAATGTTTATTAACGGTGGCCCCCTTCTCTACTGCACTAAAAGCAAGGAAGGCGTGTGGTGTCCAAGCCTCTATGTTGGCTGTATATGTCTGCAGGAGCACCCTTGCACTGATCCGTGCAGCCAACTTTTGCTGCCAAATTACATAGTGGTACAGTGCAAAGGATCAGTAATGCCCCCAAGGATGTGGTCCATTGTCTCTTTATGAATAAATCTTCTCTTGCTTACCAACAAGGTTGCTAACAGTTTATCCAGGAGGAAAGAACAATATTTTAGCTTAGTGGATTCTAATTATTGAAATAAGCCCCATGTGAGCAAATAAAAATGCAGAGTTCCATTCTACATAAGCAATTGACTCAAATCTATGAAGTTACACTAGGACTGAATTTGCCCTATGTGTTTCACTTTATGACTGTTTCACAAAGAAATGTTGATATGCACATGATTGTTCCTTACAAACAGTATTTCTCCCACCCCAAAACATAAAATGCAGGCGTTCACTTGAAGGTGTGTGATCCTTTCAACCAATCTGGGTCAAATTTCAAGTTCTTATCAAAACCAGACAGAAGGTAAGTTTTACTTGACTTCGGTTTTCATTATGAAACTTGTATAAATAAGATTAGCCCATATTGTGGTGGTGGTCTCCAAATTATACAATGAGGGAATTTCATTGATCTCTTTGGACTTTCCTCCAAGCTGTTTTGATTATTGATGACTGGTTTCTCATTTTGACAAGTCTCACTGTTTTGCTGCTGTGTCTTAAGGGTATTTATTATCTTGTAATCAGTATCTTTGGTAGATGACAGGCTGCCATTGATAGGTGTTTGCAGGTTTCTGGATCTGCCAGACCTATCATTTGTGGCAGGTTTTGACTAGTGTTTTTGAGTGATATCTTGAATGGGAAAGCTTATGGATCAAATTTGCTGCTAGTGTAAACAGGTACAACTTCATTGATGTCAATGGAGTTGAGCCCCATGACATTAGCAATGAATTTGGCCCACCGTCTATAGTGTGTGTCACCAATTGTAGTGAGCACATCAAGAAAGAGAGCATAAAGTGCATCGATATATAGAATACATTAGCATTCTCAGATGAAATTTGTTCCAGTGTTGAGATCCCACAAAAGGCCCTATGGAGCATATAAGCCATATATTAAGGTGATTGAAATGGTTCATAGGGGGCCTTGTTCAGGCTTCTTCTGTAAAGGGCTGAATTTCAGCCATAATATACAGAGATGCACATACTTTTTTGAGATTTTGTACTTGGAGTTAAACTCAAGCCAATAATGTCTATTAATGAGTTTATTTTATTTTCCATACTTTTATGGATCATCTGGTTAAACTATGGCTTCTTATAATTTGGCAACCTCCATTTCTTCTTTTCAATTAGAGGCCTACAATCGATGACACTATCTGTCATTCACTGATTATTTATTTTCTGCCTCTTCAGAAAATAAAAACAGGAATATGTATCTGTGACATCAAGCCACAGATGTATGCTCCAGTGCTGTGGGCACAATTTGAAAATCTGGCCATTTGAATGACTGGAAATCTAGTTTGCTGGCGAGTGGGTGGGTGGGTGGGTGGGTGGGTGGGGGAATGTAGCTCTTTCAGAGTTGGGAAGGGAGTACTGTTATCATCTGTAAGATATATGGAAGATGTATTTTCTGATTGTAACTATTAAGATTTTGTAAGGAAAATTCAATATAGAAAACAGATAGTTGGCTGTTCTGTGTTCATATGATCTGGAATTAGTATTTCACCTTGGCAGCTTCAAATATTTCTGTTTTCTCAAGTAGTCATGGTGATGACATGCTCTCCATTATAACTTTCTTCAAGTGCAAAACATAAATCACTTCTACCTGAGACCATTCAGAATTAACAAATAAACAGGGCTTGGTTCTGAGTGGTGCTAAGCACCTATATATCCCAGTGAAGTCAATGGAGGCTGTAGGTGTTTCGCGCCTGTCATAATCAGACCTACTGTATAGTTACTGACACTAGCCAGTTCAGTATATTCAGCCCTTGGTGTTGTCAGCACTCACTAATTCTGTTGGAATATAATGTCTTCATTTTCGTGGACTGCTACCTTAAGGGGCTTTTTGTTGCATTGTTAGCTTTGCACTGTGCAGACCTTTCTTAATTGCAGTAATCACCCAAAGCAGTTCCTTGGACTACTTGGATATATATATGTTCTTTCCTTTGTATCAATACTACAACCTCTCACAAATTGCTTTTTGGCTCCTATTCCCATTCCTCCTTGAATGCAATTTAGGATGTGTTTGTCACTGAACATTTAAACAGTTCAACAGAGGCAGTTTCTGTGCCCTAGTGGTTAAGTCAAAGCTGAGTAAGGGTGCTTTTGATTCACACTACAGCATCTCTGTTGCAGGCTGGTTTCAAAACATAGACGTATGAGTGGAGATTGGTAGATAAATCTGCAGTTTTGCATTGTTTACTTAATTCTGTTGTATCTTTAGCAGGTATAATGTATGTGGAAGTTTTGTTGCCCTTTTTGACCTGAGCAGCTTAGTCAAGTGTTGGGGCCCTGGCGTGTTCCAGGCAGCAGTAGAAACTGAGTGAGTCTGGTATTCTCTTTGATGCAATCTTGTTTATTTATCAGGAATGAACAATGTCCTGCTTCTCCAAATGCAGGAGGAACCAAGAACAAAAGGAGCAGTTTCTTAGCTTAAAGCCCTAAGCCTCTTAACCAACAGACCCAAAAGCTCTCGCTAGCTTTTTGCAGGATCACACTGTGCTCACAGACTACAGCTTGGCTTTCTTGCTTTTTGCCTTTGTCCTCTCTGTTCTTGTCTGTTCTCAGTTTTTGTGTATTCTCTTACACACCCACTCACATGCACCTGGTCACAATACCCAGTGGAAACCCATGCCCACATGGTGCTAGTTTCTGGACAGACTCTTTAGGGCTTGTTTTAGGTGTAGTCCCTTAACTGTCTTATATAACTATTTTAAATGAATGATGCATTCACACATCAGTGTGAACAAGGTTTTAACTCATCCCATTAAGGTACGATAGTATGTGCAGACACCTAGATTTTCTCAGATGGTCTCTGTTCTTGTGTACATGTTTTCTGTAGATGCAGAAATGTACATTCAAATATGTGGTCAGTGCTGAAAATTTGGTCTAGAATCTTTAAAGGCTTATTTGCAGGGACATAGGAAAAAAAAGTACTGGGTGAAATTCTGGTCCCACTGAAGTCAGTGATAGTTTTGCCACTGAGTTTACTAGGGAAAGGATTTCACCCACTGGATGAAATGACTGTTTTAGTATTCTATTTACCTGAAGGTCTTGGAGCAATTTACCAAACATTAATGAAATATTTCTCAAAACATCCCTGCGAGATAGGAAAACTAAAGCACAAAGAAATGAAGTGATTTACTCGGCCAATTAGCATCAGAACTGAGACAAGAGCCTAAGGTTTCCTGCCCAGGGGCCTGATTTTGTCTTTTTACACTGGTGTTACACTGCTATACTTCTTTTGACTTCAATAGCATTACTCCTGATTTATGCCAACTTGAAGATAAAATCAGGGCCTGAGGGTTGAAATCCTGGCCCCATTGACGTCAACGGCAAAATTCCCATGGACTTCAGTGGGGTCAGGATTTTGCCCAAAATATTTAGATACTACAGTGATGAGCATACTAAAAATGTACAGATAAACAAATTCCTAATTCTGCACTTTAACCCTAAGACCATCCTTCACCTCAAGATTTTTAATGATTTTTCTTAATTTATGGACTGAAAAATGAGCCCTTTCATTAATCTTTCTCTGTCCAAAGGTTGATCTTATTTCTGCTCACCTCCTATGCCTTTCAAGAAAAAAGTCTGCTGAAAAATGAAAAGTAATAGGGTTTAGAAAATCAGTTTGTCTTTACGTTAAATTGAAGTTGTGCATTTTGAAATTTCTTTTATTTAAATTGGTCTAATTGATTGTATATTAGCATATATTTAGCCACAGTACCACTGGGTGCATCATGGAATAAACACATCTGTCACTCATAAACAACAGTTCAAAGTCATGATGTTTATGGAGCATGAAACAATTATTCTTGGCTTCACCTGATTCTGCTGTACAGGTTATTGCTTTTACATTGCATTATTATTAGACAGGAATATAATGGGCTACAACCTTCATTTTTATTACATAATAAAGGCCATACTGGGTCACACCAAATGTACATCTAGCCCAGTATACTGTCTTCCAACAGTGGCCAATGGCAGGTGCCCCAGAGGGAATGAATAGAACAGGAAATCACCAAGTGATCCATCCCCATTCGCCCATTCCCAGCTTCTGTCAAACAGAGGCTAGGGACACCATCACTGTTCATCCTGGCTAATAGCCATTGATGGACCTATCCTCCATAAAAGCCAGGGTTAGGATTTTCAAAACAATCTAAGAGATTTAGACATGCAATTCCATTCATTTTAACTGAGATTCTGTAATATGAATGAGAATAACCTTTTTGCATCTTTGACATAATTTCTTACACATAAACAATTCAATAAAAGCAGTATCTAAATATTGAGTGAAAAATTTATCACACAAGGCAATATGAGCTTGCAACATTATAATATCGATAAAAAAGGAAATAAATATCTAGGTAGCCCAAGAAACTGCATTGAGTGATTGATTACCACAATTAAGAAGGCCTAGAAAATGCAAGGAAGAGATCTATAATGTAATTGTCCAGGAAACTGAAGAAATCATATTCTTGGCACTGAACACTGATAAAATCAAGGAACGATTAAAATGAATTAAAATTAATGGAAGATGTATACTAATCCCATAGTTGGCTTTGAAAATCTCAACCTAGGTTACCATACTTCAGTAAATATGAGTATTCAAAATTAGCAGCACTAAATTCCAATATGAGTATCATTATGTTAATTGCTGTTCTATTTTAGCCTGTCTAGTCCAGTGTCTCTCAACCTTTCTAGACTACTGTACCCCTTTCAGGAGTCTGATTTGTCTTGTGTACCCCAAATTACACTTCACTTAAAAACTACTTGCTTACAAAACCAGACATAAAAATACAAAAGTGTCACAGTACACTATTACTGGAAATTTGCTTACTTTCTCATATTTACTATATAATTATAAAATAAATCAATTGGAATATAAATATTGTACTTGCATTTTAGTGCATAGAGCAGTATAAATACGTCATTGTCTGTATGAAATTTTAGTTTGCACTGACTGCACTAGTGTTTTTTATGTAGCCTGTTATAAAACTAGGCAAATATCTAGATGAGTTGATGTACCCCCTGGAAGACTTCTGCATATCTCCAGGGGTGCACGTATCCGTGCTTGAGAACCACTGGTCTAGTCTATTACTTACATCATCCTCCTTCTTCCCTTGGCCTCTCTAAACCTCTTGCTTCTATAATCTTACTACTTCTGTCTCCTGTAAATGTGGTCCCTCCCCCTTGCCAGAATCTTTTGTCCTCTCGCAACCTCTACCATTTTCTGTGTCTTTTGACTTCCTGCCTCATTTGTTTGGCACTTCAGCTGAGGAGCCCAGCTCTGCCAAATGATTGACTACAGGTATCATAAGGCATTCAGACACCACGGTAATGGGCATGGTTTAAGAACCTGAATAAAGCAGAACACAAAACTACTCTCCCATGGCATTTCTCTGAAGTTTAAAAGCAGCTTGCTTTTTCTTTGTAAGATGTTCTGGTGATTGCAGGTTTCCAGAATTACTTTCTCTTCTACCCGACCTCACCCCCTCTGGTGCTTCAACTACCTTTGTCAGATTTATTTTGTATTAGGAAACTAAGAATACAATTCCACTCTTGGAGGTGCATGACAGATCTCCACTTGATTCTAGAGTGTCTGTCTAATCAATTTTTATCTAGATATTTATTCTGAACTCATCACCATAGAATATGAGCACCCTGGTATCTGATTTTATTACATGTTGGAAGAATAGTAAATCAGACTAGAGACTACCTTTGGATCTGAGAGGAGGATTTTGTCCAAAGGGGGAAGTTGTTTACTGCTCTCACATTTTAGGTGGTCCCTATGAAATAGAACAGACATGCTGTCAGGCTGAGGAATAGTGCTAGGAAAACTGCATCTGTGCCACGATTTTGACATTTAAAAACAACTTTTTGATTTCTGTGTGCCGCATATCAGTGACTGACTTGACATCAGTGGGAGTCGTGCAATTGAATATGAGGGCCAAATTTGATCTTTACACCATAATGTCTCTGAGAGGGTTAAGTAGGCCATGTAAACTACAGCATACAATGTTAACTTTTCTTATAGCATGATTGCACTTTTTTTTTCTTTTCTCTGACCTTTTTCTTAACTTTATATCTGTATGCACTATACGTAATGACAGGCCAAATTTGGAACATCATGCAGTTGAGGTTGGGCGGTGGGCAACAACTTGGCAAATGTAGGTACAAATGTCATGTTCAGCTACATCCCTGGAAGGAGTATTCAGGTGAATTGTCTATTCTTTGTAAAAATAAACTGGGCGCATTAAGCAACGCCACATGTAGTTGTTCAACTACAAAACCAAATTGACCAACTGCTTAGGACAGGTGGGTAATGTCAGGCAAAGCAAGGGTAGTCTTCAGGAGGGTTTCTGAGCTGTGGGGAGAGGGAAGAGAATGAAATGGCAGCAGAAGAGCTAAATAAAGTATAAAGAGAGGGGGAAATTAAACAGACAATAAAATGATATTATATATATAATCTTCTGTTAATAACAAATGTCAACATTACTGAGGAACAGAGCCATGCCATGATATGGCATTATAATTTAATTCTTTAAAAATTAACAATTGTACTTTATTTTAAAGACAAATCAGACTGGGGAGCAGTGCAGATTAATGCATACCTGTGGTGCGATGGAAGTATCAGGGGACAATGTGCATTAATCAAGCATTACTGCGTAGTAGGTTCTGTCTTATTAGCTTAATTGAAAAATGTTTTGTTCTCCCAGCTCTTCTCTTTTATTTCTTCTCTGTTTTGAGCACAGCTCTTCCCAAGGATGGCTAGCAGCTAAAGAAAAAAAATACCCCACACTGTAAAGGTTTTGTTTTTAATTAAATGACAAAGTCTTTACTCATTTCCAGTTTTTAGTACAGGGTGAATCTTAGAGTTTGTAGGAAAAAACAGCAACCATATGTTCATCTTGAGGTACCACCAGGAGTCTGCCAACGCACTTGCCACCGTTCAATTACTGCCTTATTAAAAAAGAAGTTGGATCTAAAGCCAGAGTCAAGCGGAGCGGAGATTCACGGCCGAGAGAGCATGAGACTATCCAGATGCACAGCTCACCCAGATGCAGCCGCTAGTCGCTGTCCGTCCCAGCCATGCTGAAATGTGACATACTTTGGACGGCATTTGAGCAAACCTGCACTTAGACACAGAAGGAATCTATAGTACTCTGCGCCTTCCCTGTCTCAAGCTGTTTTAACTGCATGTTTACTTCTAAGTACTTAGGATGATCTTTCTTCATCCTGACGTAATGAAAAAGATTGTACTAATAGAGAGGGAAAATAAAAAATAAACCCTTTACGATTCTGAACGCTTTGTACTCGGCTAAATATCATTATTGGGAAGACGTGTAATTACATATGCACTACTTCCCATTTATTTTTGTAATTAAAATTTGACTTTGAAATATTTTTTCCAAGGGATAACATCAGATATTTAGGATGTGCCTCTAACTCATTATCCTATCGACCCTTTTCCCTGCAAACAGCTCTTCCCGTTTAAACAGAGCAAGAAATCGGACAGGTTTCCGATGTATATTCTTTATCTCAATCTGCGAGCAATGTTATTTTGCACGCAGCACACACTGTAATTTATACTGTCACGCCTGTTCCCAGTGCCGTGATTTTTCAACCTCCTAGTTTTAAAATCCCCGGGAGTAAGGAGGTAAACTAAAGTTGGCACATTAGAAAACTGCACATCCCTTTGCTGCAAGAGGAGCTGTAGCTGCTTTAGACGAGGTTAGTGCGAGCTGTTTATCTCTTGGACGGAATCTATTTACAAGTCATCTGCTGGGGCAGTGCAAGCATTTCCCCAGGGCGGTTAGAGCCATTCTGAGAGCTGTATCAGGCATTAATTCGTGCCTTCTGCGGGTTAGAGCAGCCACCTCCTGGAAGAGGAGCCTAAAGCCCCCTGATAAGCAAAGGCACAATAATGTTCGCTAGTGCCATGCACTTGACAGAGAGCTTAGCTCTGGCAGCGCTCAGGGAAGCTATTAAGGGTGGGGGATGTGTGAGGGCAGGGGTGGAGGGGTTCAGCTCCTAGCAGAGGGTTGGCTGGATTTTTTTTCTCCTCTTATTTGAATGTGCGTCCGTCCCTCCGGCTTATTTTAGCAACCCCCCTTCCCCCCTCCCCGCTTGGGAATAACCCGCTCGCTCGGGGGCCAGCTACATTTGACGTCAGGCTGGCGTTCGTAGTTTTGACGTGTAAACACTCGGTTCCAGCCCGGCGCGGGAGAGGGTTTGGGCTCCGTTCAGCCCCGAGCCAGAGCCGTGGCGCGCTTGGCTAGGAGACACTGCGCCCTCCAGCCTGCCGGGTGTCCGCATAGCAACCGCGAGCGAAAGGGCTCCGGCTCTGCAGCCATCGATCCGCTGCCCGGTCTCCCCCCGCCCCGCGTGTGTTTGTTGTTTGATTTCCCGCGTCCCTCGCCGGGCCATGGACGGGAGACGCCGGGCCGGGCGCCGGGTGGCTCTGGCTCTCTTCTGCGCCTGGTGCGCGGCCGCCAGCCTGGCCGGCGCGGAGAAGCAGTTCGTCAATGAATGGGCGGCGGAGATCCCGGGCGGTCCGGCGGCAGCCCAGGCCATAGCCGAGGAGCTGGAGTACGAGCTGCTGGGCCAGGTAAGGGGCAGCCGGCAGGTAACTTTCGGACGCCTCTCCCCGGGCACGTACCGGCCCCATGTAACCAGGGACGCCCCCGCTCTCCAGTCCCAGCGCTGGGCTGGCTTGAAACGCTGGGGCGGGGAAGGCGATGGGCGGGCGCCGAGCCAGTTAGCTGCGGCGTACCCAGGTTTGCCTGGGGGCTGCGCGCAGACGCGCCCGGCGGCAGGGCCGGAGCCCGGTGATGGCGAGCAGTGCCCGGCTCGGGAAGAGTGGTTCCGCCCTGGGGCTGCCTTGAAACTCGCGCCCCAAGGGGAGTTTGCAGCCCCGAGTCCTCTCCCGCCCGGCCCCGCCCGTGCCAGGGAGGTGGGTCCAATATGGCAGCATCGCATTCAGCCAGTGTCTGATGTGAGTGGCCAGCGGCGGCCGGCCAGCGGCGGCCACCCCGCGGCGATCTCCGCGCTAGACGCGGGACTGCGAGCGGGCGCTTGCAATGGCAGCTGCTCCCCCGGCAGGGAACGGAGCCTTGTTAACTTTGCTTTACCCGGGAGTTGGTTCTTCCCTCCCCCGCGTGTGCGCATTAAAGAGAAAGATGCCGTAGTCTGTATCTAGCCAGCGGACAGCGAGTCCTCCCCTGCCTCGTGCAAAGCCAGGGGGGTCCCCCCTCCCGGGGATCTCTGATTAGGCAAACTTCTGGCTCTGCAGTCGGGGCGCGGGGTGTCTGTCGGCGCTGGCTCGGAGTTGCAGAGCTCACCCTCGCCCGCCGCGTTTCTTCCCGGCAGCGAGCTCCTCGTGCGCTCGGGATGCCGTGATGTCAGCGTTGTCAGGGATGAGTAACTGCCTTGACGTAACAGCATCCTTGCTGCTCCTCTTCTTCTGGAGCCCCAGCCCCCTGGGTCGTGCTGCTCCAGCCAATGAGATTGGCGGCGTTAGGACCCAAACCACTGTGCAAGGGTAAAAAAAAGCCTGTATCTAAGTAACCCAAGTAGGAGAGAGGATGGTGAAGATAGAGAGCCTGGGGACCCAAGTCTAAAATCCATCTCTCCTCTTCTAGTCCCCCATTTGCTAGCACCACACAGTTTTCCCAAACAGTGTCTTGCCCCACTTATTGTCTAGTGAAAGACAGGCTTTCTCCATCAAAGAGATTTTTCCTTTCTTAAAACAAACTGTAGTATGTATAATAGTAGGTCCATGATTATGGCCTGGACCTGGTCCCTTTGAAGGTAATGGCATAACTGCCACTGACTTTAGTAGGCTATGGATGGATATGTGTATTACTCCCAATATGTCATATGAAAATATAGATTTCATAGCTGTAAACAATAAACTGGGGTAGAGAACCCCATCAGCCTATTTTGCATGCACAAGGAGCTCATATTTGCATACTCACTGACTAACATTTGCATACTCCAAGAAAATATACATTCCCCTATTCAATCCCATCAGCATCCCAAAGAGATGCCATAGGCAGTAGCATGTGCCATGGTCAGAAATAAAACCTTGTCCTCAAAATGTAATATAATTAAGATATGTCAAAATAGGGACCAAGTTTTACTTTAATTTATACCTGTGTAAATCAAAAGTAAGTACTTTAGCTTCAGCTTTAGCTTGGACTGTGCTCCTTGTTTTCCCAACATTACGCCAAATAACACACAGCTTTTGTTAGTGATCAACACCTTATCTTGGAGAGAATTTTATTTTAGAATAAAAATATTATAAGCTATACATTTATGCTAGTTTTCACTCATTTGAAGATGGAATCTAATTCTGACAGGTTATGAATGTTGATATTTGTTTGCAATGGGAGAAGTATCTGGCAGTATGTAAAATATTCCTTTGTTTTATAGATTGGATCACTCGAAAATCATTACCTATTCAGACATAGAAGCCATCCAAGAAGGTCTCGAAGAAGTGCCATTCATATCACTAAGAGACTCTCCGATGATCATCGTGTAAGTGTAGCATTTACCCTTTCTGATATCCAGCATCCATGTTGTCAGCTTATTGCTTGACTTGTAATGTGGTCACAGATACATTTTGCAAGTCTAATATATTCTTCCATCCATACTCATGTGGAGTAGTACATTATTCCAGGAACAGGCCCATTGACTTCAAGGAGTAAGGCACTAGCCAACGTCTGTAAGACTGGCAAAATCTGGCCCTAAGCTGCCATGTATTTTTCTCCAAATTGCTCTTTTATAATTACAGACCTGCAATGGTTCTGGATTAAAAATTAAATTAATGGAGATATCCTATCTCTTAGAACTGGAAGGGACTTTTAAAGGTAATCGAGTCCAGCCCGCTGCCTTCACTAGCAGGACCAAGTACTGATTTTGCCCCAGATCCCTAAGTGGCCCCCTCAAGGATTGAACTCACAACCCTGGGTTTAGCAGGCCAATGTTACCACTGAGCTATCCCCCCGCCCTATTAAAATGCTTATGGGTGGTTGGTGAAAATACATACAAAGAACTTCAGGGCTTGATCAAAAATCTGTTGAAGTAAATGGTAGTCTTTCCATTGACTTCAGAGGGTCTGACTGAAAGCTCATTCTGTGCTATTTCTAGGAAATCTAGGTCTAGTTCATTGTGTTTATATATTAGAAAAAAATTAGAAAAAAAATGCTGAGATTATGCTGCAATACCCAGTTTCACTAACTAGCTGTTCAGTTAACATTTTAAAAGGGCCTGTTACAGGGCCCAGTCTTTCAGTATTTGGGCACTCAAAACTTTTATGGAAATCAGACAGCAGAAACCGCCAAGAGGAGTTTTGACCTTGTAGGGTCCTAGTTATACTGGTGAAACAGACACTCCATTTATCTAATTTTGTGGATGGTAAAGGTGGTGGCTGCTTTTTAAACACACAGGTAACTGGTTAGTTTTTCAGTAACTGAAAGCCTAGCTTAAAAGTTAGGAAATTTCATGAAAATTAAAACTACCATCTAGTGGAACAGCAAAAATCTAAATCTAAACTTACCATAATATTTAGAAATCCAGTTGTGAAAAAACATTTAATCGTTTAAGAAGAAAAATATTTAAGTGATCAGTTACTTAGAGAAAAAAATTAGACTGTGAGCTTTTGTTAGGAGGCAACATTCTATATGAGAAGCTAGTCAGAGATGAGAAAAAATGGGTTAGGACAGGGGTAGACAACCTATGGCACCCGTGCCGAAGGTGGCACGCGAGCTGATTTTCAGTGGCACTCACACTGCCCGGGTCCTGGCCACCGCTCCGGGGGGCTCTGCATTTTAATTTAATTTTAAATGAAGCTTCTTAAACATTTTAAAAACCTTATTTACTTTACATACAACGATAGTTTAGTTATAGATTATAGACTTAGAGAAAGAGACCTTCTAAAAACGTTAAAATGTATTACTGGCACGCGAAACCTTAAATTAGAGTGAATAAATGAAGAGTCGGCACACCACTTCTGAAAGGTTGCCAACCCTGGGTTAGGATATACTTTGTTCTGCTTGCTCTGTTTCAAAGTCATACTTCCCCTGGTGTCTTACTGCTAGCATTTCCTTTGAGATAGGTTCAAGCTGAAAAATGTGAACATTCTACATTTGGAGATGTTTATATCCAGGATTTGGGTTTGGCTCATTGCAAATAAGGGTTGCCTTTCCAAATTCACATCCAGATCTGGCTTCACATTTTCAGCACCCTCATAATACCAAGATCAGATCAGATCCAGAGTTTAGGTTAAGTTCTCTCCTTTTGATCCAGTTACATTTAATTTATCCATTACAAGGGGAAATGCCACCATTTTTGTTTATAGTATATTTCTCTGCTATAACACAGAAAGTGGGGGCAATTGCATGACTGACTTTGATGACAATCATTATTGCATATTTATCTATTGAAGTAAAGAATAGAGTGTTTTGAAATGCTGCAGGTGACATTTGTAAAATCATCTCCAATTTGCTTTTTATTTACCATCTAGTATTCAGATAAGCTATTTGAAAGTGTGAGACATAATTATGTAAGTATATACAGTAAACCCAAAGCAATGCTGTAATGCTATACACAGGGCTGGCTCTGGCTTTTTTGCCACCCCAAGCAAAAAAAAAAAAAAAAACTGCGGGGGGGCGGGAGCAGCAAAGCAAAAAAAAAAAAAAAAACACCTGCGGGGCGGCCGGAGCGGCAAAGCACACACACACAAAAAAACACCTGCGAGGCGGCCGGAGTGGAAAAGCACACACACATGCACACACAAAACACCTGCGGGGTGGCCAGAGCGGCAAAGCACACACACACACACACAAAATACCTGTGGGGTGGCCGGAGCGGCAAAGCACACACACACACACACACACACAAAACACCTGCGGGGTGGCCGGAGCGGCAAAGCGCACACACACACACACATACAAAACACCTGTGGGGTGGCCAAAGCGGCAAAGCACACACACACACACACACACACACACACAAAACACCTGCGGGGTGGCCAGAGCAGCAAAGCACACACACAAAACACACCTCAGGGGTGGCCGGATCAGCAAAGCACACACATACACACAAAACACCCGCGGGGCTGCCGAAGCGGCAAAGCAGGAAGAAAGAAAAAAAAAAACCTGCAGGGCGGCCGGAGCGGCAAAGCAAAAAAAAAAAAAAAAAAAACCTGCAGGGCGGCCGGAGCGGCAAAGCAAAAAAAAACAAACAAACCTGCAGGGCGGCTGGAACCAGGGTGCAGGGGGACTCCCTGTGCTGCAGACATGCAGCGGAGTGCGCGCCTGGTCTAGCGGGAGGGAGCGTGGGGGAGAGAGTGAAGGGGGGCGGCCAGGGCTTCAGCGGGGCGCTTGCCATGCAGTCCCTCCCGCCACGCCGCCTGCTGGGAGGGCTCTGCGCCACTCCGGTCGGCTGGGAGGGAAGGACGCGGGCTGCCCTGCCGAGTTTGCTGCAGGGCGCTCCCCTTCTCTGTGCCGCCGCCCCCTAAAGGGCGGCCGGAGCAGCAAACCAAAAAGAAAAAGAAAAAAAAGGGGCGGCCGGAATGCCGCCCCTTGGAATCTGCCGCCCCAAGCACGAGCTTGCTTGGCTGGTGCCGGCCCTGGCTATACAGTTATACATAGACATCTTCACTAAAGATCTATACCTTTTCAAGAGCAGCCTGTCTTAATAGAATTAAATACATTTTTAAAAGACAGTGGACAGAATCCTGCCTTTAGCTATGTTTGTAGTATTCCATTTATTTTAGTAGGGCTGTGTGGGTGTAAATTAGGGAAACTTTTGGCCTATAGTATTGAGAATATTAATTTGTTGTATCAAAATGCAATAAGTAAGGTCCTGGAGCTATGCCTCTTTATAATCTGCCCATTGTTTAAAGTAAAATGTGTAATGCTTTTAACTGTTTTAAAAATGTGTAATTATCTGGTTCCCTAACTTCTTCCAATATTCAGACTAGTTTAAAAATCCATTTTCTATCGACAACATTACATCAAATTCAAGGGATAATTTTAACTATTCTATATATCAATGGCTGGTTGGCTCACAATGGGTTAGTACAGAGCCTTGTTTCTCTCTATTAGATTGACAGTTTGAATCAAGCCCAACTACATAGTGATAAAAATGTGGCTTGTTACACAATGTCTTTCACTGATGTATGAGTTTGGTGATCTCGGCTCATTTCCCAGAGTGCAGTTGTCCTCATCACAAAAATGATGAGCACAGCTGACACTAATTGTTAACACGCATTAACTGACAAAGAGGCCAAGCACTGAATGGACACGGAGGAGAGTGAAGGATTACCATCCTTACTTGTGTAGAAGTGGTCTTCCTGCACATTGATGGGGCAGTAGTAGAATATTTTTTGCACTAATACTGTCCATGCTATTCCTGTTCAGTGGATAAGGAGAGGTCTACAGTCTCCAGGGCTGTCACTCAGCACGCATTTTTAGCACTAAATGTACACAAAGTAGGAAAATCTATATTATGCGGTGTACTCTCAAATTACGTACGTGTAGCTGCCTCAGTTTTTTTAGGCTATATTCTCTTATGTGGAGCTTTTCATTAACTTTCCCTCATGTGAAATACATTTAAATCATATCAATATAACTGTTCATTAAATTGGGTTTTTCATAGTCACAATTGTGACTAACATATCCTGTGACAGACGTGTAAATCAAAAAGGTATGAGAGCACAGCATAGAGAGACGAGTCCTAATCAAAAAACCTAATCTGATGTTTAGAGCAAAGGGTTAGGGAGCCAGGAACATCTTGAGCTGAGGACTTGTTGTAGGATCTTGGCAAGTCACCTAACTTGTTTTCACTTTACCAAGCTGGAAAATGGAGCAAAAAACAAGTCTGTGTTAGACACCAGCTATGGGCCAGATTCTGATACCCATACTCATGTTGAGTAGCATCTTACTTCCATGAATAGTTCCCCAACTGAAATAAATAGCACTATTTGCAGAATAAGGTTCCACTCAGCATAAGTAAGGGTATCAGAATCTGTCTCTGTTAAAATTTAACTGAATTTTTCTAGGTAAAGAGACAAAGGAGTAATTCATTCCAACAGACAAAATGAGAAACCTTTTGAAAATACCATCAAGTAAATTAGACATAGTCAGGTATATCTATAACTGGCATGCAATTACATGCATAGACACATTCACAAACACACTTGAACATATTCATTTTGGTGTAACCCCACTGACTTTAATAGAGTCACACCAGTGTTGAATTTGGCATACTATTCACTTCTTTCTAATTGTTTACACTTTGAAGTGGAATGTGATCATAAATGCCATTTGGAAAGCTGCTTTGAAGGACAGATTGACTATGAGTAGCAACATTGCTGTGACTGTGGCAAGAATGGCTCTTTTTCCCCCTCTAAAAATTCACGGTTCCCATTCTTTCTAGTTCACATAGAGAGATATTAAATTGTAGGCTGAAGAGTGAAACAAATTGTGTTTTTGCTTGTTTGAGTCACTACCACAGATCAGGCAATCTTCTAACAGCTATATACTTTCAACAAAAAAAAGGTGCATTATGGGGCGTTTGCGGATAAAAGATTTTCACTTTAGCTGTACTTTAAATGATTTTTATAGTATCATGGTTTCACTGAATCTTCCTTCTGTTTAAGATACACTTTAATGCAGAAATGCACTTTGCAGCAATGAACCCTCCACTTTTCCCTCTAGATACCAAGGTACTGTTTTACAATGAAACACTCTCAAAACCAGTTAATCTCTGTGGGTTTATACGTTGTTATTGTTGATAAAAATACTTGTAGGTGTCATGGGCAGAGCAACAGTATGAAAAAAAGCGAACTAAGCGTTCAGCCTTGAGAGACTCAGCAGAAAACCTTTTCAACGATCCTATGTGGAATCAGCAGTGGTACCTGGTAAGAGTTTATTTTTATATGATAGTAGCAGGCAATGAACTTTATTTATACTGATCACATATGCTATTTTGTTGATGTCAAAGAGGGTGCACAGAAGGGAGCAGACTGTAGCCACTTTCCTTGGTGTAGCCCATGGAAATGATAGGTCTTAGCATTTGATGTCACCAAGCAATGTTCTCTCTCTTTAAACCACAGTTCACGCAAAAGCCATGTCATCCAGTTCAAGTTTCTGATCACTGGAATTATGTGATACCTTAGAAAGCTGTTAAACAGTTAAGAACCATGTTTACAATAACAGGAATTTTAGCCTTACCAGATAACACCAGCATCTCTAGTTCTACCTCTTTAGTTGGTAGCATATTTCTGTGTTGGAGCTAATAATGCACACTGCATATGTCAACAGGGAATAAAGCTTCAAACCTGCAAGGTGCTGACCACCCCAACTTCTATTGACTTCGACTGGAGTTGAAGGTGCTCCGCATCTCATAGGATCAAATCATTAATGAAAAGGTGGCAGAGGATGAGGTTTCCTGCCCTATACATGTTTTTTTGGCCTCCTGTGACAACCCAGCTAAATACAGCTGAACAGCTGAGTTTTACATTGCTTTTCTGAGAATCTGCTGGACATTCCCCATCATAACTAGACTTAAGCCTGTTCACCACATATGATCACACTGTGCATCTACTTATGCCTGTACCTTCAGACTTCATTGGCTCCAAAAGAGGGAATGAGGGTAAGGTACAGTTAGAAGCCCCAGGCAAAGCTGGTTCTAGGGGTGGGCACTTGCCCCGGGCATCAGCTTCAAGGGGGCACTGTATTGCTGTGCCGCTAGGCATTTTTTGTTTGCTCTGCTTTGATTGGCCTGCTTTTCTCCCACCCCAATGCTGGTTGGTCAGCTGTGGGTTTTTTGTTTTGTTTTTTTGCAATGGAGAATATTCAGAATCTTTATTTCTGGGAAGCCTTTCCCCTGTGTTCTCTTTCCAGCTCATTTCCAATGGGGAGAATGCAAATACACAGAAAGGCAGTGTGGTCTTGTGGAAAAGGCAATGGACTGGAATCTAGGAGACCTAGTTTCTCTTCTTGGTACTGCCACAACTCACTGTGTGGCTCTGACAGGTCATTTCACCTCTTTGCATCTCAGTTTGCTCATACAGGGATCATGATACTTACCTCCTTTACAAAGTGTTTTGAAATCCTCAAATAAAAAGTGCTATTTAAGGGTTAAGTATTTTTTCCAAGGTACTTCCCTATTCATGTAATAAATACATTGCTCATTGGCTGCTCTGATGACAAAATAGAACCCACTGCCCCAGGTTATCCTCACACATTCATCAGAAAAGCAATTATTTGATAGATCCTACAGAACAACCCTGTGACCTAGAATATTTCCCTGAACTGCAGCTGCTAGAAAACAGGGCATTGTAATGCAAGAAATATTGTTCCCGCAGTACATTTCATTATCTGGATCTCATGCTTCGTTCAGCATTTTTCTGGAAACAAAGATGTACAAAAATTAAAAAAAAATCCTATTTAATAATGTATTTATGTGCTGAGAAACTCAAAGAAAACATTAGTGATTGAATCTATGCCTGTGTTTTTATAGAGGTATCAAGTACAGCTGTCACATATTAAAATATATATATGGTTATGGCTAACATTACAAAAGAAAAATAATCTGTTTAAGAGTTAATCTTTAAAGACCCTTCCATGAATGGAAAGAGGGCATAGGTGAGTCATGTTTCCAAGAGAAGACAGTAAATAGCAAATTGTGATTCAGCACAGTCCTTCATAATCAACCCATCATTTTAATTCCTTTCATTTCCTAATTGTTTTCCACTAGCTAACCTGGACATCAAAGGAGAGACCATTTAGAGAAAACACAGCTCCTCATATCCTGGGTGGCTGCAGTTTGGTTCTCAGTGGGTGAAAGAGAACCAGCCTTTGTAGATTTGACTATTAACTCAAATATCCAAGGATCATCCAGCATATCCTGCTCCTCAGTCTCCCTTACTCCTGTTATCAGACACAGGATGCCCCTTTCTTACCTAAGATATCTTTCGGGAGGATCATAAGTCATATGGTGAACGGAATGAGGGAAGTTGGGTAGGGATAGGGAGGTTTGTCAATATCCCGGCTATTTGAACAGGCCAATCTTCGTTGATTTTTTGTAAAACTTGGGTGGAATTTACAAATTCTGGTCACACTCAAACCAAGGTTGATTTAAAGCACATTTGTAATATGGCTCAAACACAGCTTTGAACAGGTGTAATATGAATGTATAAATGTTAAAATGCTTACTATCATTTTTCCCCCCAGCAAGATACAAGGGTGACTCCATCTCTGCCAAAACTGGATCTCCATGTTATTCCTGTATGGCAAAAAGGGATTACAGGCAAAGGTGTTGTTATAACAGTGCTCGATGATGGCTTGGAGTGGAATCACACTGACATATATACTAACTATGTAAGTTTGTGATTTAAGAATGCTGTAGAAAAAATAAAACAATTGCAGATGTTTATATACAAACATTCTTTGTTGGCTTTCTCTCTGTTCAGTAAGACAGCTCCCACATGACAGAGAAACTGAAATACTCACCTCAAGCATAATTTGGACCCTGGCCTGTATCACTAGGAATTGAGTAATAAGCTCACCAGGATAGTGGGTTCTTCAGGGTGGTTTAGTCCCTGGGCATGTTTAGACACAATGGTTTAACGCTGAATTATTAAAACTCTTTTAGCCCTTTGTGGATTTTTTATTCACAGTGTCATAGAAATGTAAGGCTGGAAGGGATCTTGAGTGCTCACCAAGTCCAGCCCCCTGTGCTGAAGCAGAACCAAGTAAACCTAGACCATCCCTTACTGGTGTTTGTCCAACCTGTTCCTAAAACCTGATGGGGATTCCACAACCTCCTTTAGAAGCCAGTTCCAGAATTTAACTACACAAAAATTAGAATGTTCAAAATTGTTGTCATTTCAAAGATTTCTTAAAAGATCCATGTTTAATTTTGCTAAAAAAAATGGAGAATTAAAAAAATATTTTTGAAAATGTTATTGAAATGGTTATCATTTTTTTTTACTGAAAACAGATTGTAAACAAAAAACTTTCACCAATTTTTCATGAAAAAAATTGGTTTTGAAAAAAGCCACTTTTCATTTAACAAAAACTTGTCGTTCAAAACAGCTCTGCCTGTGAGGATTCCTTAATTAAATGTTTGTAAAGTGATTTGATGATAAATAAACCATCCAGTGCCCTTCTTCTAGATATCCCAATACCTTTCTTTGCAGGCCTCCCCACACTAGCCTTCCAACATCCAAAGCTTTGATAGCAAAAAACCTTTCCCACGTGCATGCTAATCAATACCTCTCTAGAAGATTAATTTAAATGTTATGTACTTTTATTTTATGAAAGTGAACTGTTCACCTAAACATCAAGAATGATGACTAACGCTGAGGACAAAGTATACGTTAAAGTTGATGTCACATCTATCTATCTAATTAATTATGCCATTGCCTAGTATAGACTTCAGAAACTTTAAAACTTGTTTTAGAGGATATTCTCTCATTGTAACTATAAAGTCTATTTTTTAATTTAGGATCCAGAGGCAAGTTATGATTTCAATGACAATGATCACGATCCCTTTCCCAGATATGATCCAACAAATGAAAACAAGTGAGTAGCCTCTCATTTTGTAAAAAGAAACAAACTAATGAAGTATTATGCTGTGCCTTAGAACAGGCAAATGTACAGCTCTTCACCATTAACCTGAGAAATATTTGTACTCAGGACTATTACATGTAAAAGGGAAAAAACATTATGGTATTTTTGCGCACATTATATATGGACGTTGAATAAGTTTCCAGATCAAGATGAGTTTTTTCAATTTAATTTCCCCATTATGTTCTGAAGCTCTCTTTTTCATATGGTTCTATGTATAAAGCACTGATAACATATTTGTAATCTCAAGGGAACAATCTTTTGGTGTTAGTGCTAATGAATTATAGGGCACACCAATCTGACTAAGCAGACTTTGTACTCAGTTATGCCTGTAATGCACGGCCTTGCACGGGGGACGATGAGGAACTACGTCTGCCCATCGGATGGCCTCTGGGAGGGACTGTGTCTTAGGCACTAGGGCAGAGGTGGGCAAACTACGGTCCGTGGGCCACATCCGGCCCGCGGGACCATCCTGCCTGGCCCCCGAGCACCTCATCCGGGAGGCTAGCCCTGGCGCCTCCCCTGCTGTTCCCCCTCCCCTGCAGCCTCAGCTCGCTTGGCCGTTGGCGCAATGCTCTGGGTGGCAGGCTGTGAGCGCCTGGGGCAGCGCAGCTGCAGAGCCCGGCCTGACCCGGTGCTCTGAGCTGCGTGGTGGCGACGGCGGAGTGGCTGTAGCGCCACCAGCCACCAGTGCTCCAGGCAGCGCGGTAAGGGGGCATGGAGCAGGGGGGGTTGGATAGAGGGCAGGTGAGTTTGGGGTGGTGGTCAGGGGGCTGGGGTGTGGATAGGGGTCGGGGCGGTTGGGGGGGGGGGGAAAACGGGTTGAATAGGGTCAGGGGTCCCGGGGGGGCAGTCAGGAAGGAGGGGGGGTTGGATGGGGCAGCAGGGGGCAGTCAGGGGCAGGGGTTCCGGGGGCAGTCAGGGGACAGGGAGAAGGGGTGGTTGGATGGGGCAGGGGTCCGGGAACAGTCAGGGGACAGGGAGGGGTGTGTGTGGATGGGGCAGGGGTCCCGGGGGGGCCGTCAGGGAACGGGGGGGTTGGATGGGGCAGGAGTCAAAGGGGGGAGGGGCCGTGAACCCCTCCCCTAACCGGCCCTCCATACAATTTATGAAACCCGATGCGGCCCTCAGGCCAAAAAGTTTGCCCCTTCCTGCACTAGGGGAACATACCTACCGCACCATCCCTTGTGAAGATGCAGCTGGCTCCCTCCTACACACCTGGCCAGTTATTTTAGTGGAATTTTGTAGCATTTTGTGGGAGGGAAGGAATGAAGAATCTTCCCACATGACCTCCCTACAACCCACTTCTCCTCTGCACAGTGAAACACCATGGTAGTTCTGCTGCACCTAGATCCTTCCATGATAGCTTAGGAAGAGAGCTAGTCCACAGAGAAGAGAACAGACCTCTTTACAAGCTGTAGCACAGAACAAGTCAATTATGTAAGCCAGTTGTGAAGTCACTATTTAATAATGATACAATGAGGAACTCACACTCTGGTTCCCCACTGTCTATCAGGCACAATGGTAGCATCCACATCATGAATCCATTGGTATAATAGAAATAAAGTCACCAGAATGGGAAGTTATCAGAGGAGAAATGTTCTATGATTTTGAAAATGAATGTCTCTGCTTTGCTTCAGCATTTATATAGCAGTAGGAGGCCATTATCCTCTTATTCCAATGACATTATCTTTTAAATCTACCTGCATTACCTCTAATCTTTATTAATATGTAAATGGAATTCCATCCAGAAACATTGAATCATTTAGTTGCATACCAAGCTGTAGTACTAGATAAAGTAACTCTGTATAGTTATGCTGTCTTGTTATGCTTTGAAGGGTAGGAATCCTTCATGGCAAAAGATTATTCCTTGTTAGAGGAATCATTTCACAAAGATGAAGAGGTTTGTTTATTTTAAATACTACCCAGTTGCATTCCAAAATAAATTAAATGTCTAAATTTTTGCTTAAAAGTGGCTTTTTTCATGATATTTTTAAGGGATTTAGCATCTTCTTGGCATTCCAAATTTGCCTCACTACTGCACTCTGTTATAGTAGGCATGGTACAGCTCATGGTAGACATTGTAACAACATGATCTTTCTATTGACTTCAGTGGGGTTTGGATCAGGTCCTTAGTGCCTCATCCTGATGATCTATTGATCACGGGATGGTTTGAAATTATGTTTACCAAAGCCTAAGTACAAAAAGTGCATTCTTTTCCAAATAGACATATTTCCATACCTATTTAATATTCAAAGAGTTCACATCTCGGTGATGAAAGAATGCACCAATTCTAGCAGAAAAGTGATAAGTCTCTCTGTAGGTTAAATAAATGCACTGAGTTATAGTATGATTTAAATGATCATTTACTTTATCCAGACATGGAACACGATGTGCAGGAGAAATTGCCATGCAGGCCAATAACAAGAAATGTGGTGTTGGCGTGGCATACAATTCCAGAGTTGGAGGTAAGAAACCAAACAATAATTTGATTTAAACTTTACTTTTTCTGATGTGAATGGAAACAAAGTGAAGTAAGGGACTGGCCCTGAAAGGTACTGAGCACTCAGTTGGAGGTGCTGAGCACCCTGAGCTACCATCACCTTGAGCTGAGTGTGCTCAGCATGTCTCAAGAGGCATTCAGCACCTTGCGGTATTTGGTATCTGGTTTCATACCAGAAATAGTGTAAGTTGCTACATGTATATTGTCTCAAATCCAGAGCAACCATCAGTTTCTCAGGGTTTGATCCATAATATGATTATTGGTTGCAACTAAATAGAGGGCTATATTTTTAAATAAAGGAATGGTGGACTGGTATTTCATTTTGAACAAAAATAAATAGAACCTGCAGAGTGAAAGAAAGAAAATCCAATTTCCTATCTACTCTTATTTAGAGTGTTTTGTTCCTGTCTACACAGTTATATAGAAAGGTGGTGTCAGTCAAGGTATTCATATTGCTGTAGTTTCCATTTCAATTGCTTGTTTCTCCATTTCAATTGCATGTTAATTTTGAAAACAGGTAAAGGCTTGTTTATCTGTTAGTCAGTAGAATGGTAAAGGCTTATTTATTGGTTAGTCAATAGAATGGTGTCTGAAAGTCTAGTTTATTACAGATCTGTGAAATAGACATGATCAAAATATCAGTTGCTAGTGGTTATTTAGCACAAAAGAAAATAGAGTTGTAAATTTGTAGTTTTTCCATTTCACAATTTTTTCCTTGATTCAAATGGGACAGCTGAGCTGGGATTGACAACTGTGATTACTGTTCTCACCGTTTGAGTCCTGTTTTCTCAGAGGGGTTTAGAGCTGTCACAGATGTCATTTTCCTGTCCGCCTTTGCCATTCTGCTTTATGCTTTCACACACTGTTTAAATAAAAGATCTCATTCAGAAGATGAAGACACCAAGGATCAAATATTTAAAGCAGGGTGAAGGGATGAAACTGCAAAAATGTTGAACACTCACTGTACCCACATTTCCAAGCACTTGCATATACAAAGAAGGTTACTTCACACCTGTTTGCATGCTTTATTATATGATTTGCAAATGGAGATACAGGTTTTTACTGGTACACATCTCCAGGAAGGAATGCTCTTGTTTATTTTTCAAATATTTAACATCATAACTCTGGATGTTTTCATTATCCATATAAATGTCCAATCCTGTTTTGAATACTATTAAATTCTTGCTCTCATTGAAATCATGTGGCAATATGTTCCACAGGCTTATTGTGCATTATTTGAAAAATATTTCCTTGTATCAGTTTTAAAGGTTACATTTCAATTTCATTTAGTGTTTACATGCACTTCCCTCCTTTATTTTCTGTAGAAAAAAGAAATGTTTATCCCATATACCATATAGTAAATGGAATTTATTTATTTACACATACGTCACCATAGCACTGTTTCTTCTGATGCTGCATGGAAATCAAATTATTAAGAAGTTATATTTTATGAAGGACTGGGCTGAGAGTTCCAACATAGTGAATGTGATGCTAAAAATAGCCGTCTGTCAGGCAGCTACATGTATCTGTCTGAAATTCCTTTTGCTTTTGAATTCATGAGGCTGATGATGGGAAACAAGCATGTAGAAGAAAAGGGAAAGACAAATGTATGGACTAATATGACTCTGCTTCCTGGTGAAAACTAATTTAATGAAAAACCATTACAATAATCATATCCCTGAGTTTATTTAGAAAACAAAACAGAATTTTCACAGAGAATTGAACCGAAACAGCAGTTTTGCTTGAATTGTTTTTCGCTAGTGTGCTGAGGATATAATTGTTTGTTCTTGTATTATATTACAGATCTGTACAGCTGCCTTTACCTCTATTGGTGCTCTCACAGTGTCTATACTAGCTCCTGTTTTCTAAGTATTTCATTGCATATTACAATCTCGGGCCCTAATCCTGCAGTCAGTTCCCTTTTTTTGCTTCTTAATAATGCAAAAGAAGGAATCAAAGCCTGAGGTTTGGTGGTTTTTCCCCCCCCTCCCATTAGAAATTCAGATCTTGTCTGTCCTTCTTTGGAAAATGTATGAGAATTTCTGCACTAGAAGAATTATAAGCAATAGTTCAGCAACTGCCAGCAATGATACAGCTTCTCTGGTACTAAATTGCTAGCATAGACAGAGCCCAAGCATTTTTATTATTGTGCCATGAAAACCTGTTCCGAATCCTCATTACATTAGCGGTTGTACTGTTGCTACCATTGCTGCACCACTGCTGGAATTTTGCAAAAGTTCCCCACCATTTCTAACAACGAACAGTGTTAGCAATGTTGGGAGCTCTAGTGCAGATGAGCCACTAGCTGCCATTGGAATTTAGGGCATCCTGGAGATTAGCCCTGCTCTGAGCAAGATTAGATGACATGGTTCTAATGAAAATGTTAATGGCTGGCTATCACTGGGGCTTCCCACATTGCTCACAATGGTAAAAATTAACTAGTATTAGCAATGCTGGGAAATTTCTGCAATATTCCTTTGTGTATTCAGGATTGGATAGCTAGCATAAAAGACAAGCTTGGTAATTGAGAGGGGAAGGGATTTTTTAGTCAGAGTGTTTAAAATTCTTCGTTTTAAACAAAATTTTTAAACTCAAAGTTTTTAAAATTTTTGATAACACCTATTTAACTTCCAGAGAAAAGAAATCTTTGTTAAAAGACGAGAGACAGACAGAGACAGACAGACAGACCTTAAAATAAGAGCATACAATACACCTTCTATGAGACATTCAGGAGGTTCTCAAGAAAAAAAACAACAACACTGTAGACCAGATTTGTCCTTTTTTATATTTCAAGGGTAAAAAACAAACTGGGGGAGGGGGAACTCTCACAGTCCTTCTCTGTACACTATAAAAAGAAAAAAATGGGAGAGAAATAGTGGGGCACAGTCCAATTTTTATAAGGTCACTTTTAATATTTGTAAAATGCCCTGAATTCCTCAAAGGAAGGATGATACATACGTGAAATGTTTTACATTGATATTATAATCTTGGACCAGGACCCCATTGTGTTAGGTGCTGTACGAGCAGTTAATGATAATGTAAAGGAAACATTAAATAGATTCATTCTTCCTGTTTTTTTATTTTAAGGTATAAGAATGCTGGATGGAATAGTCACTGATGCCATTGAAGCCAGTTCAATTGGTTTCAATCCAGAACATGTGGATATTTACAGTGCAAGCTGGGGCCCTAATGATGATGGTAAAACTGTAGAGGGACCTGGCAGGCTAGCACAGAAGGCTTTTGAATATGGGATCAAACAGGTAAGCTAACAGGTAGTTAAGTTGAAATACAGCCCAGCTTGCAGGTAAAGACCGTAGTTTAAAATGGTTCTTAGGGGTGAGAAAATGGTCCGTTCTTTGTCTATTTCTTGCTAAAGCATTCTGCTCATTCAAACAGATTTGAGAAACTGAATCATTCTTTAGAAGGATGTTAATATAAAGGTTCAGCAAAATTTCCCAGCTGGGACCTGACTTATGAAAGCATTCTTACAGTGTTCTGCTTTCAAGAGGTTATTCTCTGCAGACTAGCTTTCCTTCTTCATCCTTCCTTTTGCTGCTTTTGTGCCTCCCTTCCCCCACCTCCTCTCTGTCTGCATGTTTTGCTCTGAATAGTAATTGGATTTCTGCACAGAGGCTCCTATAAAAATTTAATACAAAGTGTTCGCTTCACGAATATTTCATTTTGTAAAATGGTGATGTGTTTTAGCATTGTGTGGATGGGTTGTGTTATTCTGTTACTTGCACTATGTTAATTGCTTTATGCATAACCTAATCCAATTAAAATGAAGATGGTAGGAATGCATGCTGGAGAATACTGAAAGCAGCAGCTTTTAAATTCTCTTTTATGTTATTCCTATAGATCTGGTTAGGAGACAAGTTGTGTGTTGAATGAGAGTGCTGGGTACACACACACAAACAGACACATGAACACTGTCCCCACCTGTTAGCCAGGAGGAGATATCGAGACATCTAAAGATGGTCTAGCGATAGTGTTGACAGGGGGATGCAGCAGAGAGATAAATGGAGAAGAGAAAGAGCCTGAAGCAGAGCTCGTGGAGTTGTAGAAGAGGTGTCTGGAGAAAAGGGAAAGGCCAAGAACAGCAGAAAGAGGGACAGAAGAAGGAGGAGCCTGACAACTGAGGGAAATTCTAACCAATGATAAAGGTGTTGGTAAGGGAGAGATAGAGATGGGGAGGGAGAGGAATGGAGGTCTGAAAAGGTAGAGTGGAAAATTGAGTCTCAGGGGGTGGGAAGGGAAGATGGGCTGAAAGGGCATTGGAAAGAGTAAAGAACTAATGCCCCTGAAATCATAGGCCTGGACTTGGGAAATCAGGAAATTTGCTTGGTGAAGAGGACAGCATTTTTTCAGTTTATTTTGTACCAAACTAACCCATTGGGGACCCATCCTGCAAGGTACTGAGTGCCCTCAACTCCCATTGAAGTCAGAGATGACAGTGTTCAGCTAGCTTCAGGACTGGCCCCCTAGATCCGGATCCAGCAAAGCACTTAAGCACATGTTTAATTGTAAGTACATGATTAGCCCCATGAGTATTCCTGCTGAAGTCAATGGAGTGTCTCATGTGTTTAAGTGTGTTGCTGGATTGGGGCCATAGTTACTAAAACAAGTTATTTCATTTATTGTGATTTCCAATGGAGCCACCCTGACAACTCTAATAGGAAGAGTGTAGCTTGTTTTTCTATTTTTATTTTTTATTTTGAGATTGCTGCAATTGCCACTTGGCCCCTGAACCAGCTACGTCAACATTGATTAGAGGGGATTAATTGATGATCTGCTTTTCTAGTTGCTCTCTATAATGAATGTACATAAATTAATACTGAATTAAAAATGTAAGCTTCTGCTCTGCACATTAGCAGATACTTTCCACTTAAAGTCTACAAGAGTTTAAGATGTAATGGCAAATACTTGTTTAAACTAGGAAAAGTGTGGCATTTTTCATGCTGCTCCAGCTCTCCAAATCCCTAGCTGTCAGCATCTTTATAGCTGCAACTAATTTATTATACATTAGAAACTGGAATAGGAAGTGGGGGCAATTGTGCCCTGAGATTGATGACTGGAAGCCCACAGATTTGGGAGTGATGAGTAGACTCTCCAATAAAATGAGCTTATGGGTTTGCAGTTTTTCATCAAGTAAATGCCAAACTGTAAAGGGCATAACTACAAAGGGAGTTGGATGGAAATGTCATCTCACACATCAGACATACTGCTTACCAATATTACTGTGATCACAACAAATGCAAATGAAATTAACTCATAATGAAGTTCCATTTATTGAAAAAAATATTTCTGCTTTTTGTAAACACACTCAGTACCAAATGTGTTCATAGGAAAAACCACATTATTGATCACAGTCTCCTGATTTGCATCCAAAACGTATTTCCAGTGGACGTGGTAGATGCCTGATTAATTGTGACATTTAAAACTAGACTGGACCAATCACAAGATGATGTACTATAGAGAGCAATCCCTCACTGGCAGGGAGATAGACTGGAACATATAATAGGTCTTTTCTACCTCTAACTTTTTAGGATTTATATGAATAATTATTCTTTATCATCTGCAGATCATTTAATTATGTGGATTTTTGGTGTGAAGGTACTAAAGAGACTGTAGACTTTCTTCCTAATGATAATCATTCCTTTCTTTTCCTTAGGGCCGAAATGGAAAAGGTTCCATTTTTGTATGGGCTTCTGGGAATGGTGGTCGTCAGGGTGATAACTGTGACTGTGATGGTTACACAGATAGTATCTACACTATATCCATAAGCAGTGCTTCTCAACAAGGTCTTTCTCCCTGGTATGCAGAGAAGTGTTCCTCGACACTGGCCACAGCATACAGCAGTGGGGATTATACTGACCAGAGAATTGTAGGTTGTTTTTACCAGATTTAATAAACATGCTTGAGGAACACATGTAGAATTGTTTTATATATGAAAATGACAAAACAGAAACAGCTTTTAGAGGCCTGATTTTTAAGTGCTTCATTTACTTATGCTTTATATGCCTAATACTGTCATGCTGGAACCTGGTTGCAACCCTTTAACGTCCCTTAATTTTAAAGCAATAATTACATAGTACCATCATTTCATTACAGTTGATCTCTGAAAAGATACGCTATTTAAATATGATAGAGGTTTGATAGGATATCCTGCAAAAGGGAAGATATTCAGAACCACATCTCATCTATCCTTGTGTTGGGAGAGTCTAAAAAAGTGGGTGGGTTCTGACCCAAAGCTGGTGAATCATAAAAATACAAAACTAGGTAGCGTTCATACCATCAGAAAACGGAAGGAAAATTCCCAAGTGTAAATTCATGCTGACCTTAGCTCAAAGAATGTATGCTCTTCAGAATTCAAACATGTGACATCAGGGGTGATTACATGTTAAGAATATAGACAGATCCAAACACTAGACCTGAAGGCCTGAAAATTGGGGAAGTTCAGGTTCAGATCTGCTTATCATAACTCAAGTCCATTTCTAGTTGGAACCTTGACCTTTTAACACAAACATAAATGTGCTTCAGAATATTACATTCCCTGCAAGTAAGAGGAGCATTGTATTTTCAGGTATGTGTCCTTTGAGACCAGAACAGGAATTTAAATCTAGCCCTAGATTCAACAATTTTTTTTTTTTTTGCATCTTCCTCTCATGATATGAAATCTCCAGGTGTTAGGAAATCTCTAAGAATTTCCACTGCCTGTGATTAACAGTCAGTTGGCCTAAGTGCCTATCATCAGCATTAGAATGGTTGAAATTTTTTGAGTTGAAAAATGTTCTACCCCAAAATATAGCTTAGTCAAAATCTAAATTTCCAGTGGGAAAATGTCAAGTCTAATGGGAAATTTTGGTTTTCCTGGGAGCAATTTCAAAATGAAAATTTTTACTTCTAATTGACACTTCAAAATGAAAGGAAAATGTTCATTTTGCTCCAACTTAAAATGTCATTTCATGGCACAGTTGAGTCAGCAGGGGTGCCTCAGCTGTATCCCCCTCATTATCCAAGATAGGAGGCAGCTGGCAGGGCATTCTCTGTGAGGACTCCAGGACTCTGGAACTTTCTCCCTGCCTCGTCCTTTGTCTGAAATAGCCTGAATTTAATGACCTTCAAGGGACATTGAAAAAGACATCTGTTGGTGAGGGTTTTCTAAAAGGCCTGAGGGTTTGTTTCCTAGCACAATAAAAGGGTTGGAAAGGAGTTTTATAGGTGTCTGGCCGGTTACGTTGAAATTATTGTAATGCTGTTGATATTTAATGATGAGTTAGAGTACCTAGGGCATTGGGTCTCTTTTTTTAATTATTGAAATGTAAATAAACGAATTCAGGTTTTTGTTTTAAAGTCAGGATGTCAATTTGGAACAAAAATGATCATTTTGAAGCAGTTTGAAACTTTGTTCAGTAAAAGAAAAAAGATTTTGTTCAAAATTTCTTGTGGGGAGTAAAAACTCGGTTTTCCAACCAACTCTAATTTTCCAAACTCTGAGATTGTTTGTGCTAGATGTTCAACCCTTTTGGTGTGGCTCTGAGCACTCTCCACTCCCACTGACTACAGTAGGAGCAGAACTGCTCAGCACCTTGCAAATGACGCTCAGCAGGAGGCAGAACTGGGCTCTATGTCGCCTTCATTTTTTTTTATTGTGGTAACACATAGACGCTTCAGTCAAGGCTCAGGATCCCATTGTGTTAGGTGCTATCTATCTAATATGCAGCACCTATATATATATATATATATATATATATATATATATATGTATATGAAAATGTGTGTATATATAGTCCCTGCCGTAAAGAGATTACGTGTGATAAAGTAGAATTTAAGTAACTACAACAGCTTTGATCTGGTTGATGATAATCTTACAGTGTACTGCATAGGTGGAGGTTAAAATAACTTTTCATTTCAGTAGGTCAAAAGAATGCCCTTCCAAAGTGGCTTCTCTGTAGCTGAGATGTAAAGCTCTCAGCATATCCACTTTCATATATTGCAGGCACATGGGCAGAGGAATTAGGTACTTCATTTTCAAATAAAATGCATGTTTCATTTACAAATTATAGTGCTTCTGCTGAAGAGAAAGCAGAACGCTACTACTAAGCCTGTGAGTAATTTTTAAGCAAGCAGTAATTTTAAATGTTCTAGACCAAACACAATGATGGGGTTTTATGATTCACAGATGAGTCTGAATCACTAATTTTTATATCTCTCAGATCTCAGAATAAGGCAAGATATTCAATGTGGGAGTACTTTGTTCCAATACAAGGCATTTTGATACAAAAATTATAGTTGAAATAGATACAGTAGGGGGAGGAGTAGATTGAATTATCATCAGATTTAAGCGTCCATTATTTTGTTCACTGGGGGGAAGTTTTTCTACAGTGAATTAAGGTGCACTGGATAAAGGATGCATAACTATGTATCCAAACATATAAACAATAATGCTTATTCAGCTTTTTCATGTTAATTTTAGTCATGTTTTCTTTCAGACAAGTGCTGATCTTCACAACGAATGTACTGAGACTCACACTGGGACCTCTGCATCTGCTCCATTGGCAGCAGGGATTTTTGCTCTAGCTCTTGAAGCAAAGTAAGACTTCCTAAACTCTACTTCTGTAGTCCTCTCATACTGTGACTGTACAAAATTGGCACCATCTCACTCAACTGGTCCGCTTCCTGTCAGAGTTAGGCCTACTAACTTTAGTGATAAAAATAAGTTAGTAGTCCTTTTAACCCTTGCTAGCCAGGCAGATCAACATAAATGAGATAGGGTGAGTCTGGGGATTCTGTTTCATTCTGGGCATCAGCAACAGTCTGTTTACTTAGGGCTTATCTACACTGCCCTGCAGTTTGGACTGTGGAGGTCTGAATAGCCTTGCACACTAAAGTGCGGTGTGATAACTCCCCCATGTGGAAGCTGCAGGCACAAACTAAAAAGTTCCTAGTTTGCATTGCCATCACCTTCTTCAAACAGGAGTAGATTAATGAGAACTAAGAATCTTTTAGTTCATGACCATGGCATCACACAGGGGGAGTGTAACAGGGTGCACTTACCACTCTGGCACCTCCTGCTGGCTGTCTTGGGGGAATTATCTCTGCGTGTTAGTGTGCCCTCTTCGAGTAGTGCCTTGCCGCCATCACTCCTGCTCTAGGGAGCATGTCTCTTGAAGGACCACAACATCCTCTTCAGTGACACAGCCCTCCAGCCATGCCACACACTGTGCTCCCCCCTTCTGGGGGACCTGCAGTCCACTGTTCAGCCACTTCCCCTAGTGGCTACTGCAGTGAATTGTCTGGTCATTTCCTCATGGCCCCAGCATCCTCTTTGCCCTTGCCTCAGGGCCTCTGCCTGCAAATCCCAGCAGCCATCCAGGAGCTGTCTCTCACTCTCCTGGTTCCTGCTAGCAGCACTGCTCTGTCCAGGGTGCTGGCGGTTCTCTCAGCCCTCCAGAGACACAGTCCTTCTTCCCTGGGCTCCCAGCAGAGAACTGCCCTCCTCTGTCCTGCAGCTCCCTTTTAATATGGGCCTGCTCGGCCCTGATTGGCTGCTCCTTTCAGCCCTTCTCTGATTGACTGCCTCTGGCGCAGCCTCCTTAGGGCTGCCTTTAACCCCTTTTCTGCCAGTGTGGGGCAGCCGCCCCATCACAGGGAGTTACAATGCAGCACTTTGGTACACACTGCCATTCACACCCCCTTAGTCCGAACTTCAAGGCAGTGTAGACATAGTTTAAGTTCCAGTCTGTTACCTGTGAACAAAACCTGTGAAGGCAATGGGATTGCACATGTCAGTGAGCACCTAATCTGAAGACAATAGGGTTGCCCAGGTTTAAATGAGGTGCTAATTCAGTCTGCAGAACCCTTAGTGCTAGTGATGATGCATGAAATGGAAAGTATCCAAGACTGATTCTCTAGGCAGGTCTACACAACAAATTTACAGTGGTGTGTCTGCACCGATGCAGCTGCAGTGCTTCCGGTGAAGACAGTCTAAACCGATGGCAGAGAGCTCTCCCATTGTCTTAATAAGTCCACCTCCACAAGAGGCGGTATTTATGTTGGCTGGAAAAGCTCTCCCGCTGACATAGCGCTGTCTACACCAGTGCTTAGGGTGGTATAACTATGTTGTACAGGGGGTGTGAATTATTCACACCCTTGAGTGATGTAGTTATACCGAAGTAATTTTGTAGTATAGATCGGGGCTCAGAGAACAATGCTGAGTTTGCAGGTCTGGTAGTTAGAAAAAATGTCTTCGAAAAATCATGGAACCTCACAACAGCATTTTCACAAAATCCTTTTTCAGAGAAGAAATGCACTGTGAGGGAGGAAGGGATGGTCCAATGTTTAGGGCACTTGGAAGTCCTGGGTTCAATTCCCTGCTTCACCAGAGGCGTATCTTAGGCAGGTCATGTAGGGCCAGATTTTTAAAAGTACTCAGGTACCTAAATACGTTTTAAAATCTGTCCCTTAGTCTCTCTTTGCCTCAGTTCCCCATCTGTATAATGGCCATAATAGTACTTCCATATCTTGGAGTTTTGTTGGGGTAAATACATTGTGTGTGAGACTCTCAGATACTACAGTAATGGGGCAGGGGTGCATATAAGCGCCTAACAGAAAAATATTTTGCTTTTTCAACATCTTTGTGTGTGTAGAGTAAAATTATACTATTAGAGAAAGCTGACTGGCAGTTTTGTAGGAATTAACCAGACTTTTTTAAACAGCCCTAATCTAACCTGGAGGGATATGCAGCATTTGGTAGTCTGGACTTCAGAATATGATCCACTGGCCAACAATCCTGGATGGAAGAAGAATGGAGCAGGGTTGATGGTGAATAGCAGATTTGGATTTGGATTACTTAATGCCAAGGCATTGGTGGATTTAGCTGATCCTAAAATCTGGAAAGGAGTACCTGAAAAGAAAGAGTGTATAGTCAAGGACAACAGCTTTGAACCTAGGTAAGAATTTGCATTGAAATTAATACCTCATATCAATTTATCTCTCTCTAATCTAAGGCAAGAAGGTAGTATCTTGCACAAATTTGTCCAATAGGTATAAATGAGATTGAGATATTTAATTTCAGTTTCTTTGGTTTTGCCTTGCTCTATTTCTCACAAATCCAGGGGGTGGGTGAGTAATGCCCCATCTCTTTGTTTCATGTAGTTCATTGTAAAACTGCTGCAAAATACTAAGATACATGATTCAATACAGAATGAAGATTCTGTCTGCATGTGTAACCGTCATCTGGATGGATGACACTGCAGGACTATTAGCACTGTTATACTAAATCCAACCAGTTAAGATGAAGAAATACAAGAAATAGCCCTGATATAGTTTAATTTGTTTTTTCTAAATTGTTCCTAAAATATTTTTTTCTGTAACGTATGTGACATATATCCCATACATGACAGTGTGATGTAAAGGTTGTATCAGCAGCACTCGTGGGGTGATCTGCATAACTCACACATCCTGCCATTCCTATGTACACAACCATCCCAGATGCATTCTGATAAAACCTCATATATCATACCTGCAAATATTTCCTATATATTGCACATAGACTTAGTATTAATACTGGCAAGCCACAATGACTTTCTCAATAATTAATTTGTTTAATCAATAAGGACCGTTAGACTCTCTTCTTTTTGGTTTTCACATGTTAATTTATGGCTTTGCTGTCTGGAATAAAGATAGTTATAACAAATCTTTAAATGACATCATCTAAGTGCACCAAGTAGAAATATATTACAACTATGTGGTGTTTCACTTCTTGGTAACCTGTTTATTTATGTTATTTTTATTATAGTGCTTTTTTTTAACTCTCTTGCCTTTTTTTCCCCAATCTGATCTGTTTTCCTTGGTGTTTTGAATTTAATACAGAGAGCTGACGTACATGAAACTTATTAGTTAGGTATCATTACTGCAATCCTTTTATGTTACATTACAAAAACAAAGCTCGCTAGCTCCTACATTTTTAATGCATTGTGTAGGGAGGGATTCAAGCACCAGATTCTCATTAAAGTTAATGAGAATTTTACAGAGAAAACCATGCACAATGCTTTGAAAATGTTGGGAAGGTGTAGGCTCTATTCTAGGAATGATTCAGAGGGCTACAGCCGCTGCAGCTTTTTCCAGCCATTTTAACTATATAATAATATTCCTGCTGGTGATTTTACTGAGGCAAACAACATGTACATCTGATACACTCGTGTGATGCTGTAATTTTAAAGAGAGTGTCTTTTAGGAGTCTCTTGGAGAGCAATGTAGACATTAAGCCTTGAAAGAACATATTGATTATCCAGCTTGCTTGCTTCCGTAGTGTGTGGAAGAAATCAGGCCCAGTCAGTTTAAACAGTTTAGCTGATTTCTGTATTTCATGTGCACCCAGAGCTCCCGGAGGTCCCACTGGCAGTTTGGGATGAGCAAGGAGTGCAGTACATCTTCCCCCAGTCTGATCGTTCATGATACAGGTGTAAAATGCATCCATTGGACTTTGTGTAATAAGCTAGTAGGTAACCAAATAATCCCTGTATCTTTGCTAGGTTATTAAGAGCAAATGGAGAAGTAACTATTGAAATTCCCACAAAAGCTTGTGAAGGGCAAGAAAATTCTGTTACATCTCTGGAGCATGTGCAGTTTGAAGCAACAATTGAATATTCCCGCAGAGGTGATCTTCACGTCACCCTCACTTCCCCATCAGGTACAGGAGGCAAACAAATGTGTTCAAAGAAATGATTAGTTTCTGCTGTTGCAGTGTAAGACACTGATCTTATTAATCTTTATATAAAAATCACTTAATCTCCCTGTGTTCGAAATGGCTGAATACATTCTAGGAAAAGTAATTACTTCCAAAAAGGTGCATGCTTGGTGTGGTGCTCAGTGATCTCTCAGTGCTTCAGGTGCTTGCAAAATCTCTGCTTTATTCTATGTCCAGTTCCAACTGGCTGTGCACAACAGCAGGAGATTGAAAGTACCTTGCCCAGACTCTGTCTGGGAAGCTCAGCCCTTAAAGGCCCAGATCCTCAATGCCACTCTTGGATGAAGCATGTGGTGAAGGCAGGGATTTGGCTGTCTATGCCTCACTATCTACCTCCGTGTCTTTTAAGTTATTCTTGAAAGCAAAGACCTCAAAATGAAAACTGAAAATGATACTAAAATAGGTTTGCCACCCATCCAGGTTTTCTGAAGATTGTTCCTTTTGTGAGGTAGCTGTCCTGAGAATTCTGTAAGGATGCTCAGTAGACACTGCCAGCTCTTCACTTTTACAGGCTCAGAATCACTCCAGATGTCCCATTGTTTGTACCTCAGAGGTAGCATCCATAAATGAAAATGATATTGCAAGGTTGGAAACAGTGATTGGTTAGTTTTGAGGCATCATTTTCTGATGTCCCATATTCCAGAGACAAGACTTCTAGGTATAGTGTTCCAGTGCCAGGGCCGGCTCCAGGCACCAGCGAAAGAAGCAGGTGCTTGGGGCGGCACATGGAAAGGGGCGGCACGTCTGGGTCTTCGGCGGCAATTCGGCGGCAGGTCCCTCAGTCCCTCTCGGAGATAAGGACCCGCTGCCGAATTGCCGCGGAAGAATGAAGTGGCGCGGTAGAGCTGCCGCCGAAGTGCTGCCGATCGTGGCTTTATCTTTTTTTTTTTTCCCGCTTCGCTGCTTGGGGCGGCAAAAAAGCTGGAGCCGGCCCTGTCCAGTGCTGAGGGTGTGTAGCCCATATTGGGGGTTTCTGTAGGACACCAGCTTGTAGTTTATGCTTTGTAGGGGCCAGACAATGACTCAGTGAGTCAACGGAGCTCTGGGATGGCGGTGAGCAACTGCATCACCTGAATGGGGGCATTATGTTTGTATCAGGCACCTAGATATTACAGTGATGGTTGCATTAAAATATAAAACAAGTAATCTTAACTTCGCCCTGTATTGTCACAGGGTTGAGGTGTAGCAATTTAATATGGTCTTTGAGATCAGTGTTATCTAATCTGGGACCACAAACACTAAATTGCATTAATCCTAAACATGTACTTATGGCACGGTGTCACTAGAAGGCAGAGTTAGGGTTCTTTGGGTTGTGCATTTGCACCCTTAACTCATTTGGATTTCTTTCAAGTATAACCTTAACTCTGAATTTCCTGGGTTTACAATGTCTGTTTTGGGGATAATTGCCACATCCCTGAAATGTATTTTACTCTAAATTACTGACCGTACTCTCAGCATTGACTCCATCTTAGTTTAGATTTTGTCTGGGAATAGATAGAGAGAAACTAGGGAAATACAACCTAGATGGAGCTACTATAAGGTGGATGCATAACAGGTTGGAAAAACATTCCCAGAGAATAGTTATCTTCATAGTCAACCTGGAGGGGCATATCAAGTGGGGTCCCGCGGGGATCTGTTCTGGGTCTGGTTTCGTTCTGTTCTTCATCAATGATTTAGATAAATGGCATAGAGAGTACACTCATAAAGTTTTTAGAAGATACCAAACTGGGAGGGGTTGCAAGTACTTTGGAGGACAGGATTAAAATCCAAAATTATCTGGAAAAACTGGAGAAATGGTCTAAAGTAAATAGGATGAAATTCAGTAAGGACAAATGCAAAATACTCCACTTAGGAAGGAACAATCAGTTGCACACTGCCTAGGATGGAGTACTGCAGAAAGAGATCTGGGGGTCATACTGGATAACAAGCTAAATATGAGTCAACAGTGTAACACTGTTGCAAAAAAAGCGAACATCATTCTGGGATGTATTAGCAGGAGTGTTGCAAGCAAGACACAAGTAGTGGCTTTTACTCAGGCCAGTACTATGGTGAAAATGCCTTTCCCCCTGTTAGAGCTCATCACCATGGTGTTACAATGTAACCCGGGCCTGGCCTATACATAAAATGTAGGTCCACATAGCTACTTTGCTCAAGGGTATGAAAAAACCACCCCCTGCATGGCATAGCTACAGCCTACACCAACCTAATCCTTGGTGCAGATTCAGCTAGGTTGATGGAAGATGCTTCCGTTCAACCTACCTACCATCGATCAGGGAAGTAGTGTTCCTACAACAATAGAGAACCCCCTTCCATCACTGTAGGCTGTGCCTGCACTATGGGTTACGCCAGCATAGCTACGGCACCATAGATGTGTCACTAACGTCCCCGTACTGTAGACTTGGCCTGAGTATGAGGCTGGTCTACACTTAAAAGTTAGGTCAACAGATCTACAGCACTCAGGGATGTGAAAAATGCATTCCGCCAACCTAACTCCTGGGCTAGACATGGCTAGGGCAACAGAAGAATTCATCTGTCAACCTAGCTACCGCCATTTGGAAAGGTGGATTAACTACATTCATGAAAACTCCCTTCTGTCATTGTAGGAGGTGCCTACACTTCAGCGCTACTGCAGTATGGCTGTGGTACCACAGCTGTGCTGCTGTAGTGCCCATAGTGTAGACATGGCCTAAGATACACCCCACACTCGTTGAAAACACAATGATAAATTTTGCTCTCATTTACCCCCATGCAAACTTTGTGAGCAGAATTTGACCCGCAGAGGTTAAAGTGGGGAAAGTTTTCCCCAGTTCTGTTTTTTATTACTGAATGACTTCATAAGGTAGGAAAGCGTGACATTCACTTCCTAATTCCTGCAAGCTGTTCCCTTATGGGTGTATGTTACTGTCTGTTAGGGTGTGAGATCCTTGCTGGTGTGATTCTGATACTCCATTACATCTCCTAGATTAACTGCAACCCTCCGTAGTAAATCCTGCTTTGAAATTGAGTTAACAGCTAATATCCAGAAGTAACATTGTCCCATCCCATAATTAAACCAAAAGCAAGTGTAACTGCTCCAGGTGATAGTAGAGTGCAATTGGTGGTTTGATAGTATGAAAAATAAGAGAGCCTTGGATCAACAGTCAAATGGTCTATTCAGTCTTAAAGCAAGCATGGGTATTGTTTAACAAGGTGGGCAGTTCTTGATGATAGGCAAAAATCTCTAAAAGGTGATGAATGGAGAGCAGACACAAGGGGAGGATTTACAGGAGCTGTAGTTCAGCAAAATCAATGGATGCTCGCTAACTCCATTAATGTTTGTTTGTTGCACTAATACAGGCACCAACACTGTCTTACTGGCTGAAAGAGAGAGAGATAAGTCTCCCAATGGCTTTAAAAACTGGGACTTCATGTCTGTTCACACATGGGGAGAGAATCCAAAAGGCACTTGGACTTTGAGAATTACTGATGTGGTAAGTATGTGTGCATGTTAATTAGCCAAGTAGATGAGTTGGGGACATAGACCAGTGGATCACTAACATCATGCAGGATGGAGAACAGGTGGAGTTTGTTCAGTGAAAAACTAATTATTTAAAAACAAAACAAAACAAAACAAAACATGCACCTGGATAAAAGTGGAAAAGGACAGGCTAAAGAGATAGAAATTCAAAAGATAGGGCCAAATTCAGCTGTGTAAAACCAGGGTAACTTCATGGAAGTGCAACTATCAGCAGAATTTAGCTTTTAATAATTTATCATGCTGTACATACTCCTCATATGGCTGAAGAATAACCATTTAATGCAATTTTTGTGTGGTTTTGAAATGGAATATGTAATGGATTACTTGCAAATTAATTTCCTGGGGAGTAAAGCACAAGAAGAGGTCTAGTCTCTTCTTGGTATATGCACATAATTTTCATTGACTCAAAAGCTTGTGAGTCTATTAATTCCTGGTGACCTCAGAGAGCAATTCTGATGTATATCTTCCCCTATATTCTCTCTCAAAGTAATGAATGGTCCACAAGGATTATAGCCAAGAAATCTAGAGATATATAATAAATGTTTACTAAACCATATGGGAATATGGATTACATTACAACAGTGAGAGGTTTGGGGAGAAAGCTGCTTGGTAGATGACTGAGAAATCATTCTCTTCAAAGGGAGAGCAATCAATCCAAGTTCACTCATCTCTCGAGAATTTCACTGAAGTAGTTTGGTAATAAGCTTGTCACTAAGGGCAGATCCTATCAGGTGCTGAGTGCCTCCTATGAGACATATGAGAGTATCCAACCCCCTTGGTCTCTATAGAAATCAGTGGGAGTTGAAGGTGCTCAGCACCTTTCAGGATCTATCCTTTAGACCTTAGTCCTGGAAAAGGAACACTGATTCTGTTTTTCTCTGTGGGACATCTTTAATTGGAGGATCGCCATTTAGAGAAATAAATGGTGCATTGTGGAATGAGAGGAACTTGTAAGCAGCAGAGTAATGCCAAGCACATAGCAGGTGGAGAAGGCAGCAGAAACAAACATTATTCTCCACAGGGAGCTCTGGAGTAGTGTTAATACTACCTGTAGGATTTGTAGGCTTGTCAGATAATCCCGTGGTTAGAAGTGCCCTAATCAATAGCTCATTGTAACAAGGCATAATATTTCTTGGAATGTATATAAGAAGAGCATTTTGTTTTTAGTTAGATGGATAGTCATATTCCATCTTCAAATACGAGATACCTGAACTCTCATACAAACCCCACCTTCTCCCTGAAAAACAATGCACCATTTCTTCAGCTTCTGGCACTTTTTGTTATTCCAGAAACAGTTTCTCACACTTGTTACTGACCCCACTTGTAATTTATAGCTACCCAATGAGATCCTCACTTAGATTTACTGCTAATTTTAAATAGTGTTCATAGCCTTTAAATCTCAAGGCTAGTAATGTAGGGTTTTATTAGAATAGGTGGATCTTCAGCAGCTGTCTTAGTTCAGGTAGACAATTGAGCAAGAACTCTGAAGATGATATTTGTTGAAAACATGTTCCACTAAATTCCATACTTGACTTTTCCTTTATCAGATTTTAAAATGACTGTATTACTCAGTCATGGTCCCAAACCCTATTGCTTGCAGTAGTGAGCAGTGTTACTACTGTACAACATTATTAAAAATCTATTGCTCACAGTGCAGAAATCGCTGTCCAGTGGCTCAGAGAACAAATTCTAACAATATGAAATATCTGGTTTAGTAATTTTTGACATTCTGTACTGTATTTCCACCTGTAATGACTGAACTAATGATAATGATACTTATTAAAAACATATGTGTATTTTTGGCATATTTGGGATAGTTTAGAATCACTGGACTCATTCTCACCTTCTGCTATGCATCATACATTATATATCATATCGGCGGTATATTTCAGTGGTTGTAAATCAGCATCTACATTTACATTTAAAAAGTACTATAAACCAGTCGTGTGACTCCTGTCTTTGTTGACATCAGCTGTCCTCTCTCTTCTTCTCTCTCATCCCCTGAGTCTATGCTAATACAATACTCATGCTTGTCCTTTAGTCTAGGAGAATGCAGAATGAAGGAAGAATTGTGAACTGGAAATTAATTTTGCATGGCACTTCTACCCAACCTGAACACATGAAGCAGCCTCGTGTATACACATCCTACAATGCTGTGCAAAATGACAGAAGAGGAGTGGAGAAGATGGCAGACTTTGTAGAGGTATCAGTCACTTTGTGGTGTTTCCTACATATTTTACTTTTAATTCTTAAAACAATTTAGAAAAAATGGTGGTTTTGCTTTTATGAATGTGCCTATCTCTCTATTCATTTCACCCAGCCCTTGTTCATTTGTGAACTGTGTGAGTATTGTGATGTGATCTGTACCAACAATGGACTATTTCATTTATCTTGTGGTTTGATACATGACCCGAGGGACCTAGTGATCATTTTATGTTATCAGTTCTCAAAACGAACTCTCCACTGAGTCTGTAAAGAAGCTGAATAATGTGGGGGGATCCCTCCAACAATCAAGCTGCATTTTAGGGTCTAATCACTTATAATGATTCCAGTGGGAGTAGGATCAGGCCCTAAAAGAGCATGCCAGCTCTGGTGCCTGCTGTGAGTTTTGGAATGAAGCACCTACAAATGGTTCTATGTAGTTTAGGGAACCTCTGATCCTGAATGTTTTTCTGGTAACTAGAGCTGTTGCCTTCAGTTCCTTTTTCTCCTCTTTCTTTGCTTGGAGGTGAACTGCTAATTATTTATAAAAAATAATGTTTCAAGACTCTGTGTCTGGGACTTGGTGCCAGATACATATGATTATAATACTTTGCACTTTTAAAATAGCTGCTTATCTGAAAGTTTTCAGAGCACTTCACAGGCATTAACTACATAGTCTAACATCACCCCTAATAGGTAGGTAGGTATATCCATAGGATATATAGATATCAATTCATCAGTCTGAAGTAGTTGTGTGCACAGCAATAGTCCACAACAGTGTATAACGGGAAGAGAAGTAAAACTGTAGTCAACTGACACTGCAGGGGGAAGTTGCTGGGCAGAATGTATCTGGACATCATTTTCATGTCTCATCTGAAACAATACCTCCAGCAGAAATGTATTCACTATTTTGGGGTATTGGTTTAGTCCTGTTTGAGAGGGGAAAAATGCCACCTACTGAGTTACCACTTCATGCACTACCTCCTGAGAGGTGTTCTTTCCAAGTTCGTACCCAATCCAACTGTATTCACCTTTTAAGATCTGCAGGGATAACTATATAATGTTGGATGGTAGCTAGGTACACAGAATAGGTAACCAGCTGGTAGAATCCAAATTAACACTTTTATGATCTGTTACTTATTTGGGATATTAAACATTTTGCACAAGATATTTGCAATCCCTTTCCTGGTGCCAATGGTTCCTAAATGATCAAAGTAGCATTTATTCATACACACAAATCCCTATTAATAACAAGGCCTACTTCAGTCAGCATTTCACTGATACCTAACCCTTTTGATACTGTTCTGTTTTTTAGGATCATACCACGCAAGAGAACCTGAGTGCAAAACCCATGGTCACTGAAGGTACCAGCAGTAGCACTGATAAAATGAGAGACAAAATCCCATCAGAGGCAATGCTTCGTCTATTGCAAAGTGCTTTTAGCCGGCACATGGCCCAGAATCGAGCACCAAAGAAGACTCCAAATGAAAAGTTAAATATTCCATATAAACACTTCTATCAAGCCCTTGAAAAATTAAACAAACCCTCCCAGTTAAAAGACTCTGAGGACACTCTGTACAGTGACTATGTTGACCTTTTTTACAATGCCAAACCATACAAACATAGAGATGATAGACTGCTGCAAGCCTTGGTTGATATTCTGAATGAAGACAACTAAAATATAGGGTATGGCACTGAGTTGGAAATATTCATGCTCCCCACCCCCACTGCCCTTTTCTGAAGTATATTCTACACTTTACTCATGTGATTACTACTTTGATTGCTTCATACTTAACCAGGATGTCAAGCGGTGGGAAACAGATAGGAAGTGTAATTTGTTAGTGGCGAGGCACTAAGCTGAAGGGTATCAGTGATCGCTCTATTCCAGGGCTTCTCAAACTTCATTGCACCACAACCCCCTTTTGACAACAAAAATTACTACATGACCCCAGGACGGGGGACCAAAGCCTGAGCCCATCCGAGCCCCGCTGCCCCAAGCGGGTGTGGGGTGGGGAAAGCCAAAGCCCGAGCCCCACTGCCCCAGGTGGGGGGCAGGGGCAAAGCCCAAGGACTTCATCCCCAGGCAGGAAGCCTGTAACCTAAGCCCCACCACCCAGGGCTGAAGCCCTCAGGCTTCGACTTCAGCCCCAAGTCCCAGCAAATCTAACACCAGCCCTGGTGACCCCATGAAAATGGGGTCCCGACCCACAGTTTGAGAACCACTGCTCTATTCAAATCTTGTCTTCATTATCACCAAAAGAGGTAGTTTCTTCCCTCTGGCATGAAATGCAACTATATTCCTCTGAAAATACTACAGCTCCACTTCAAACTCTTTTTCCTTTCCCTATTGTTTTCCACTTGATTCCTTTAGCAGGCAGTGGTTTTGAACAGAACTGCCAGTGCTTTGCGAGCTGCCAAGGAATGGGGAAAATACCATCTTCCCTGTAGTGAGCATATCAGTCCTTCTCACACCTGGTATTCTCACAAGACTTAATGCTGGCTGCAAATTCTGTCTCCGTGCAGATTCTAGAGCAGAGAGGAAGCTTGCAATGGGTTTGAGCTTTGCAGACAGTTATAAATCAAGAGAATTCAGATTAACTATTCTTTATGATCCATGGCTGGAAGAAAGTATTGGACTTGATTCTGATCACACACCAGGGAGTTACTCCTGATTTACACTAATCCAGAGTCACACTGGTGTAAAAGAGCTCAGAATCAGTAACTACAGTGTTGGAAATATTGCACAAAAGCCTGTGACCGGCTTGTCTTCTCCCTAATCTCACTGTGGCCTAGGGAGAGGACCTCTATCCACAGAGAACACGGTGAGACTGGATGTGGGCATGCCAATGGCTGACTGCAGCATTTCTTAAATCTTTCAGAGGGGGAGGGGTAAATGGAGAGAGAGAAAAAAACAAAATAGGAAGAAATTGTATGGGCCTGAAAAAGGAGGGAAAGAATAGAGAAGGGGGGGGGGGAAAGGATGAAATGGAATGTGAGTAAAGAGGAGGCAGCAGTCAAAGACAAGGAAGAGAAAAATGAAAGGTCAGAGTCAGAAAAGAAAAGAGAGGAGAGAAAGGGAGATGGAAGGAAGTCCCTCAGAATGGTCCCAGCAACTCTTGTCAAGTAAAGTGCTGCATCCAGAAGATCTGATTCAAACTGGTGGGACTGGCTGAGTGGAGGGGTCAGATCACCTTATCTAACGTAGGAAGACAAATTCTGGGACAAAATGGCTGAGGGATGGTGGATGTCAGAGTAGCAATGTTTCATACATTTATTTTAATTGAAATCAAGATCGGTCCGGGGTGCTGGAACTAGGAGTGCTAGGGGTGTGGTAGCACCCCTAGCTTGAAGTGGCTTCCATCATATACAGAGTTTACAGTTTTGTTCAAAGGCTTGCAGCACCTCCACTATACAAATTGTTCCAGTGCCCCGGATGGGTATATGTTTTGTTGCTCAGAGTCAAAAAATAGCGCACAGCTGAATACCCAGTTAAAAAATTGAGGGAACCCTGGGCAGGGTAATACAAAGACTGTAAGGGTAGGTCTACACTTACCCGGTAGTTCGGCGGCGAGCGATCGAACTTCTGGGTTCGACTTATCGCGTCTTGTCTGGACGCGATAAGTCGAACCCGGAAGTGCTCGCCGTCGACTGCGGTACTCCTGCTTGGCGAGAGGAGTACCGCGGAGTCGACGGGGGAGCCTGCCTGCCGCGTGTGGACCGAGGTAAGTTCGAACTAAGGTACTTCGAACTTCAGCTACGTTATTCACGTAGCTGAAGTTGCGTACCTTAGTTCGAATTGGGGGGTTAGTGTAGACCTGCCCTAAGTGAAATGGAAAATGCAATGTTTCTCTACAATGCCAAAGATACCTGAATAGATATTGACTAGATTTTACATCTTATCTATCTATCTATCTGTCTATCTATCTTTTCCAAACAGCTTTTAAAAAAATTGGCACTGTTTCAGTATCTCCATTTCATAAATGATGCTGGTATCTCTCAAACTAGGAGCTTAACATTTTGCTAATACTTCATCAGATTGGACACAGACTTTCAAAGCTGTTGTGAAATTCTGTTGTTTAAAACAAAACCTGGTTACTCTCATAGTAACGACTGTTAAATTAACCAATAAAAAATAGCAGGATTTCTTTTATAACAACTTTGAAAATCTCTGATTTCTCATTCATTCCAACAGTAGCATACAGTTCTAGGGCCTAATTCTGCATGAAGCCAGCTTTACACTAATGCAACTCAATTGATGTAAGGAATTTCTCCTGATTTACAGCAGCATGAGTGAGAGGAGAATCATATTCTACCCACTTTTCAAGGTTGTGACTTCCTGTTTGATCTGTCTCTTGTTACTAAATCCCCTCTTCTCTCTGTGCTAATTTGCAACATTTTCTTTAGCATGGAAAGTGGTCAAAATGTTGAAATGGTCCAAAACAAAAAGCATTCTCATGATGTTCCTTAATTCTACTAGCATTTAGAGAGACAGGCAGTTCAGAGACAACTTACCTTGACTAATTTGAGAGGTAGCACTGGGCAGCGGGAAGTGCAGGATAATTTCCACCCACGTTTTAATTTTCAGAACTGGGAGCTACTCTGTCAAGAACACAACACTGCTAAGATGTGTGTACAGCTGAATGAATAACTGATTTTCTGGTGCATTGGCAATTCCAAAAATGTTTTAATTTTATTTTCCGGTTGGCCTCAAACCAAAATCTTTCAGAATTTTCATTAAATCCAAAAGTAGAAATTGTTTTGGGTCAGACATTCCTTACCCATCCTGGCTAATTGCCAGTAATGGACTTAACCTCCATGAATTTATCTAGTTCTCTTTTAAACTCTGTTATAGTCCTAGCCTTCACAACCTCCTCAGGGAAGGAGTTCCACAGGTTGACTGTGCGTTGTGTGAAGAAGAACTTCCTTTTATTTGTTTTAAACCTGCTGCCCATTAATTTCATTTGGTGGCCTCTAATTCTTATATTATGGGAACAAGTAAATAACTAAAAAGGCGCTTCAAATCAAAAATCAAAATGTTTCATTTAAAAAATGTCCAAAGAAAATATTTTTAACATTTTCAGAAATTTTATTTTTTTATATATGAACAGTTAAGATAAAACACACACAAATTTGCTAAATGTTTTGGTGTCACCAAATCTGCATTTTTTGCCAGACAAAATTTCAGCTGCAAAATTTCACCTAGCTCTTGTTGTATCAGTCCAGCTCTATTGTTGTGTCAAGGTTCTTAGAGGCTGCTTTCTTCAATGAACAGCAGTAACAGCTAGTCCTTGCTGTAGGTGAAAATGATTACTGCTCACCTTTGGTAGAAGCAGCAGCAACAATGGCCAGTCTGTGAATGCAGTGCTCATGTTAACCATGTGGAATATACATGACTCTTCCTTTGCTTTAAGCCCAGTCCCCATGCTGTAGCCAAAGTGTCATCAGAGACCAGCTTTAAAACTAACCTGCTGAAAATCTGTCTCTTGAATCTTTCCAACCCAGAGTATATTGTACAGACGTAAATTATTTTTATTGTTAGTCTTTTCTTGGTGCCTGTGTGGGTTTTGTGAAAATGTAAAAGGAAAAAAAAAGACTAAAATGTTTTCTCTCAGAATTTTAAATTATATTTTCTTTACAGGTATTTATAATATATCGAAGCTTTTATCAAACAGACAGAATTTTAAAAGGCATAATAAAATATATTAAAGCACCAGATTTTTCTTAAGAAAGAGACAATTTCATCCAATAAAGTATTTTTAAAAGGCATGTTCAACTACAGCTGCAACATGTATGTGATGTGATGTTAAAATTACATTTGTCTAATAATAGCATAATACAGTATGTTAGCAGAGCCCAGAGTGTGTGGTCTTAACATTTTTAAAGAAAAGACAAAGGCAGGTTATGGATTCATTTAGCTGGGAAATATGAAATGTAATTAGATTTACAAAGGATGAGTGGCCTCATCCCTGAGACGGGTGGAGGGGGAGAGAAGATGATATATATTTTGTTGTATACAGAGAATTTACAAAGGATTTCTCTGGCAATGCAGAAGATGATATTGTGGGGCTGATCTTTCACCATTCAAGTCAATGGGAGTTTTGCCATTGACTTCAGTGACAGTAGGATCAGTCCCTGTGGGTCTGAAATATAAAAGTAAGTCTGCCTGCGATCACTAACAGAAGCACGTGTCTCACATGTACCAGCTTTATAATGAAGTGACACACGAGCATAGAAATCTTGATTTTTCCACTGCCTTGCATCAGAATAGCAACATTTAACATCTGTTTTGCAAAGGTGGTAAATAACAACCCAAGGTACCAGGCAAGGGAGCATCAGGCCCTTATACAGTCTCACGGTAAATTGTCCATGGAGAATTTCCTTTGAAAAGGGGAACTCTTGGCTGGTGTAAGTCTGATGGAGATGTAGGGTCATGGCAAGGAAGGGCAGGGCAGGGGAGCCAGGGGCTGGACAGGGACCTGGTGGAGGGCAATTCTGCTATATCAATCTTCCATTGATATACGGCTCATTAGGGACCATATACTAGTTACTCAATTTAGTGCACACCCCATGCTGTTCTGATGTTAGCACCAAACCAGCTCAGGGTCAGGAAGATGTAACTGACTCCATAATGTTCCCCTCATCCAGTCACTACTGCATCAGTAGTTCTCGTGTACAGGGGAAAATTGAGCCTTTAAATCTTAGCTTTCTAAATTTAAGCTAGGTGGAAAGGGTTAAAGTTCTACTATTTGTCACCTTATATACAGATGGTAGGCTTACAGAAATGATATTTGAGCATTTCTGTGTGACTAGGAATAGAAGGAGGCAGCTGGTGAATCATTACAACTCATAGATTTCTGTTGGAACAGCAAACTAAAATCTCCCAGTGCCATTTTTCAAACATTACAGACTTTAGGAAGCAATAGGCTCCTAACCAGTAGGCTCCTAAAGTCTGCAGTGCTCAGCTTTGAAAATAAATTTAAATGAAAAAATTGTAGGAAAACCTTTCCCAATCATTTCAGAAGCATTATTATGATTGAGGGAGTCTAAATCAACTATGTCCTTACCTTACCTTACCTACAACATACTTGCATAGCTAAAACCTTGCTATACAATCAAATGTGTCCTTTTATAATGCCCATTTTATCCCAAGACCTGTGGATATACCCAGCCTCACAAAATGAGAACTCACCAGCTACTCATTCAAATAAATGGCATTCTAGAGAGCTCCAACCATGGAAAATGTATATTTTCCCTTGAATCAACTCCTCAACCATTAACGGTTCAGTTCACAGATTGAAAAGACTTAAGCTTCCATCCCATTAGGCATAAATATAAATTATTTAAGCAAACGCTTTGTGAGCCTAATGACAGGCACTCATTAAAAATATCGTTTTTTGTATTGTCACAATTTATGAGAAAATGTGAAGCAATAAAGGATGGAAGTTTTGCTTCAAACACAACAAATACCTAATGTAAAAATTTAAGCCAAGTACTGTCATGTCCCATTAATATAACAGAGAAAAATAGAAAGATGGTATATAAAGGAATAAATAGTTATCAGGAAAATAGCTCTTAATGGTTATACTATTTCAGCTATTTAGATCTCTATGACCGCATGTAGCTGAGAGTAAATCTTTTTCCTGTTGTGACATTCTTCACCAAGAATAAATGGATTTGCTGTTATTTCATGTTGTAACATTTTATTTAACTATGCATGTATGTTATCAGTCAGTGCTCCAAATCATCAGTATGCAATATAATGCCATGCCATGTGTTCTGATAAGGAGATGCACTTAGAACTAAAGGCCTGCAGTTTTGCTTATGGTGATTTGCAAAGTGCCCCTGTGAAATAAAACAATAAAGGTTAGACTAAAAATCAAGCCATATGTCAGCTCCATTAAATGTAGTGAATTAGTTCAGTAGTCCTACATTTTAAGACCAAGTAGGCTATAGTGCATGGTACTGCAAACATCCAGGAAGCAAAGGGCATGGTCAATCAATAGCTCAGTCAAATATCCTGTGGCTCATAGTTATAAACAAAAATATTAAAAACAGATTTTTAAAAGCTGTAGCTATTAATTTATCTCTATTATTTAATAGTATTTCAGTGATTTGGCTTTTAGACTGATACAGCATGCCTGAAAGATGTTTTTCAAAAATACTTAAAGATGTAAAAAAACAGACTTTCCGTTAAAAATGTGTTTGTCATGGGCAGAGTGGACCCTGACTCCTATTAAAGGGGCCAGTCACCCTGTGACAATATTTAACCATTAACTTCCATCAACTCCTCTCAGGCCATTGCAGTTGATTAGCCATAAAGAAGATGCCATTAGAAGAAAACTTAAATACATATTTATATGATAAAGACATATACATTTACATTGATGGCAGAGCATGGCACTATTTAGAAAGAACAGGAATGGCAGAGGATCATACAGAAGGAGCAACAGTGTGATAAAGGCCGAGTTTGTTTCCTTGCTTTTCTTGATTTCGTGTCAGGCCTTAATATTAACAATATGTGGACACTTGGTTTTTTTTGAACTGTTAATGTGATAAATAGCTGATTTACATACTGCTATATATCTGCCCTGATAGAAAATTGACTCTTATTCATAACAAACTATTGATATTTCTAAATTAGTAGTAAACTATTTGGGAGCCTTTAGGGTGGAGAGGGTTAAATTGTTTTAAAAAGAAATATTTGAATGACAAGGGCTATGTATTTCGTTAGGTACAGTAAGTGCTTGATCTTGGATCTTTCATGAAGACATTACAGTGAAAATGTTTCCAAAGTATCCATTGATTTTGGATTGTTCAGGTTTTGGGAGCCCAATTTCAGACACCTGGGGTCTGATTTGCAGTGAGGCTGAGCATCCATAACTCCAGCTGAAGTCAATGGGAGCTACTGGTGTTTAGCATCTCTGAAAATCAGCCTCAAGCTGTATCTGGTTGAGCACCCACCCCAAAATGGAGACACTCCAAATCAGTGGCTAATTCTTAAAAAAATTGGCCTCAGTATAGTAACTGGGTCAAAGGCTGCACTCTCAGAGGGTGTGATAGGGTGTTTACACTCCAGTTGCCCAGAAGGGGTCTAATAAACCCAACAAGCCACAGTTGAGGGGAATTAGGTGGCTAAGTACTCCCCTGACTGACTGAGGGAGCCCAGCTGAGGAGGAATGAACTGGGCTGGGACTATACAGACAGGAAACTGGTAGCAGAGGGGGTAGCTGGGTAATAGACTGCAGTCACTCCCTAGGGAAAGGGAGAAGATTTTAGAGGCTGCAGAGACCAATAGCTTACAGTTTCTTCCTGGGAGGAGAGAGTTATGAACCTGGCAAACCAGGGGGAGTGCTAGATAGTAAGGAAAAGGCAGTAAGGTTCAGGGGGAACAGACCTTGACTGCTGGCTTAGAGGGTCCCTGAGCCAGAACCCAGAGTAGAGGGTGAGGCTGGGTTCCCCTTCCAGCCACTGAGGGAGAAGCAGTATGTGTCAGTGAATGGGAAGATTGTCCAAGATTGCTAAAGGAAGACTTTAGTACCCTGAAAGGGGAAAATATGTACAGTGACCTGGCTGGAGGGCTGAGTCATGAAGAGTCAGCAGCAGCTTGTGGAGCAAGAGGGGGGCTGGAGACCGACAGAGGCAAAGAGATGGTGTGGATGGTATGGAATCATAGGAAGGGATGTTGACTGTGTGAGCTAGTCTGCAGAATGACCAGGAGGAGGTGCCATCCTAGTGGTGAGTGGAGCATTCCCTAACAGAGGCCTATACACTATATTTAGGCAAAATTCCCTTTGCCTACAATGGGCCCCACTCAGCCAACCATTTAAGTACATGCTTCAGTCTAACCTTCTGGGGGTGAGGGATAGCTCAGTGGTTTGAGCATTGGCCTGCTAAACCTAGGGTTGTGAGTTCAATCCTTGAGGGGGCCACTTAGGGATCTGGGCAAAAATCTGTCTGGGGATTGGTCCTGCTTTGAGCAGGGGGTTGGACTAGATGACCTCTTGAGGTCCCTTCCAACCTTGATATTCTATGATTCTAAGCAAACACCTCAGCATGTGTCTAAACTCTGGCTTAAGTCCCACTTAAAGTGCCCGAGGTTAGGAATGTGCTTTGCTGAGTAGGAATGGTCTGTTGAATCAGGGCCCTTTTGCACAGAATAAGGGCAAGTGAATTTAAATGTTTGTTCTAGTTATCCTGAATGTCCATCTGCAATTCTATATCAAGAGTCGTGCTTAGATTTCATACACTGGCTAACTGAATTTCATTGAATGCTTACATTCCAATGTATTGGATTTCAAATTAGTGAATCTCATTCCTTCTCCTTTAGGAAAAAGGCAATTTTCAGTGGATAAGATCCTTTTTCTTTAGCAGTTAGTTTCATAACAGCAACTCCAGACATCCTACCGTCTACACAACTTAATTTTTATTTTATCAGCCACCTGACTAATAAAAGAGATTCTCTCTGACCTTCAGGTTTGTCACAGATATCCTGAGAATTTTATCCTTTTGGCATAAGATGATAAAGAATATCATCTAAAATATTATTATTGCCTGTCCAGCATCTTGACAGATGAAAGGAGATGCAACAAAGTTGATCCACCAGTGGTGCTTGGCCATGGTATGGAAAAGGAGCCCGATGAGCGAGTGGCAAACCTTCCCACAGTGGCTACAGGTCCACTTGCCAGATGGAGGCTGAAGCACACTCTGCTTCCTGGCTCACCTGTGGGCCTCAGCCTGGGCTCTCTGATGGCTCTCCGCAGTGACTGCACCAGCCTTAACCTGGCTTCTCCAAACTAAGCGATTGTGGGCAGGATTTTCCTGGTTGTCAGTGGGAATGCTGAATTTCTTGCTTGACCATGTTGCTGTATCAGAGCTTTGGCCTTCCTCTGCATCTCAGGTGGTTCTTAAGTTGACCATAGAACACAGCATTCAGCAGATGATCTGGAGGCATTATTATAATTACACTGCTCTACAGCCAAAATGCTTCTGAAATAAATGTAGTCAAACTTTACTAATTCTGGGTCACTGAGAACGAAAATGATGCTTAAAATTGTTGATTGGCTCTAGTTTTCAAGATATGCTATTGGGTCAGTATATACGACTCTTGACTTGGGAATGGCGGAGGATAAGTGAGTTATAAAGGGAAGGGATCTCAATTTAAACCAGAAATGACTAAAATACAACTTTGACTGGATCTATGAATAAATCTATGACTGGGTTTGGACAGTACTTGCTTTTTAGGCAAAACAATGAATTATGCAATCTGAAGCTGGTATTGCGTCATACATGATATGAATTACATCATATTATTCCTAGAAGTCATGGATGATGCAATCACAACAAAGCTTACATCACTCTGCTGAACAAATTGCCCTATATCAGCTCTAGAAATCATACAGTGTCGTGCTCTCTTATTTGTCAGTGTTTGATTTTGCAAAGGGACACATTTCTGTTTAGCCAAAGTGAGCAGAGATGCCTCGTACTTGTGTGAACAGTGCAGATAACTTCTGCTATGTTTGTGGTGAAGTGACTTTTGGATCACAAAAGCGCAGTATAACCACTATGGTTAAGAAAGCCTATCACCTTTCTTTTGGCTGCAAAATTGGAGCTCAGGACAAGAGGTGGGCCCCACACATATGCTGCAACACTTGTGCAACAAATCTTCGCCAGTGGTTGAACAGGAAAAGGAAATCTATGCCTTTTGCAGTTCCAATGATTTGGAGAGAGCCAACAGATCATCCCAGCAATTGTTACTTCTGCATGGTGCCTCCAGTTGGGAAAGGTGTGTCAAAGAAGAAAAAGTGGACTGTGCATTATCCAAACATTCCATCTGCTATACGCCCAGTACCCCACGGAGAATCTCATCTAGATTTTTTTCCACCGAACTGCGGAGCAGTGAGCGACGAGCACGGCGAGCGATTTCACCAGGACATTGCAACAATGGAGAAATGCTACCAGGGCAAATGGAGCCCATCAATGCTTGCAGACTATTGCTGGACAGTGACAAGAGATGCTCCATTTAATGAATACAAGAGACAAGCCAAGAAGCGCCGAGTAGACACTGAATAGGACTAAACTATGTACAGAATATTTTTTTGCCTTTTGTTTCATAATAAATTTTATTTATATAACCCTTTTGCTGATTTTTAAAGTGTTACATAAACAGGACAGGTGAAATATTATCATGTAAAGCAACCATAAACACATGAAAAGACCTAGGTTTACAATTTATGATTAAAACTCTACTATCTACACAATATACATAGACATAAAATGTAAAAACTTAAATATCTTAGAAACAGTAGCCAATCAGTTGTTTTAATTGTCATATTTGAATTCAGCACATCAAAATACATAATAAATAGCACATTTTATCTCTGAAGCAGACAACTTCTCAAAAATTGTAGACCAGTGTTATTTGTGTAATCTCATACTGCACAGTGCTTTACAAATACATAAGACCCTTGCCCAAAAGAGCATACAATCTCGGGGACAAATTCAGAATTTACATTGGGGTAAGTAAGCACAGAGTAACTCCACTATCTTTGAACTTATTCCACATGTGTAACTGAGAGGTGAATCTAGCACTCAGATACAAGTCAGACATCATATTACAGACGGAGGGAATGGTGAAAGAGTAAGATGGTGAACTGGGGAGAGGAAGGCATAGACCTGGGAGAGTGTTTTCTGCCTTTCTTTTTCTTCCTTTACCAATAACTTGCTAGTTGTTACATTGTCTTGTTTTCAAGTTTCCCTTATAATCTCAGGGATATTCAGGACAGTAACATCACAAAAACTTTCTGCTCCTCATTGCTGATCAACTGTAATTTTTGTTTTAAAATCATGTGCTTGCTTGTTCTCTGGTGTCTCCCATTCCTGCCAACATCCTCACTCCTAAAACCTCAAAGACCGAGGCCAGCATTTTCCAACTGGGGTGTCCAAGGTTTGGCACCTTAGGCCAGATCCTCAGTTGGTGCAAATTAGCATACATCCTGTGATGGGGTAAACAAACCTCACACTGGCCAGGAATGGGTTAATGAGGTGCTGTGGTATCAGTCTGCCCACCCTGCTGCACCTGCAGTACGTGTCAGGCTTGGAGGGGGAGGTTAAAGGGGAAAGCAGTGCTCAGGTGGGAGCTCCCTGAGATGGCGAGGAGATGGCTGACTGGAGCCAGGAAGTGCTTTAGCTTCTGCTGCCTGCTAGATCCTCCCTGAGGGAATGTGGGACTCCACTTGATGTCCTTGAATGGCTGCTACCTGCTCAAGTCTCCCTGAGGAAAGGTAGGCCTGCTGTGAGACTAGTGTTGTGACTTGCTACCAGAAACTTGCATCAGAGGCTGCTGCCTGCTAGAGCCTCCCTGAGGGAAGGTAGCCCTGATGTGAGATCACTATTTGCTGCCAGTGCCTTGCTTCTTGCTGTGAGGTAAGACTGGCAGGTGATGCCTTGTCTGATGGGGTAATAGCTAAATAAACCTGTTTGGGGTTTTGCTACATATGGCCGAGGTCTTCAAACTGTGACCAGGACAAATCACTTCCATTGACTTCAATGATGCCAATTTACACCAAGTGAGGATCTGGCACCTATGTCCATATTTAGGCATATGAATTAGTGTCCTGATTTTTCAGAGAAGTTGAGCAATCTGGACTCCCAGTGAAGTCGATGCTGAGTTCACACAACTGCCAGTGGGGCATCAGAGACAGAGTTCAAAACTCATCTTAAGTCTCTGCAGTATAATTACAAAATAGTATTTATTATAGGCTCTCTGATCAGCAAAGACTGGGATTTTCAAGAAGCCTGAAGATGCTTGGTGCCCAACTCCCATTTGGCTTTCAATAGCATATGTCATCTAACTCTCAGGCTCCTTTAAAAATGCCAGCCCATAACACAGGCTTCTGGAACCAAATATGCCTCCTACAGGTTGCAATGCATGACAAGGGGATTATTCACCTTTTCTTTAAAAGCTAACATGGGTACAAGCATTCTAATTAATTTAAAAAAGAGCTGAAACTCAAGTGGCCAATGTATCCTATTTGCCTGCATCTGTTTCATTGTCAAGTCATACAATGAGCTTCTTTGTGTGGATGGGAGTGCCAATCAGTTGTAGAAGAAAATATTTAATTTACTGCATTGTACCTTGCACGCAAAAGAGGTGCTAGCTGGATTCTATTGTCGCTTGATGGTGGTCAGCGTACTCTCTTCTGCATCACTAATGGAGTTGATCCACCAGCCATAATTACTTTTTTATATATTCGCACTATTGTCTTTCAACCCATTCAAAAGAACTGAACCAAGAAAAAGTTAGCAGCATATTTAGCTGCTTACATTTTAAGAGTGACCTGTTTGCTTCGGTAATAAAGCTTCTGAAATCCACAGAAAATGATTAAAGGAAGGTGTGTGGTTTTTTTTTTTTTTTTTTTTATAAAGAGTTCATCTGCATTATAGAACCACATGGGGGAATTGAGCAACAATGTTCAGTTTCCAAATACAGTAAAAGCTTGACTCATCTAGCAGCTTGAAGAGATAGTGTAGACAGAATCACAGCTTTCACAAATTATACTACCTGCCAGCTAGAATACCATTCAGTCCCCAATTCTCCACTTGCATGTACTATTTGCAGGACTGAGAGAGGCAGGTCTAGGCCTGCCCAAAAATAAAGGCCCATCCCCTCACTAATGGGGAGGAATTACTAAGCCCAGACCACAACTGAGTATATGGGACAACTAAGGAGAGAACAGGAGTGAGGTCAAATGTTAAAAATGAGGGGGCACTGAACAGAGAAACCTGGACAGCACCCACCAGTCCTCAAAGATATCTAAGGAGTAAGTGGATGCTGCCCAGAGGAACTCTGCCCAGAGGCATGAGCATATGAGGAACTGAAATTAGAACCCACAGTCGCAGAGCAACCCCCATTCACCTGCATGTACCTGCAAAAAGAGGAACTGAAAACTCATTTCCTGTCAGTTGATTTTCCCACGCTGCCCCCTAAAGACACACGCTGGCCCCTAAAGGCCTTGCCTACACTGTAATGGATTTGCCAGTATAGCTAATGTAGATGCTGCTCGTATAGTTTATAACAGTTCTCTGAACAAAATAAAGCATTCTCTTGCTAGTATAACTGTCTACAATACGGCTTTTGCTGGTATTTAAATGTCATTTACAAAAGTCACACCCCTAACCAACATTACTATACCAGCAAAAGCTTCTAGTGTAGGCTTGGCCTTAGTTTCTCTCTGCCATTTGGGAGTGGGGGCTGAGGGGGGAACCTAAACTAATCAAATTAACTTCATTTTTTAAATCAGGAAAATAATATATTCCCGCATAAGCAAATCTGGAGAACTGTGGGACTCCAGCACTGTCAAATTTTGCCACCTGTCTGGAATCTCTGGGTCAGACTTCCCAATTCCCTGTATTGCACTTGGTGTAGGAATGGAGTGAACCCACATTCTGTGTCCCACTCAAGCCCAACAGTCTTGTACACAGGGAGCCAGCTGTAGAAATAAATTGACTGGGATCATTCAACAGCTGACCTCATGTGCAAAGGGTTTCTTCTGTAAGTGCTACTCCTTGGCAGCTGATGGTGACCCAAAGAAAAGAAAGATACTGCTTCTGTATACACCTAACATTGCTTCAAGCACAAAAGCAGTTATATAAAATTAATTTTCCAGTCTTTAACTGTTGGAGCTGAGTCATGTTTTGTTGCTTTGTGCACCATCTGCTGTATAAGTACTTTAAAACTCCCATCCAAGTTTGGATTCTTCTTAATAGGCATGGAATATGTCTATCATGAAGTAGATTGAATGTATTATTCTGCCCCCCCCGCCAATTTTATTGTATATGTAATTTAGGTTTAGAAGATGTGCACTTAGGCTGGTGGGTATGTGAATCTGCAGTGGCATTTAACAATTTACTCTAACATCTAGGGGTCTCAGCAAGATCGTGGCCACATTGTGCTAGGTATTGTATAAACACAGAGTATTACAGTCCCTGTCCCAAATAGCTTACAGTGTAAAACACAAGACCTAATAAAGAGAAGTAAATGGACAGGGAGGCAAGGAGAAGGACAGAGGTGACACAATAATAGGATGCCTTAGTATAGATTAGCTGTGTGCACAGTTCATACCCAATTTGGGGCAGTAATCACCATAATCACAGCTCATCATATCTATCCCATTTCCCAGCAGCAGTGCTTTGTTTGAGTGAAGTCCATGCTGGTGATTACAGCATCCCATTTGGTACTGTTGTCATGATCCCCCTGTAGCAAATCCTTCACATGCAGAGGAAATGCTGCTACTTTGCTGAAGAATCAAAATTACTGCCTTGAATTTTCTTAACAGAATGGTTTTCCTTTGCTTAGTACAGAAAGGAAAACAAGAAATTTTTACAAGCAGTTTTCAGGGAGCTCTCTAGTCACTCTTTTTGACTGCTGTTCAGCATTTTTCCAGGGAGTACTCAGCACAGCATTTTCAGGCTCAGACACAAAGGGCCAAGTTTAGCCCAGATTCAGAGAGATTCTCACTTCATAGCTGTTCATTTACTGCAGGGGTCAGCAACCTTTCAGAAGTGGTGTGCCGAGTCTTCATTTACACACTCTAATTTAAGGCTTCACGTGCCAGTAATACATTTTAATGTTTTTAGAAGGTCTCTCTATGTCTAATATATATATAGAGAGAGAGACAAACTACTGTTATATGTAAAGTAAACAAGGTTTTCAAAATGTTTCAGAAGCTTTATTTAAAATTACATTAAAATGCAGATCTTATCAGTTTAGTGTGATCTTTGCCCTTGCTTTTCCTTGCTGAGTTTTCCAATGTCTGGCACGTATTTGGATACTTTAAGCTGCACACAGGCTTCTGAGTGATCAGTTGTTAACGGGCTGGCAGGAGGTCAGCGGCTGGAACCCCAGATTGGCAGCTGAGGTGAGTGCAGCTAGTAGGGCTGAGCAGGGCAGGGGGCCTGCGCTGGAACTCCAACCGGAAGCAAGGGGAGTGGGGCTGCGGCGGGGACCCCGGCTGGCAAGGGGCCAGCAGCCGGAACCCCAGAGCAGCGACTGAGCAGCTCAGCCCGCCGCTGCTCTGGGGTTCCGGCTGCCAGCTCCTGCCAGCCAGGGTCTCAGCCTGTTGCCAGCCTGGGGTTCCTTCACCCAGGCCAGCAACGAGCACTGAGTGGGGCCGGCAGCGGGACCCTGGCTGGCAGGAGCCGGCAGCAGAAACCCCAGAACGGCAGCGGGCTGAGCGGCTCAACCTGCCGCGTGCCATCAAAAATCGGCTCATGTGCCACCTTTGGCACGCGTGCCATAGGTTGCCGACCCCTGATTTACTGCATAAACAGTTCTCAACAACCACAATGGGATGTGGAAAAGTCACATACTGTAGAACCTCAGAGTTAGGAACACCAGAGTTACAAACTGACCAGACTACAAAAATAAAGAGAGCATCATTTTTCTTCTGCATAGTAAAGTTTCAAAGCTGTATTAAGTCAAATTCAGTTGTAAACTTTTGAAAGAACAACCATAACATTTTGTTCAGAGTTATGAACATTTCAGAGTTATGAACAACCTCCATTCCTGTATATTAAGCCCCTTGCTTGCGAAGAGGAGACAATGGATTTCCCTGGAGGGTATTCAAGTCAGTTGTTTGGAGCTCTCTGCTGATATGTTGTACCTTTCTCACACCCTTTGTATATCTCTATTTAGATTGTAAGCAGTATGAGGAAGGAACCATCTCTTACTAGGCGTAGTCCCTTTCTTCACATGTAGTTCCATTGAAGTTAATTATCAGAATCTGACCTTTGTTCTGCAAAACACTTTGCAGAACAAAGCCTCAACTGCAGCTGGGGCTTGTAGGTGTTACTGTGATACATAAACAACTTGCAGTACAGTATGTTCATCACTTTCAACTTTCTTGCAGGGGAATCCTAAACAAGAGCCATAACAAATTGGAGACTGAGGACAAACAGCATCGGCTGTCCCTTAGAAAGGAGTCAAAGCAATTCAGAATGTTTTAAAAATGTAAACAGAAGAAGTTCAACTTGGCCTCTGAAATTTGGCATTTTATTGTATTCTTTTCCAATCAGTCATTCTAAAGCAGATATGAGGAGAGGGAAGGGGAACCTTTTTCTTCCAAGCCGGGGATAATCTGAAAGTATGAGTTGAGAATAGCCGCCAAGAGGCCATGAAACCAGTACAGCCATTTTTGATACTTGTCTACAGACATTGTTTACTTTGGTTTGGGAAACACCTCCCAGGAATGAATAGACCATCCCACACTGCTAGTGATGAAATCACCAACGTGTTCACTTCAATAGAACTCATTTGATATACTCCTAATTCTCTCAATGAATAGCTGAGCCCACTTGGCATATAGAAAGGCAAAGCAGGACACTTGTATTCATTTATTACAAATAATTGACTGCAATAATAGTTCTTCCCTGCCTACATCCAGTGGAGAAATTCTCTCTATGCGTTGAATGACTGAGCACATGAGGAAAGAAGATTGCCCTCCATAGAGATTGTGATAAATGAGAGGGGGGATAGCTCCCTTTTGTGGACAGCCAGCCAGTTGGCTGTGGAATCCCTCTTGATGGTTGTTCTCTACTTGCTTTACCTGTAAAGGGTTAAGCCCACAGGTAAAAGGAAAGGAGTGGGCACCTGACCAAAAGAGCCAATGGGAGGGCTAGAACTTCTTAAAATTGGGGGAAAACTTCCCTTTGTCTGTGTGTTGTGGTTCTCCAGGAAAGAGGGGAACAGGGAGCAGTTATGCTGTGAGAAGCTTAAGCCAGATTTGAAAAACCATCAAATCATACCTAGAGGTTGCTTATCTGAAACCCCAGATATGTAAATAAATTAGGGAATGTCTAGAAAGACATGAGTAGGTTTATTTCTGTTTATTTCTTATTGGCTTGTGGACTCCTCTGTGCTAATCCCAAGTGGTTTTTGGTTTTGCTTGTAACCTTTAAACTGGACCTCAAGAAGGTTATTCTTGATGTTTAAATTTTGTAAGTGGTTTTTTAAAATCTAACAAAAGCCTAAGTTCCAGGTGTATTTTCTTGCTTTTTGTGTTTAATAAAATTTACCTTTTTTAAGAACAGGATTGCATTTTTGGTGTCCTAAGAGGTTTGTGCACATGTTGTTAAATTAGCTGGTGGCAACAGCTGATTTCCTTTGTTTTTCTTTCTCAGCTCTTCCCTGGAGAGGAGGAGGGAAGGGTGTGAAAGGGCTTGAGGGTACCCCACAGGAAGAAATTCCCAAGTACGCCTTTCTGGTTTCAAAGGGTTTTTTTGCATTTAGGTGGTGGCAGCATCTACCCATCCAAGGTCAGAGAAACTGTAACCTTGAGTTTAATACAAGCCTGGAGTGACCAGTATTAATTTTTAGAATCCTTGTGGACCCCTACCTTCTGCACCCGAAGTGCCAGAGTGGGGAATCAGCCTTGACAGAGATTATCAGACATTTTCCCTCCATATGTGTTTTAAAAGAAAGCGTTGCAGGATTCTACAACTCATGGAGCCTTTTTAGAGTTCAGGAGCACTAATTCGGCAGCCCAGATTTGTAGAGTACTGAGCTTGATGCTGCTATGTCAGCTATGCCAGCATGAGGGAAAGTAAAAGCAGAATCCGGTCCACGAGGTGTACTAACATACTCTCCTGTCTGGAGCTCTGATATCAGGAGGAAACCACTGAACTCACCCAGAAAAATCTAATGTTCTGCAGCAGGGGAGTAGATTTTGTAAAGCTGATAGAGCCAAATTCTGCTCCTTTTGAAGTCCATGGGAATCTTGCCGTTGACTTAAATGAAACCAGGATTTGGCCTGTTAGCTACAAAGCCTTGGGCCCCAGTTCTAGTCCCCTTCCTTATGCTGCATATAGCGAATTACTATGCAAGTAACCCTGTTGCTTGTCTACACTATCACTGTACCTGTGAAAACTGACATGTCACACTGCTTTGAAGAATATTCTATTACTGCAGCAGTCTTGTCTTTACTATAATATGCAGGGGAGGGGAAGCCTAGGAACCATATCCATGTTATAGCGAATAGCAATTTTATATAATGCAATAGATTTGTAGTCTCTTCTTAAGAGTCCATATCATCTTTTCCAGGCAACCCCCTGCTGTTGCTGGTCCGGCTAGCGAGTATTGCGCAGTATGATTTGAAAATCTTCTCATTAAAGACTTCCCAGAAATGGACATCACACAGCAACAGGCCAGGTTCTTTAGTATGTGGAGAGTGTGCCAGAAAAGGAGTCTTGTCAATACTAGCTAGAATTAGGAACTCACAGATGGGCTTTGGCGCTCTGGCCACAAATGGTGACTCAACACTGTCTGGCAGCTATGCTGAAGCAGTGTCAATGATGCTCAGTCAGTTACTGGCCTGATTGTTTGCCTTATTTTTATTAATGAATCCCATTTCATAATAGCAGTTAAGACATTCCTGGCAGGGCATCTGAGGGCAGTTATTGCACTTCTCAGATGATTAAAGTTACTTGAACATTGGCCTTTATCACGCAACCCAAAATTACTTAGACATTAACTATTGTATCTTATTGCGTAGTCACTGTCCTCCTGTCTCTATCTACTGTTTAAGGCTCATGATTTATCAAGTCCATTGATATTTCAATTAGAGTAATTCAGAGAAAACTATATTGCATTTTCCTTGCTTAGCAGGGTAGATTATGGCTTTTGCATTTTGAACTCCATTATTTCAGAAATAGTAAAGACCTATTAGATGATTCAATCTATTTCCTTTCATTAAAGGCAGCCTTCTGTCCAACTGCAAATTTTCTAGTGTTCTGTCCAGTTTAATTTCAAAAGTATCAGGTAACTGAGCGTCTACCATTTCCCCTGGAAAACTTTCTTCAGCGCAATAGATTTCACTACCAGTTTTCCTGGTGTTCAACCTATATTCTCCTTTGCTTTATTTCATTGTGGCAATGTTGCCAATGCCAAACCTTTCAAAAATCATGAGTCTGACACCCCCTTCCTCCCAAAAAAGATTTTGATTAAAAATTGAGATTTTAAAAATCAATTTGATATTTTTAATCTGTCTTCTGGATTTTGAGCCTTTAGGTTTCATGTCTTGCAAACTTTTCTCTGAAACCATGAGGGCTAGAAAGCTACTGTTAAAATGAAAGCTGAGATACTAACATGACTCCAGGAGCTGAGGCTTTATGAAAAACAAAATATTACCTGACCTATGATTGCAAGAGTTGGCACCATTGTTTTCATGACTACCTAAATGCAAACTGCCATGCTTCTCTTTTCCCTTTCCCTTTCCCTTTAGTTGTTGCTTCTCCAAGGCAAGCTGTAATTGTCAAGCTATTTAGTGCTTTTAATCTTTTTTCATAGATCAATCCATCCTGACCACTCACAATCACTTTTATTACTGCTTTCTGAACTCTTTCCAATCTGGTATTATATTTCTGGCAGTGAATTGCTCAGAACTGAACACAATATCCCAGGATGAATAGCATAAAACTCACGTAGGGAGAGACTTACCTCTTTGCCTTATGATGCAGCCGCAAATTGCTTTGGGCTTTGTTGCAACCATTGTGTAATTTGCTGTATGTTATCACCCATAGGTTTCTCTCGGTGCTACTTCTTCCTTTCTCTCATTGTGTGTAATTATTTGTTGTTCTAAGGTCAGTCTCTATTTGCTGTTTTCTGCCCATATTTCTAATCTCTCTCGAGTCCTTTGTATTATTTTTCAGTTTAGTGGTGTTTGCAACTCTTCCCAAATATCAGATTTCATTACCCTGTTTACTTCCTTTGCCAGATCATTAATGAAGATATTGAATAAAATGAGTCCTAACACCTGTCTCTGCACTACTCTAGTAGACAATTCTCTCTAGTATATTGCCATTTCATTTATTGTTGGTGTTTTAGCCATATGAATATTCCTACAGAGGCCAACTTTCATTAATTTATTAGTGAAGATTTCATTAGTGCATCAAATGCTTTCCTACAATCCAAATATATTATATTTGCTCATCTAATGCATTCCCCTACTCACTCATTGTGGTTTTAAAAGAATCAAATTTGGTTTGACTGGTTGCTTGTTACTCATGGTTCTGTTACCTTTCAGATCTTTAGTGATTTTTCTCTTAATGAATTATTTGGTACCTCAATTTCATTTCTGTATTGAGAATCTGCTATTCCTTTCACTGACTAATAAAATCTAGTATGCAATTCACCTGTCAGAAGTGGCTGTGAGAACAGATCCAATATTTCCACAGAAAAAATACAGCATATGAGTATAGGACAATACTCCTTTGATCAATTTTCACTTTGTTCTTGTGCAGAACACTTAGTGTGCCTTACGATGCCAGGTAAAGGAGGGAAGACAAAGATGAAACAGTTTGGTAAGGAAAGGTATACAGTGATCACTAATAAGCGGATAAGTGTAGGAGAAGGATTCATGGGGGTGGGGGGTGGGAGGGGGGATGGGTTTGAAGGAAGGTTTAGAGGTGGAAACAGTACTAAATGGGAAAAGTGAAAGATTGCTCAAATCATTTCTACCCTTCAGTAGGGCAGGTGCAGAGTCTGCCTCCATGGACATCATGGCAAAGGGACCGAGCCTTGGAGTCAACAAGGGAATCTTTTAAAGAAGCGGATTAGTCCTCTGAAAAGAAGGCATGAATGGGGAAAGAAGATGAAGGGAGCAACAGGGCCAGTTCTGACAGGCCAGAGCCAGTGGTCAGGGGCATCTGCTGGGAGGTGAAGAGTTCTGCTTTGTATGCACTAGCACAGGAATCTGCAACCTTTGGCACACGGCATGCCAGGGTAAGCACCCTGGCGGGTCGGGCCGGTTTGTTTACCTGCTGCGTCCACAGATTCGTCCAATCGCAGCTCCCACTGGCCGCAGTTCGCTGATCCAGGCCAATGGGGGCTGTGGGAAGCGGTGCGGGCCGAGGGATGTAAGGGTAAGGAACTGTTTCACCTAGTGAGGCTGGTTGAGTAACAAAAGCCACTTCAGTCTCTAGGTGTAGGTCTTTTAACCAGCTGCCTTTTGGGGAAACTCCAGCCTTGAAAGGAGAAGGATTTTAACTGAGATTTTTTTGGAGGGGCTGGACCCTAATCCCCCATCTATTGGAGGCAGAGTGCCAGCAGGAAGAGGATAAACTGAGACATGGACATGTGACTCTTATACTTCCCAAAGAATGTCTACCAGCTTCTGCATCATTCTGTTCAAGGGGCTATCTTGCTATTAGAAATGTTCTGCAACTTCACAAGCTTCTGCAGACATCTTGCAGCTGTTGTTTTGCTTCCAAGCATCATTAACATTCACTGAGCCAACAACACTGATGATGCTGTCTCAAGGTGTTAACAATGCTAAAGTCTGGTCTACACTGTGGGGGGGATTGATCTAAGTTAAGCAACTTCAGCTACGTGAATAACGTAGCTGAAGTTGACGTACTTAGATCTACTCACCGAGATGTCTTCACTGCGGTGAGTCAACAGCCGACGTTCCCCTGTCGACTCCACCTGCGTCTCTCACTCCAGTGGAGTACTGGAGTCGACTGGGGAGCGCTCGGCAGTCGATTGATCGCGTCTAGACTAGATGTGATAAATCAACCCCCGCTGGATCGATTGCTGCCCGTCGATCCTGCACATAATGTAGACAAGCCCTAAGTAGCCCAAGATCTTGTTTTTCCAGGCAAAACTCTGTCCTTTCAGAGAAGACTGTAGACCTTTCCAAACTTCTAATATTCCTTGAGACTACTAGGAATGGAAACTAACAACTTTTCCACTGATTTCTGATGTGGTCAGAGAATAGAATATTATCTGATTGATATGCATGATGCACTCCCCCCTCGAACTAGAATTCTAAATATTAAAATACAGTTTGCCTTTAATTAGTCACAGTGCTCATAATGGGAAGTCAAAGCAAGAAGATGGAATACTAAAAGTTTTACAATTAAGCAAATTAGCTGGAAGAATATCATATCACTGTAAGAAACTCTACATAACCTTAATCCAAAACTGATGTATTTCCTAAATAGTAAGGAAAAGCTTTACCAAGATCAATTAATTAATATCTAGTATGCTGGTAACTACAGAACAAACAAAGGTTCTGATCCTGCAGCACACTGTATGGGCAGAGCCCTGTTGATTCCAGTGAGACTGCATATTGATAGAAGTGTCCGCCCATGTGGTGCTCACTGCAGGATCAGGGCTTCAGAATCAACAAGGCATTTGTTTAGAACACTTTTTTAGCATAGATTCCCTGAGAAGTATCTGACAAGAGAAGGCTAGGAATCTTAGTGATCATTTGCTGCTACATCTTTGGTCAGTACGAGCTCTTATTTTGTTTGACTTTCTTTACTTCCAGTTGCTAATGGGAGTGAAATGAATGTTTGTGAAATGAGTTCAGAGTCTTGGTCCAATGCTATCCTAGTGGAAAAGTTATTCATACTACAAAAATACCTTTGCAGTGGTTCAAATCACAAAGTTTAGGTCAAGAATCAAACTTTCTGGGTCAGTTACAGAGAGAGGACGAGCCACAAAGATTGGGAAAAGCCTGATTCAGACCCAACCTTCAAATGTGTTCAGATTTAGTCTTGACAGGGGCCTGAACCAACACTCTAAATCTGAAGGTAGCAGAAGAATCTGGAGGTTCTTTCTGCCAGGCCTGGAAGCTCATATAGAAAGGACCTTCAGATGTGACTTGTTTCTCTCCTCATTAACAAGACAAGGTGAGCTTTCTCTCTCACTAAGAAATATAAATATATCAGGCAGTGTGTGCTGGTGGGACAGGTTATTCATCTCCTTTACAGCAAGGGAGGACCTGAAGGGGTTAGCAGATTCCTTTCTCATCAGGGTTCATTCTCAGGGCGGGGGGGGGGGGGGGTCCTTTTCTGAAGGGACACCAGAACGGAACCTCTGGATCCTGATAGAAAAAGCCCTGAAGAACGGTTTTAAAATTTTTATGGATGGATTTTTCTTTCCTATAGTACTTCAGCAACTTCTAGTCCATGGTTGCATGGCAGAGTCGCTTGTGCTAATCATGTAGAGAGGACCTAATTGATTTGGTGAATCTATTGAAACAAATAAACAACCTTCTGTCAATGAAAACCTAAAGTTATTGAATTCAGTGTCATTTGTGTCTCAGCTATGAATAGCTTTCATTATTTAGAATACATGACTTTAATAATAGGCCTGATCCTACTGAAGTCTTGGAAATACCAGTATAAAGAGAAATACCAGTGGAGAAACCGCAGGTAAGCCTTTTTGCTAAGAAATGGGAATACAGTTGTAATGTGGGCTTTAATATGCCATATCTAAAAAGACTATTGATTAGATAGTCTTATGTTTTGTTTCTTCTATTTGCTCCCCTATCTCTGAACCTGGTCCTCCATGATACTATCAACAAGCCACAGCTCTACAATACTACATATGAAAGGAGCTTGTGATTGTAGCTAGTAAGATGAAAAGCCCACTAAGCTCAGTGTGGGGTGCACCACCTAGTGGGATAATACAGCTGCCAGCAAAGCTCTGTGTTCTTAAGTTGTTTAGTTAACCCTTATGCTGAAACAAGGTGCCAGAGGAACTGAGTACATCTCAGTGTGTTTAAGATGCTGTTGAAGATTTAGAAAAGGGAAAGAGCCTGGACTCTCACTGAAGTGTAGACCTACCCTTAGGTCAGCCCCAGGTGTTTGTCAGCAGAATCAAACTCACAGGGCCCAGGCTGCAGGGCTATACAATTGCCATGTAGAGATTTGGGCTCAGACTGGATCCTGGACTCTGGGACCCTCCCCACTCATGGGATCCCAGAGCCTGGGCTCCAGCCCGAGCCCAGATGTTTACATGGCAGTTTCTTAGCACTGCAGCCCAAGACCCACAAGCCCAAGTCAGCTGACAGAGGCCAGCCCTAGGTGTTTTATTGCAGTGTGGACACTGCAATCCCCAATCTCTCTCCAAGTGAGATCTGGCTGCTAATCTTGTCCATGAAATAATGAAGATCTAACTAAAGTGGAAGAGGCCCTGAGATAAGGATTGCTTTGTTAGATGAGGAAATAGTGCTTCTGTATTTCACTGCTGAAATGGGCTGTCATACAGACCACTTGAGAAACATGTCCAGCTACCTAATATCTCTATTACAATAACCCGAGGATGTTCAGAGCCCATATATTGGGATGTCAAAAAGCAAAAATTGTGCTGCTGCATATTCAAATGATAAACTGAGACTCTATTTTCTAGGGCTGAGCTCTGGAGATGTATGCGCTAAACTGAGCTGTTGGAGTGCCCAAAACAGACCCTTCCCCTTCCTTGAAACATGGGCAGAGCCGGAGTAGCTGCAGGAAGAAGTAAATGCTGGCCAGTCAGAAGCAGACAAAGTAGAATATAGCTGTTTAACAGTGGGGAGATTAATAAAAATGCTAGTGTAAGTTCCACTAGTAACCGTAGCAATACTAGTGCAGAGTGTCAGCTTCTTGGTGTCAGCTAAACTTTAGCTGGTGCGAGTGCTAGTGACTGGTCTGCATTAGCAGTGCCAGAGCTGCACTGGTGCTAATGCTAAATTACTCATGTTGCCAAGGCTTATAACGGCAGGGAGAGAAGTACAAGAAAGCAAGCACTAAGTACAAAAGCAAACTCTCATGTGCCACTGTTATGGCACCAAGCATCATAGGAATGGCAAATTGTCCCGCATTGGAAGTCCATATACAATAAGAGAAATCAGTGTTGCTGTTCATAGTGCTTGACAAAATATGATGCAAATGGCTGAGTTAATGTTGCATATTGTACATAGAGGAACAGAATAAACCACAGGAAAGTAGTGGCAGACCATCCTGAACAAGGGCACCGACAAGCACCCTTATGAGGAAATCCTGTGCTAGATGGACTGTGTAACCTCTTCAATCACACAGTAAATAGCTTGAGATGAGAATTCATTATAGGTTTTACATGAAGCTCTTGTTTCCTGTGCATAGTGAAGTGTACATAAGCTAAAATAGACATTATTCCTATTCTGCAGAGTTCAAGTTGTAGCAAACTGGATGTTCTCTGACAAATAGGTCTTGCTGACTCCTGCACAAAATCCCCATCTCGCTTATGAACAGACACATCTCTGCACTGAGACAAAGCACAGGTTTGATAGGCCCTGAATGGCTACTTGTATTGCTATACATTTCAGAAACCTGGACCCCCTTTCAGGCAGACTTGAAGTAGCTAGAGGCATTTCATATTCAGTGCTCTCACCAAATCTTAAGTGTAAAGTGGTTTGACTTTGTACAAAATGTCAAAATCTTACAAAAATTGGCCTGCCCTTCAGTCACTCACTATATTCGAAAGTGGTGTTGAATGCTCTTCAGCCATGTCTCCAAGATGGACAAAAACATCTCTCCCCCCCACCCCCACTCGCTCTGTGCTCTCAAACTTTTCATTGATTCACAAGGCGGTGCACACCCTGACCCTACCTGGCACCGTTCACAGGGCTGCCCCAGACTGCTTCACTTCATTACATGATGCCTACCATGACACCATCAACCGTGGTCACTCTTGCTGGCACAATAGGCCTCCCTAGACTATGCATGTTTGACCTATAAGTAGTAAAAATGATGCAGAATCCCCAAACCGTGCATGAGGAAATGGGTGTCCTAGCAAATGTAGAAGAAACACTTTATAATGACATGGGGAAAAAGGCATCTGACAGCTGCTGTGATGCTGTGATAAGGGGTGGCTCACTGATCTGTTTCTTGGACTCAAGTGCCTACTAGGTGAGTAGCATTGGGAGATGGGTGCTAAAGCTAAGTCAGTACACTGTAACCCATGTAAAGTACCAAGACTCCTAAAACAGAGCTCAGGACAACCTCATGGAATAAGGTGTTTGAAAAACATCAGAGCCAACTGATCTGGATCTGTATTGTTATAGAAATCCAGTTAATTTCTAACTAGGTATCATCCTGGTGACCTCAGCTGACCACTGAACTGTACACATTTCCTGAAAACTATTTGGGGGGGGAGGTAGGGGGGTAGGAGGGAAGATCTTGCTTAGCCAAGCAAGTCTCTTCCATCCTGAATGCCAAAGATGGCTTTGGGAACAGTGCACATAATAGGGTCCAGAAAGAACTTAAGGTAACACTGGCTTGGAATGCCAGTTTCCTGAACTTGCTGTAATTTTGAGTAGCAGAGGTGACTGCATGAAGCTGTGGATAGATTGTGGCATGGAGTTTACTGTAGATGACACTGGTGACTGGCTGCAGAGATGCACTGAAAAAAATGCAGATGACCAAGACTGCAGGCAGCTAGAGGGAACAACACAAATAGCTCCAAGCTGAACAAAAAACTAGACTGACTGGCCTTTCTTATACTAGGCACCTGGTCATACCACAGATTCAGGGAGAAGTTCAAGCTGGTCTGGATATGCTCAAATTAAACAGCTCACAATCAGCATGGCTTCTCTGAGGTTTAAATTATCCCTCAACATTCCTTTCCCACTATTATAGATGAGAGCTTCCTCAGTGACTAACCAGCAATGACAGATTGCAAGTGCTAACCCTGGAGTAACGAAGGCATTTAATAGATACTAAATGTTTGGTCTCACACTCTTTCTCCCCTCCCTCTCCTCCCCCCCACCCCATAAGATGCAACACTGACAAAAACGGCGATCAGGGAAGTGGACGAGACCTAAAGCTGTTCCAGGAGGGGCAGTTTGTAGTGTGTGTCTGTCTGTCTGTCTGTCTGTGTGTGTCTCTCTCTCTCTCTCTCTCTCTCACACACACACACACACACACACACACACACACACACAAAAAGTAATATGCATAAATAGAAAAGGACTCGATCTGCACCCCTGAAATAGTCAATATTAATTCAGGAATAAGCGTGAATAGAACATATCTGTGAAACCCTCAGTCTATCCCTAAACATGTCAATATATGCTGCTGCTGTAGTTACAGAAAAATAATCTGAATGTGCTTTACTAAAAGGTATCAAACATATATTGGTGCAACTCTAGACAGGAAGCCTTTCTCAAAGGTCAAAATTCAAAATACCTGAGACTTTCAATACAGAGACATCAAATGTTAGTATGGTCTTGCTTACAGCCAAAGGTCTAGGTTACTAAATTTAGCCTCCCATACACCCACTGCTTCATTTGTGGAGTGACACAAGAGGCATTAAAGTTGCTATGACTTCCCTGGGATAGTGGCAAATGATGGTCCACAATTAGCAAGCAATGTGTTTTGCTCAGTTTGTTAAAGAGTGGGAGTTCAAACACATAACCAGATGTCCTATGGCAGTCATTGAACTGGGAGTCTGGGTTTGCAGTCAAAATAGCTAAAGAACTAATAAAGGAAATGGAGGCAGTAAAGATTTGAGAAGTTCCGGTCAGCTGGTGCCATATCCCAGTTGAAGGCACAAATAGCAGCACAATATATTGGCTAATGCCCAGGTAAATACAAACTTTATACCTCAAATGATCATGAAAGGAACAATAGAGGAAAAAGAAATCAGTGCAATTACAAAGCAAAGGCCTTGTGTGATTGATGATCCAAAGAACCACCAGAGTTACAAACAGGCCAGGGATAAGAATAAAGCCACTTCTAATGGAGAGAAGGTGGAGATGGGGCACTTGCATACAGTGTGGGCCTCCAAGATCATGCACTATGGAGGAGAATGGCCTGGTGTGGTACTTGCATATGCAAATACCATGGCTGCACACAGAATCCATTCAGTAATTACACATACATTGTGACTATGGCACATACCCCTGGACTTTTATTTCCTAGAAAATGCCCTTAAAAATCTTATGTTAATGCTCAAAACAATGTAACCAGAGAGATTGCATTAATATTTGATTTTCCACATGAGAAATGTCTTGTTTGTCATTTTTCCTGCTATGAAATATGGGTATGTTACAAGGTCCCAAACTAAGCTGCATGATATGGTGCCACCTTGTGGTCTTTGCAGTGTCAGCACTCTACTCATCTATACTTTGTTACTGGGTGGGGGGAACCCCACTCGTGGAAATATATATAACATGTAGGTATTTTTTCCAGTAGCACTGGAGAATGTCTAATACTAGTTTTTACTTTATTTCTAGGTGAAGCTAGACAAGACTCTCCCCTAAGTGTGCCTGTATTTCTTAATTTGAAATTGATATTAACATAAGAATGGCTATATTGGGTCAGACCAATGGTCCATCTAGCCTAGTATCCTGTCTTCTGAAAATGGTCGGTGCTAAATGCTTCAGAGGGAATAAACAGAACAAGGCAATTATCAAGTGATCAAGTCCCAGCGTCTAGCAGTCAGAGGTTTAGGGACACCTAGAGCATGTGGTTGTGTCCCTGATCACCTTGACCAATAGCCATTGATGGACCTTTCCTCCATAAATTTACCCAATTCTTTTTTGAACCCAGTTATACTTTTTTGCAACATACACAATCAATTCATTGCCAGTACTTCCTTATTTTTTTTAAACCTGCAAGCTATTTAATTTCATTGGGTGTCCCCTGGTTCTTGTGTTACATGAAGGGGGAAATAACACTCTTTCTCCATACCATTCATGATTTTCTAGACCTCTATCATATCCCCACATAGTCATCTCTTTTCTATATTGAACAGTCCCAGTCTTTTTAATCTCGCCTCAGATGGACAGTGTTCCATCCCTCTAATCAGTCTTGTTGTCCTTTTCTGTACCTTTTCCAATTTTAATATCTTTTTTGAGATGGGTGACCAGAACTGCATGCGATATTCAAGGTGTGGGAGTACCATGGATTTATATAGTGGCATTGTGATATTTTCTTGTCTTATCTTCTATCCCTTTCCTAATGGTTCCTAACATTCTGTTGGCTTTTTTTTTTTGACTGCTGCTGCAAATTGAGTGATTTTCAGAGAACCATATGCAATGACTCCAAGATCTCTTTAACAGCTAATTTAAATCCCATTATTTTGTATGTATAGTTGGGATTGTTTTCCAATGTGCATTACTTTGCACTTATCAACATTGACTTTCATCTGGTATTTTGTTACCCAGTCAAACAGTTTAGTGAGATCCCTTTGTAACTCTTCGCAATCAGCTTTGGACTTAACTATCCTGAGTAATTTTGTATCATCTGCAAACTTTGCCACCTCACTGTTTAACTCTTTTCCAAGATAATTTACGAATACATTGAACTGCACTGGTGCTGGTACCGACCCTTGAGGGATCCCACTCTTTATTGCTTTCCACAGTGAAAACTGACCAATTATTCCTACCTTTGTTTCCTATCTTTTAACCAGTTATTGATCCATGAGAGGATCTTCCCTTTTATCCCATGATTGTTTATTTTGCTTAAGAGCCTTTGGTATAGGATCTTGTCAAAAGCTTTCTGAAAGTCCAAGTGCTCTATCTACTGGATCACCCTTGTCCACATTTGTGTTGATACCCTCAAAGAATTCTAATAGATTGGTGAACATGGCATCCTTGTTAATGTATCAGTATAATGGGTTATTATAGGAGTTAGAGACTGAGAAGCTTAAAGCTCTTCTCTCACCAGAAGCTGGTCCAATAAATATTATTTTACATACCTTTTCTTTCTACACCTAGAAATTTAATCGACCTAGCCCACGCTGTAGACACAGCTAGGTAAGTGGAAGAATTCTTCCTTTGACTTAACTACTGCCTCTTGAAGAGGTGGATTAACTACACTGACAGAAAAACCCCTTCTGTTGATGTAAAAAGCATTCACACTATGGCGCTATAAAATAGGCTAAAATTCCCAGTAATAATGCTTCTTAACCTCCGCCACCCCTCCCCACCCCAAGAAAACACCATAAGTTTCTTCTCCAATAATAAGGATTACTTGTGTGCAAAGGCTATTAGATTTGGCCATAAATAGACACCAGAAGTAACATTGGTTCATTATATTCAAAAATGTGTGTAATTTGAAACTTGGGGCAGAGGTGAAGAGTGTAGAGGTATTGCAGTGTTCAGAGGAAAGAGCATCCATGCTGTGTGGCAGTAGAATGCTCTGCGTGCTGGGTGATGACACAAATAACAACTACTCTGAAAAGAGAGGTGAGAGCCAGAGACTTTGATTTTGTGTATAAGGCACTCAGATGCTGTGGAATGCAAAGCTTTTATACTGCTACCCATCACCAGTCTTTGTCTATTCTGAACAACTTGGAAGTAGCTGCCAGTAGAACAAAATGTACACCTTCCTATTTCTAACCTAGATCAACTCTAAAGGGCACAGTGCCCTCAGAGTATTTCCACACCTGCCTCTATTCTGCATATGTAAATGTGTGGCTTTTAATCTTTCTGCAATTTACAACACTAACAGCACTTGTTCCCAGGGCAGCTCTAATATAGTAGGCCATTGTTGCCCTCTTCTTACACTGAATCAATTCTTCTTGCTGGAAGATTTCATGTAACCAGTCCCTGTGGGCCTGATTCTAACTTACACTGGCATAAATTCAGGAATAATTTCATGGAAATTCATGGGCTTTCTACTAATTTAAGAGAAGGGAAAATCTGGCACTGGATCTTCTAATAAGTAGCAGATATTCTGAATTTTTAACACTTCAGAATCATCAGTCTAAAAATCTCAGTGGCTTCTGAAGCATCCCAGCATTGTACTGCCATGAAATAGCCTTGTGTGACCTTAACAGGTCACAGCACTTGTATCATACCATTTGCCAGAAAATCTGAGATCAGGCTAATAGGTCTAACACACCTGTCATTCTCTTCACTCTGCCATTTTGCTTTATCATAGTTTTCTACCAGAAATGTGTCTAGGTCTCACTTGAACTGTCAGACCTGAAGAAGAGCTCTGTAAGTCCAAAAGCTTGTGTCTCTCACCAACAGAAGTTGGTCCAATTAAAGATATTACCTCACCCACCTTGTTTCTCTAGTCTCTGCTTCAATCACTTTCTCCTTGTGACTCATCCTGCATGTTATGGGTTGTGTAACAAGTAATAAATATGTCTGAATCCTTGCTATTGTGACAGAGTTTTTTACCCTAGATCTTGGGCTTGTTGGGTCACTGGAACTTGGGCTATAATTATGAGGTGAGTAAGGAAGAGTCTGAACTACCTTCTCCTTGAGATCTAGACAAAAACAAGTCTCTGGTGATGGGCTCCCTGCCCCTCTCTTCACATGAACTTTCTCAGCTCTCACAACCATCCTACTCAACTTGAATGCAAGTGCTCCTCCTCTGTATGAATATTACTATATAGAATACAGCCTGAGGTCTGACCAGCTGCAACAAGCACCATTGCATACACTGACCACAGGAGATGCTGATGGCAGGGAGAGAGATTTGGTCAGGCAGGTGTTGCTCTTCTCTGATCTCTGCATTACTGTCCCCAGCTTACTTTTTTTTTTTAAGCAATTTGCACTCCTGTGAATCTGGTAATAACGGATGTGTGGGATGGTAACAGGAGAGACTTGACGGAGCAGGGCTTCCCTAGGAAACGGGCAAGCTGGGAGATGCATATACAAGAGAAGTCAAAATGCAAGTTTGTGACTAATGCAAAAATCAGTGTGTAACTGAAGCCAAAATGGAACTAAGCAAACAAAGCTTAGACAGATGCATTTACACCCTGGAAATGAAACTGTAAGGAAACCAAATCAGAGTGAGGAAAAAGGGGCTCATGTCAATTTAATACTTCAAATCCTTTAATCAAAGTAATAATAATGCTGGAGTGGAGACTGAGGCGCTCAGAATTACTTTAGCTTTGCTTTCTTCTCCTGTTCACATACATGCAATCTACTGCCAGAGTGCAAGGGAACTGTCTTTTATACACACAAAGAAAACAGATGCTTTCAGTAAGTGATTTTTTTTTATTTTTTCAATCTAAAATTAGATGAAAAGTTGTCTCCATGAGCGAGCTTAGTGTGTATCTCTATCAACATGCATGAAACATAAAATGGCTGCCTTTTCCAAAAAACAGCAGAGTACTTGTGTTACACAAAACAAAAGCATAATAACTAAATACATTGCCATTCAGATATTTTGAGATGCAGTTAGATCAATACCTAAATATATTTTTCTAAAATGTAGGTGCCCCAGGCAAGCACCTGGGGTGCCAGGCTTGTGAGAGTGCCAGGCTTGGGTACTGTTTTTGTTATTAGCAACAAAAGGGAAAATAGAATGTTTGAAGTAAAATGTTTCAGGTATCCTGTATGAGGATTCATTTTTCACTAACCTCCCTGTATATGGATTCATTTTTCACTAACCTCCTAGAATGTTCTGAACCTTGGTAGAATCTCATGGAACCTTCCAGACTTTCTGAGAACTACGTTTTCCTCGATCCTCCTAGAATGTTGTCAGCCATGCCCTTATGGGTATATAAGGGGTGGGACGTTGCCAGTCAGTCAGTGAGATATAAGAATGAAGTGAAGTGAGAGCCTAGCTGGGGTATTGTGAACCTTGTTTTATTATGTAATTGTGAAAGTGTTGGGGGCAAAGATGCTCCTTGCCTGGGTCGCCATTTGGTCTAGGGCAGGCCCTGGTTAGCAGCACTAAAAAAGAGGCTGGCTAGTGAGGATTAATCCCTTTTAATGCATCAGGGGCCCAGTTCAAATATTCGAAATGCCTGGAGTTTAGCTCTGAAAAACCCCCTCTTCATAATGGAAAATGGGAGGGGAGGGGAAGGTGTATTATAACGACTGATTGTCTTGCAGGTTCGGGGTAGTAAAACATTGTAATGGCAAAAATGTACTGGGATTTTAATATAATTAAATGGCAAAAACCTTTAACACCGAGTTAAGATTGTCCTGTAATAGCTCATGTCCTTCAGAATACTGAGTTCAGCAGAATTCAAACTTCTGACATCCAAGAAATACAGAGTTCAGATAAACACCTATGCACCCATAATTCTGCCCCCCTGGAGCTGGCAATAGCCATTGGGAATTATCCACATGCTCTCCAGCTGCATTCACTGTGCTAAGTGTAGCTATACTGAACAGTGGTGGAGAAATGAGTTGGGAGAGCTGTGATTGTGATATGAGGAGATCTGGGTCTGAGGTGCCCCTTCCCTCCCCTCCCCAGCCCAGTGTGTTATCAAAGTAAAGAGGTGCATGTGTACCTTGAGGTTTCAGTCCACGTCATTTCAGAATTGTGTCAGTAGCAGGGCACTGGGATCTTGCCATGGGTATTGTCAGTAGTGAGGTAGGATATGAGAGCAATCTGCTGATGTAATGATGGGTAGGGGAAAGTATAGATTTAGATGGTCTCCTGTGTGCAAGTGCGAAGGAGTTGTGAAAGTTGCATAGGCTTTACTGTACATTTGGTTTAAAAAAACATTTGCAAAATGCGGCTAAATCAATATATGTCAGGCTTCAATCTGAATGTCCATCCATACAGGATGTTCCACTAGTTTAACTAACTCAGTTTAAATACACTTTTAAAGTAGTGCAACTCTTGCATATAGAGAAGGAATGGAATTTTCCCCCATCTGCCGAATAAGTTTGATACCCTTGTCTGGCCTAGATGTCTTGTAAGTTCAGGCCCATATATTTTGCTGCCAGTTCCAATAGACTGTATCCTGCCTAATTGGTCCAGTGGCTGCTTGAGAGAGAGAGAGTTGCTGACCTTGTATTAAGACATCAGGGATGACACAGGGAGGAAGAGGAAGGTCAGGGTGGAGACAGGTACTGGTTAGACAGGATAGAAGCAAATATAAAATGATGGGTGAGCCTGAAAAGCTTCATTTCAGACAAGCACCCGGTAATCTGGATGTTTTGATCACCTATACAAGCTTCTTGAGGCTACAAAATTTCTAGCTCAAAAACCCCACTTCTGAAAGTTACTCTGCAAAGGTGGACTCCTTTGTGCAGTCACTCGGGCTGTGTGTGCACAGGGGTCTTCCCACATGGAAAAGTTTGCAGGATCACTGCCTTTTCTTGCTAGAAGACTCTCATGAATAGAGTTCATCAAAAAGCTCAGTGGAAAACAGAGAAACGTTGGCTAGTTCTTTGCTTAAAAACATTTTGATCAGCTTTGCATCTGAGACTTTTCACTTGCTTCCTCTTTCCAGCTGGCTAGAAACACAAGAATGAGCTCTCACTGTATTTTGGCACCTCTATTCCCATTTCTAATCTGTCTACAGGGGTTGGGGGAGGAAGAGGAAGGGAAATACAGTTAATAACATTTTCAGACTTCCAAACATGTCTTTGTCTAGTTAGTCTGAATCAGTTCTTTTTATCCAAAACAACTTGGCCATCTTGCGTTAACAAAAGATGGTGGAGTATTACCAAAATTCTGGGGAGGGAAGAGAAGGGGTGTGATGGAGTGCACCCCTGTATTCACACCCTACACACCATTGTAATAATCTGTACAAAATATGCCTTGTGAGGTATCATTTGAAAACTAATAACTTGCTGGTCAATAATACCATGGTAAAATGTATGTAGCAACAGTATATGTAAAGTTATGAACATAACGTGAAATCATGTCTGAAGTGTGTTTATCAGACAAGTCTGGGTGTGGGGAAACCTGTTTCTCAAAGACAAAGGACAAGCCGATGCCTCTAGCCAGGTGCCATCAAAGCTGATGGGCCATCACCTATCAAGTGGCCATTCTTGGGCAAGGAAGGGAGCAGGAAAAAAACAGATCTGCATCTTAGCAAACAGCATGGAATCTCTTTCACCACCAGACTCCTTACTTCTGTCCACACAATGGGGATGAACTTTATCTAGGGGCAACTCTCAGGACAATACATTTCAATGGGTGGCTGAACTATAAAAGTGAGGGACAAAACACTCCAAGTTTCTTTCTCTCTCTCTCTCTCTCTCTCTCTCTCTCTCTCTCTCTCTCACCTAAGAAGTCCAAGGAAACAGTGGTTGGACTTTGGGAGCAGATCCTGAGTATTTGGTCAGCAATATTACTGGAAATGTGGTAAGGGATTTCACCTTAAACCAAGTCTAATTTAAGTTTTAGTACTAGGAAGCATTTTATCTTTGCTTGTAACCATTTCTAACTTTAATACCTTAAAACTCCCTTAAAACCTATCTCTTGGTAGTTAAATAAACTTGTTTTATTTTAATCAAAACTAATCTACTGTTATGAATTGTTTGGATAACTCCATTTAAGGTAGCAGATTGCAGCTCTCAACTGTCCAGGAGAGGGCTGGACAGTACAGAACATGGTTTGTGTGTGTGTGTGTGTGGGGGGAGTTTAAGGGGGAATCTGTGTGTCGGGGTCACCCTGCAAATAATAACCAAAGCTGCTGGAAGTCAGAGTGTGGCTGGTGTTTGCTGACAGGCTGCTGAGGTCAGGGCCCCTGGACTAGGGCTGTGGCTATAAATATACACTCAGGGTGTAACCTGCATGCCTTTTTTTGCTGTTTGTGAGATATATCCCCTGCTTCTGACGTATCTGTCCAAATCTATTTGGACAAGTGTTTTAAATCAGTTGGGTGCACTTAAAGCTTGCCTGAGATTAGAATTAGTCAATGAGCCAGCCTGAGAGGACAGTAACAATATGGAAAATCCCTTCCAAACAAAGATTGGCAAAAATACTATATCTACATAATTTGCCAAATATTAGTAAGAAGTGAATAATGTTTTGTTAGTGATGGCAATGCTTAGACATGGCTAAAGATTCTGTCTGGTTTAGAACTTGTGTAATTTACTGTGTCAGGGTGGTCACCTATTATATAGATTTTCCTTTTTTGCTATCATTGAATCTTCTTTTAAAAGGCCTTTCTCTTCATCTGGTAACTGTTGTTTAAAGCAGTCTTAGGAGGAGGCTTATCCTGATAGCATGGTAGCAAGTCTCCCTAACTCAAATGACTGACAAACTCAGTTGGGACTTAGAAGCAGTGGGCTTCCCCAGGTAAACTACGGAGAGATTGGCTTGGTATAAAAGGAGGACTGTAACAGCAGGCGGACGTTGTGACGCTTAGGAAAACACAGGCAAATCTTTCAAGTTTTGTAGCCAAAATGTACAAGTTGAAAATAATCTTTTTGTCTGTCTCCCATAGTTCCCCAATGGACATCAAGAGCTGACCTTGGATACTACTGGAGGGCTGGTGGTGGGTAGAGTGACCAGACATCCCAATATTAGAGGCTTTGTCATATAGGCAACTATGCTCCCCCTGAAAAAGTATCCCGATTCTTCACACTTGCTATCTGGTCACCCTAGTGGTGGGGGAGTCACTGTGCTTGAAAGTATCAGGGGGTAGCCGTGTTAGTCTGTATCTACAAAAACAACAAGGAGTCTGGTGGCACCTTAAAGACTAACAGATTTATTTGGGCATAAGCTTTCGTGAGTAAAACCCTCACTTCTTCGGATGCATAGAGTGATTTCACTCTATGCATCCGAAGAAGTGAGGTTTTTACTCACGAAAGCTTATGCCCAAATAAATCTGTTAGTCTTTAAGGTGCCACCAGACTCCTTGTTGTTTTTGTGCTTGAAAGGAAAGTGATGAGGAGAAAGGTGTAATGGGTAAATGTAGGGATATCTCACTATGCCAGATGTGCAAAGCAAAGATTAATGTGATTGTGCTGATTTTGTGGTGTGGTTTGGTTTCTTCTAAAGGAAGTGTAGGATGGGCAGCAGAACAAGCATCATACAAGGAAAATGTCTGTTCAGAAAATATGCTTCTATTTTTTTACTGTAAAATATCTTGTAAAAACTCACTCAATCCTGGTTCAGCCATACAGTGAATAGCTGGTGCCAGGAGCATCCCTGATGTGTGTGTACAATCCGTCTATAGATCATAAGGGATGAACTTGTGGTTAAAACAAAGATGCTACATCTTCCAGTAGATGGCACTAGCAATTCTTACAATCACTATGAGACTGAGTAGAGAAAAGCCTAGACAACTGATAACTTTTCCTTGAAATGGAGAAACTAACAAGCAAATAGTTCCTGATTTAAGAATTATGACTGGGTTATCCTAGTGCATGTTGGTGTTTCTATGGCTTTTAGCAGAATATAGTAATGTAACTAAAGTTAATAAATTAAGGCTCACTACACTCCAAGGAAGCAGCATTATCCTAATTTTCCAGTTGGGAAACTAAGGCACAGAGGTAAATGACTTCCCAAGCTCAAGGAAACCTGCCACAGAGCCAGGAACAGAACCCAGGGCTCCTGACTCCCTGTCCTATGCCTTAATCACAAGACTGTGCTTCCTCTCTGTAAAATGTTTACTAATTGTCCCATTCAGCAAAAGCTATGTTTGGCTGCTGTCCTGTGACAGTGTGTATAAGGCAAAAGCAGCTAATCTTGGAGACCCTCAGTGGGTTTCATAGCTGGCAGTCCAGCACATTTTGTTTTGTTGTTGCATCTGGTCTTTGTATTATCAGGTGCAATTTGTATGAGACAGTTTTATTACTTGTAATTAAGCAATAATGACCAATGGGGAAGACATTTCCTGGAACTTACTGATAAGATAGAAAAGATGATTGCTTAGAGGCAAAGCCCAGTGAAATGAGTAAGTGATGCCAATATAAACTTGAACATTTATCCACCAAATATGGGTTTCCTTTTAAAACCTATCGGTTAAAAGTTAAACTGCTTCTATAAACATAATGCAGCAATAGTCTATAACCCTAATGTGTCTGAAATCAATTTGCCAGAACAAATCAATTAATCAATCGGACAAGATGCAGACTTATGGGTAGCTTGAAAAATATTGGGGGGTGGGTTGAGAGTGCAGTGGCGTGAAATAGAAGCAAAGAATTGCCTGGTAGCTACAAACTCTCTATTGACTTTATTTGAATGCCTACAAAATCAAAAATAAGGGTGCTTATAGAATCAGCCATACTCAAATAGGTGAAAAGCCACAAGGCTAGCCATAGTTACATATTAGGTGATGGAAGCAATGCTAACCCCTGCATACAAGCAACAACTCCAAAATGGATTTAGGGGTCAGAGTGGATAAGCAACTCAATATGGCCTCCCAACATTTGCAATGCTGTGGCAAAAAGAGCTAAAGTGATCCATGGATGCATAAATGGGAGAGTAGGGGGTAAGGAGGTGATTTTTACTTCTGTTGTTTGGCACAGGTGAGAATACTGGAATACTGTGCCCAGTTTTGATGTCAACATTTTTTAAAGGATGTTGAAAAATTGGAGAAGGTGCAGTTCATCTTATCAAAAAAGAAATGTGAGAGGTGATTTGGTTACAGTGTAAAGATACCTTCCTGGGTAGTAAAAGGCTCTCTACTCTATCAGAGAAAGGCCTAACAAGAACAAGTGGTTGAAGCTGAAGCCAAACAAATTCAAATGAGAAATAATGCACTAATGTTTGAGTACTCCAATGATTAACCACTGGAATAAACTAACAGGGGGAAGCTGTGGATCCTCCAGCTCTTGATTTTTCAAATCAAGACTGGATGCCTTTTGGAAGATATACTTTAATTGGTCACAAGTTAGTGAACTCAATACAGGGGTAACTGGGTGAAATGTAATGGCCTGTGATACAGTGGAAGTCCAATTAGATGATATGGTGGTGTCTTCTGGACTTAAACTCTATTAATACAATATTTGTACAGAAAACTCAGGAACACTGGGAATGGAAAACTTAACCCAGGCCAGAAGGCAGAGATCAAGAAGTTACCTTGAAGTTTGGTTTCAATTCATATAGTTCTGACAAACAAGCCTCAAAAGTACTAAACCCTGTTAAACAGGAAAATCTCTTTGTAAACTAGATAATTTGTAGTTATATGAATATCCTCTTTGAAGCTATGTACTAGGTGGTGTATATGTATGTCACAGGAAAACAGAAAAGACAAACACCAGACTGTTACAGCAGCTAAACTGTGCTTTTTGTATCCATGTCAAACTGAAATACATTTTTCCTTTAAAGTGAACCAAATATTCCCATGGTTAGGGCCCTACCAAATTCATGGCCTTAAAAGACGCTTCATGGACCGTGAAATCTGGTCTTTTGTGTGCTTTTACCCTATACTATATAGATTTCATCGGGGAGATCATCATTTCTCAAATTGGGGGTCCTGACCCAAAAGGGAGTTACAGGGGGGTTGCAAGGTTATTTTAGGGGGTCACAGTATTGCCAACCTTACTTTTGCACTGCCTTCAGAGCTGGGCAGCCGGAGGGCAGCAGCTGCTGACTAAGCGCCCAGCTCTGCAGGCAGCAGCGCAGAAGTAAGGGTGGCAATACCATACCATGCCATCCTTAGTTGTGTGCTGCTACTGGAGGTGGTGCTGCCCTCAGAGTTCGGTGCCATCAGTAGCAGAGCAGAAGCAGTACTGCAACCCGCCCTACAGTAACTTTGTGATCCACCCCCCGCAGCTCCTTCTTGGATCAGGACCCCTACAACTACAACACTGTATAATTTCAGATTTAAATAGCTGAAATCATGAAATTTGATTTTTAAAATCCTATGACCATGAAATTGACCAAAATGGACCGTGAATTTGGTAGGGCCTAACGCATGGAATATGCAGTTGTACAGCGCTGAACTATTAGGACTAGATCCACAAAAGGACTTAGGGTGTCTAAATCCAACATTTAGGAACCACTAAGATCAACAAAATGCCTGCTCAGCTGCCACCTAACGCTGTGGCCACCTAAATTCCTCAGGCATCTGTTTCCACCAGCAGGCACGTGCAAAACTGCCACGGTAAAGCTGCTTGGATCCTAGCTTCTACCTAAGACTCAGTGAGAGTCTCAAACTAGGCATTCCCACACCTACCTCACCTGCGGGGCTGGGTCTGGTAGATGTGCTCTGAGCAAGCCTAGCATACTGGACCACTCACAAAAGGTGAGCAGGTTGGGAGCAATGTTCCCTCAGATTTATTACATCCATGTGTGGAATGAATTTTGTTATGTGCACAAATATGGAGGTGATGTGTGGTGGGGGTGGGGACGAGGGGTTTGGAATGTGGGAGGGGACTCAGGGCTAGGGCAGACGGTTGGGGTGAGGGCTCTGGCTGTGGGTGTGGGCTCTGGGGTGGGGCAGGGATGAGGGTTTCGGGTGCAGACTGTTCTGGGGCTGTGGTGGGAAGAGGCACCTCTTGCCCGGCCACAGCAGCTCTGGGGCAGTCTGCACCCCAGACACGTCATCCCTGGCCCCACCTCAGAGCCCCCAGCCAGAGCAGGGAAGTGTTATTTACCCCTTCACATAACACAAGAACTAGGGATCACCTGAAGGCAGCAGGTTTAAACAAACATAAGGAAGTACTTCATCGCACAACATCCAGTCAACCTGTGGAACTCACTGCCAGAGGATGTTGTGAAGGCCAAAATTATAACTGGGTTCAAAAAGGAAATAGATAAGTTCACGGAGGATGGGTCCATCAATGGCTATTAGCTAAGATGGTCAGGAATGCATCTCCCTCTGACTTCCAGAAGCTTGGACTGAAGAAGAGGGTGTGGATCCCTAGAAATTGCCCTGTTCTGTTCACTCCCTCTGAAGCACCTGGCACTGGCCACTGTTGGAAGACAGGACACTGGGCTAGATGGACCTTTGGTCTGATCCAGTATGGCCTTTCTTATGTACAGGAGAGTACCTGGGGGACTGGGCCCCTTACTGCTTTTAAGGGTTATCCTGCTTCTGACCTGTTCAAAGGTGCTGGGGGGGGGGGGAGAATGTTTTGAACCACCCCTTACTTCTCCTTGTGGTGGAAGGAGTTGGGATGTGGAGAGAGGAGGAATAAGGGCACTGACACTCCAAGGGAGGGATGGGGTCCTGCTGCCCAGGCTCAGCGCTTCACTAGTAGATCCCAGGCTCCACTGCCCCACTCTGGAAAAGCCCTTTCACCCCAGCAGGAATTGAGAAGTGCTGCCTGACCAGCTGCTCTGCAGAGATCAGCATAAGCTTTCTGTATCCTGTCCCAATCACTTCTCCTCAAGCAATGGTCAGAGAAGAAGATAATTATTCTATAGCCACTACTGAGGAGAGAACGTCTAGTGTTAAGAACTGAAAGCAATTCTTGAGTTTCTCCATATACAGTGGGCCAGATTCTTCCCTAATATATACACATAACTCCTGATGATGTCAGCAAGAGTGGCATGTGTATCTGTATCCTTGTCATTATCAACATTCCATGCTACAGCTGCTCTCAGCACGTCCTGTTTTATACTTTGCACAGGGAATGATGTAAGCGTCGTTTGTGTTTAATTCTAATTTCAGATGCTTGACTCATACATGCGCTCTGGAGAATTTGGCATTTGATGCAGGGGTGACTGAATACTAACAAAATGAAACTGTTCAGATGTAATCTCAGCACTTTTTGTTGTATCTTTATTTCAAGTTTTATACTCCCTAACTTAATTTAGAATTATCTGGAAGCAAAGTACTCAAGCTATGTACCAGTAGCATTTCTGGAACCAGCTATGAAAAATTAAAAGAAAATGGTTCTTAACGAGCTTCAAACACCCCACTGAGAGCATGCCATGTTCCATTTGGTTTTAATCCAGGCAGTGTCCTTTTTAGGAGTTGTGGTGGAAGTGGAACACAAGCACCTATCTATATATAGAATTTCAAATATATAGTGAGTTAGTTGGGGTCCAGCAACTGATCACATCGTCATCAACTAAACAAACCATGGAAGAGAAACTGAATCCACAAGGAAGCTATAGGAGGAAAAATAAAGAGAAACATAAAGGCTATAGATGCTGTTTGCACTCCTATGGCTAAGAAACAGCTTTAATAATAAACGAAAACTGACTTCATTTCTACTGCAAGCGCCCCTCCCACTCAGAACCCTCTGTACCAAAGAGGTGAGATTTATTACAGTACCTGCATGCTCAGAGGCTATTTTCCTGAGGATTTTTGCTTTGCAATCAGCCTTATGGATTTATAGTACAGTCTGTGTGATTGTTAATCTGCTTTCACAGCAGTTTACTGGCTCGAGAGAAGACATTATATTGCATGCTGTAAATGTGCATGAAAAATAAATTATGCAACTAATGCACAAATAAATCTTCATATGTATAGGGGAACCTGCTTAGTGTGAATCTTCATTTTATATGAAGGAGAATTAAACAAGCTAAGACTTCCCATGTGCCAACTGCAGTTCTGGTTACAGCGAAGTCTCTCTGGGCATGGGAGAAATGACTTCACTCTGGCTACTGTCACTAAAACCAGTTCAGCTCTACTAATGTTAACCGTGGGAAGACATAGTGGCATCCACTACCCTGTCTACTCAGTCATTGGAAACATTATGTTGATTGAATCTTGCTGAAGCCTGGGGGGTTTCAGTGGTATAATTAGATCTGTTTTAAAATACAAATTCCAATTTTAAATGGAAAGTAAAATTGGTCTCGTTAAACCCCTAGTGTAGATGCACTTACACAACTGTAAACTCTGATCAATTTAAAATCAGTTTAGTTAAAGAAGTCCAAAATACAGAATACAGCTGCACCATCTTCTCAGCAACCCATGCTACCTCAAAGTTGTCCTCTGCTGTCTACACTAGCTTCCCATAGAATATCAAGTCAAATTTAAGGTCCCAGGCCTTGGATCCAAGCTATCGAAAAGCTTGCTTACCAACAGCCTTCATTCTTGTGCTTTAACAGCTCCTCTTCTGTAACACAATGTAACGTTCTACCACCAAGGTAAAGGTCATCTGCACAGGAGGCAGAGCTTTCTTGGGGGATCAGTCCTTGTTGGATAAATTCCCAGAAGAACTAAAAACCACCACAGGCATCGTCCCCTTCTCTTCCCAGTGCCAGGTGTGCTTCTTTGACCTGCCTTCTCCAAGATAAATACATGCTAGTATGTTCATTTAAAAAAACTGAACAAAAACAAAACCCTAGACACTTCACCCCCAAACCTCCCCCTGGGGAAAGGATGAGATGAGATGCTAGTCGTATTGCTTAATGCACTACTGGAATATGCTCCAATACTATAATGATGAGGATGATATTAAAAGGTATATAGAATAGAACAGAATGTCTTGCTTATAGAAAATGCCATAGAAAGGCAAGTTTGGCTGGCTCACAGAATTGGGATCTAGGAAGTCTGAGTTCTAATCCTGACTCTGACCCACAGACTCCAACTGCTACAGTATACACACATGATTATTTTTTTAAATTCATCAGTCCTGATACCCTGTAAATTCCCCCAGTATAGTTATTTGTAAATCTTACTACTCTAGACACTTTCTAGATACTGAACTCTTGACATAAAATTACGCTAATGGTTAGTAAATTAGGCTACCTGGGCAACCTGCCCTGTATGTGCAAAACTCATGGATATGCAAATGGAGAAAGATGCTGATCTAACTAGGCCCAGGCAAAGCCATTTAGTTAAACCAGTACAGATTGTGTGTCTAGACAAGGACCCTCTACACCTATTTGGCAGGGTCAAAAGGCCTTCATTATTCATTAGCATCACGCTCTTTGGTCTCCACTGAGTTTCACTGACACTAAAACAATTCAAAGTTAAATTAGATTAGAATACTACTATTTTCCCCCTCCTATCTGCGGCATGTCTACTTTAGCTGAGCTTGTTGCTTGCCTTTGAGGGATTTAAAGCTTCAGAAGCCTATTCTGAACAGGAGAAGCAGTGTTCCCTTTTCCAAGAGCTCAATAAAACCCTCCTCCCAGAGAGAGTAGGAATCAATAGATCTTAGAGGAAACAAAACAAAGAAGTGACCCTGAAACAATTATTTTGCAGTGACATATGAAGCCTTTTAAGAGACATCTGGCACTGAGGCTGCAGCAAAGGCATTTGGACAAGTAGAATGATAAGATACAGCTAAAATATCCTGTAAGCTTATATTATGAAACATAATCAAATCATTTGTTCCTTTGAGTAGCAGCATTAAACTCACTATTATCCTACTTTGAACAGCATTAAACTCACTACTATCCTACCTTGACTTTTTTTTCTTCAGAACTGACAAAATTAACATCCATGTCTCTATTGTTGGTGACTTGCATGAAGCACCAACAACACCCCCCATTGAGGCACATGTAGGGGCTAGGGAAGGCAATTAAGTCTCCTTTTCAAAAAAGGAAGAGCACTAGTCTCAGCATGAAGCACAGTTGATGGACAACTTAAAGACAAAATTCATTAAAGTCATTAGAAAAAGCAGTGGGACGATCTTGTGTCCCTAGGCAGAGGATTGAAAACTCAACCTTTTTAATTAGTGCCTTTGAAAGCAATCCCTAATCACCTGAAAGTTACAAAGTCACTCAGTCACAATTACATCCCATTTTCCATGTATATGGTCTATAGAACCTTGCTGTGCAGTGGTTAGTGGGATTCAGTGCATGTTGCTAACACAATTGCAGTGCTATACATAAACATGCTTGTTATATACTCCTGCAAGCCAAATGGTGGCTGATCTATGCTTGGGCTTGCAAAGTGGGTCAGACAGTGCAAGGGTCCTCTGCTTGGACAGGGACCAGCCACAACTGCAACATTTCACCTCACTTGAGTGTAACACCTTCATGACACTCCAAGTGAAAGTCACCCTAATGAGGGAGGGGCCATTGCCCTGCACCCATCCATGCTGACCAACAGAGCTGGCCATGTTGGGGAATGGATATTGTACTGCACCCAAGTATAGTAACAGGTACAAGTATCCTTGCACTGTGTCCAAGTAGCTCCAGGAAATTTTCTGTCTCCCCTAATGCACAATGCCTCCGGCTGGGATGGTCTGAGTAGGCACTATTCCAGACACAGGCCTAGGTCCATAAGGCACAGCAGAGCCCTAATTAATTATTGTCCGATGGGGAAAGTACATGACTGGGTTCCATTCCCATCTTTGCCACAGACTTGATGGGTACCCTGGGCAAGTCACGACTTCCTTGCACCTCAGTTTACCCACCTGTACAACAGAAAAAATAGTTCTACCAGTGCTCATCTCACAGGGGTGCTGCAGGGATACATCCATTAATGTTAGTAAATTGCCTTGAAGTCTCTGCATCTCAGTGCTGTAGAAAGACATTACCAAATACAATTATAACACATGTTCAAAATGTTGGACATAATGGAGCTTTCTGATTAGCTGTTATGTACTGCTGTCAATTAATGGATTCTCGGGTCTGGCTTCGATCTTTTTGTCTTGTTTTTTCTTTAACTCCATTTCTCATTATAGAAATCAGGCTCTTCAGGCCTTAATCCCAGGAGATTAAAGCACTTTCTAGTTGCTTATAGTCACTTGCTTTTTGACACATGCCTCATGGTGTCATTCAGGCCAGTTGAGAGAAATTTTGGGCCCCACTACATCATATTTGCTGGGGCCTCATCCCCCCTCCATTTCACTTTATTTACACAGATGTTTGGGGGGGGCGCTAAACTCGGGTCCCCGGTACAATTGACTCCTTTTTTACCCACCTCTCATCAACCCTCACTTCATTCATACAACAATCACCCCCAATTCTCTGCATTTTGTTGTTTAGCTGCCACTTCATCAATAGGGTGGTCCAAAATGCTACATGGGATTGCAGAAGAAAGAAACCAGGGAAAGTCCTTGTCAGTAGAGATGATTATACTTTATATATAATCTTATCAATGACTACACTGATCAGGACAGGAACCCTGCCTTTACTATCTATAAAGTATCATGCACATAATGCCAAGTACTCCGTTTTCAAACACCATATAAAGAAATGTAGCAGTAATACTATACAAACTGCAATAGGCCCTGTGCTGATCATACAATAACCTGATCATCTCTCTGTGTCGAACTCAAGGGAGAGAAACAGGGAGCTATCTACATCTAAGAAACAATAAATATTGCAACACTACAGTCCATAACGTTTTAGTGCTGCCCAGAGTAACAGTGAATGGCTTCCTGCAGCTGCTGCAGGTGACAGTTAACAGACTAGTTTTTTTCTAACACAAATCATTGTGTCTGTAAAGGGATGCAGACATTGTTCCTCTTTCCCATGAACAATTTTTCAGACTCAATATTGGCCCAGGATTATCATAATCCACTGTTGTCATAGGAAAAAAATAGCAAACAGTGATAATGAATACTACTGCTTATCCAGATCTCTGTGGTCTAGAAATCTGATCTCATGAGAAATAAGATTTCTGGTGCTTCCTGCTTTCTGCTGTGCTTGAACTACAGAAAGACAGTTTTTTTGTGATCATTTTGGTTCTGCTTTTCATCTTTGACAAAATAAGTAAGGGGGAAAGTGCATAAAAATAAAACTTAAGGTTTTGGTTAAACTTTTGAACCTCAAAGCTTTAGGTTTACATCAAGCTTTAGATTAAGTTTAGGGTGGGGAATTTTATCCAAATTACTGTAGTTTACTTATGCCCAGATTTAAAATACTTTACAAAAACTTCATAGCCAGGAAGGCTATTCCTACAAGTGGTATAATTTGTAATTTAGTGTCTCTAAACACGGCATGTTCGCCAACTCCCTTTCTTGTCATCTTAATGGCTCTGACTTATTGCAACACAAAATGTAACAGGTAGGAAACATCCAGTTCTAAGCCTTCTATGGCTGTTCCTAAAAGGCCCTGGAAAAGATGTTTTCTTTTAAGAATATTAGCCAGTCCTTGCAACAGAGTGTGGGCTTGTGGTTAGAACAAAACATAGGCAAACAGGATTCCTGGGTTCTATTTCCTGCTCTTCCAGTGACTTTGGGCTAATTGTGACTCAGCGCTAAACTCATTCCTGGTGTAACTCCAGTCAGTTAAATGGATGAATGTGCAGCTTGGTGTCTCAATTTCCCCACTGGATAAAATAATTATCTCCCTCACATAGGTGTTGCAAAGCTTAATTACCATAATTAATGTTTATAATACACATGGATGAAAGGCTGTATTGTTGAACAAAGGGAATATTTAGTTCTTCTATTGACTCATGATATATGTGTCATACTACAACACAGGGCAACTTTACTGACCTCCAACATGCCAGAATATCCAAAGGATTTTGCTTTGATTTTCCAAACACACAAACATATATTTGAACTGATTAAAAAACCTGAAAGATTATAGTTCTGCCTCCATTAGTTTTTGTTCAAGTATTTCTTCCACCATGCTTCCCTACTCATCAAAGCCACTTTCTGGATACTGTCCAACTTAGCTACTTGACTCACATATTGGGATGGGGGAAAGAGGTAACACTGACTAAGCCAAGAGTCTTTAAAGTTCAGGTTTAACCCTCCAGAGTCTGCAATTCCACCAGGGTACATTTTCACTAGGAAAAAAGGTATGTTCTTAATTTGCATATGCTAACTCATGGTAACTGACAGGGGGTAGAATCTTAGGGCTGGTCCACACTACCCGCCTAATTCGGCGGGTAGAGATCGATCTTCTGGGATCGATTTATCGCGTCTCATCTGGACGCGATAGATCGATCCCAGAAGCGCTCCCCCGTCGACTGCGGAACTCCTGCTCGCCGAGAGGAGGAAGCGCTGTCGACGGGGGAGCCTGCCTGCGCCGCGTGGACCCGAAGTAAGTACTTTTAGTTCGATATAGGAAACGTCGACTTCAGCTACGCTATTCTCGTAGCTGAAGTTGCGTTTCCTATATCGATCCCCCGCCCCAGTGTGGACCAGCCCCTAGTGAAGACAAGGCAGTTTTGTAGTTTTCACACAAGTTGGCAGCTCCAGGTGAAACTAGTGTTTACCTTGACCTGCTAACTCATTTTAAAACTACAAACTGCATTGTGTTCACTAGGATTTTATCTTGTGTTAAGAACACTAAGATTTTACCTAAGGCAAGAGAAGGCTTTTATTGGGTAAATTTCTCATATGTTTTCCATGGGAGAATCACCTTCCCAAACAACTAATGGGTCAGATTCACCATTCTAGGTCCAGAGGGTTGCAATTTGTCTCTGCTTGCACCTGGGAGACTGTTGTGCCCTAGGATGGATTCACCTTGTGGGAGGTCAGCTACACTCCTACCACCAACCTACGTCCAGGGTTCTGCAGGAGGAAGGCAGTTTTCATATCCGTCCAGAGCTCCATAGCCCCCCAGTGTCAGTACTGTCACATTTCCCAGCTAGTCCGGCTCTTTCACTATTAGCTCACAGATCATAGGTTGTGGGTGGCTTGTGTCATTGAGTCCCGGCCTCAGGCTGACTTACTTCCATTAGGCCTGCAGCCTGAGTTTTGCTAACATTCGTAGAACCTAGGTGTTTCATAAGAATGGCCCTACTGGGTCAGACCAAAGGTCCATCTAGCCCAGAAGCCTGTCTTCCAACAGTGGCCAGTGCCAGGTGCTTCAGAGGGAATGAACAGAACAGGTTATTATCAAGTGATCCATCTGTCGCCCATTCCCAGCTTCTAGCAAACAGAGGCTAGGGACACCATCCCTGCCCATCCTGGCTAATAGTCATTGATGGACCTATCCTCTATGAACTTATCTAGTTCTTTTTTGAACCCTGTTATAGTCTTGGCCTTCACAACATTCTGTGTCAAAGTGTTCCACAGGTTGACTGTACGTTGTGTGAAGAAATACTTCCTTTTGTTTGTTTTAAACCTGCTGCCTATTAAATATAATTTGGTGACCCCTAGTTCTTGTGTTGTGAGAAGGAGTAAATAACACTTCCTTATTTACTTTCTCCATACCAGTCATGATTTTATAGACCTCTATCATATCCCCCCTTAGTCGTCTCTTTTTCCAAGCTGAAAAGTCCCAGTCTTATTAACCTCTCCTCATATGGAAGCTGTTCCATACCCCTAATCATTTTTGTTGCCCTTTTCTGAACCTTTTCCAATTCCAGTATATCTTTTTTGAGATGGGGTGACCACATCTGCATGCAGTATTCAAGATGTGGGCGTACAATGAATTTATTGAGGCAATATGATATTTTCTGTCTTATTATCTATCCCTTTCCTAATTATTCCCAATATTCTGTTAGCTTTTTTGACTGCCGCTGCACATTGAGTGGTGTTGAATGTGGCCCACAATTTGTATCTTTTTTTGTAACTGTGAGGTTTTTTTCTGCATATTTCAGTACAACTCTTGCAAATCACCACTGTTCCCTTTAGAATGACAGGCTTTTCCATTATTTGTCATGAAGAGAGCATAAGGCTAATCCATGGGTTCTTGGCAAAATTGTCACAATTAGAGCTGGTTGAAAACTTAACATCAAATCTTTTTGATGAAAATTTACCCTCTTTTCAAAAGAGAACTCAGAGAATGTGGTTTGATTGAAACATTCCAGTTTTCAATGAAAAAACCAAAACCCATTCTGGTATTTGTTAGAAAAATTGGAGATTTCCATGAATATTTTTGGGGAAAATATGGAAGTTTTTATTTCATTGCCAATTTTTTTGCAGAAACTCCTTATGATTTTGTAACCTGCTCTAGCAGCAGTTGCAGCAAGGGAAGGAGAGGATTGTCTCTCAATTCTGTTACCCTGTCATCCCCCCCACCCTGCATCTTCTTCTCCTTTCTCAAGTCTGCCCAGGGAAGCTCTGATTAAAACTGGTGAGAGGCGCAAGATATCTGGATCTCACAGCTGTCATGCTCCCAGCACTCCATCATCTCTTCACCATGTTTAAGCAGCTTTCCCCCCTAAAGCAGAGCACTGTAGATAAGTAGTGGGATAAAGAGAAGGAAATACCCCTATCCAACAGCACTCTCCCTATAGCCTGCACCAGCATCCATCCCCATCCAGTCCTTTCACTAACTCTGCCAGTATGTTCTAGCACCAGACCCCAAACCAACCACAGTTTCTTCTCATGATCCCAGATGACTGTGGGATATGAACACAATTTATTGTGGGTTTGGGTAATAAGAAACTGTGGCTAGCATGGAGGTCCCAGATGGAGAAAGTCTGAGAGCCCTTGATCTAATCTGCCTTATTGGATCTGGTGTAGTTGTTAAAGAAATCAGTAAGGAAGAGACAGCAGACTGCATTATACGGTAGCTATTACAAGGTATTCAAGGGCTATTTTATTGTGTATCGCATAGTCAAATGGAATTATTATTTCTGTGCCTAAGGCATTCATCCCTGTACCATCTAGCTGGCAATTTAATTTTGTCATTCTCTTTCCAAGGTTATTTCTGAAGTAAACAATGCCAACATTCCTTTAGAGCTGGGGATTCTCTGTGAGGGAATTGTTCCAAACCTGGTCAACTTCCACCCTTGAAAAATTCTATCCCCTGACACTGGTAAAAGTTAGCTGTGCTATGGGCCAAATTCAGCCCTTGTCTAAATGGGTAAAAGTCCATAGAGTTAAATAAAAGGAGATGGGCCAGGGTGGAATATGATCCTCTAGAGCAGGGGTAGGCAACCTATGGCACGCGTGCCAAAGGCAGCACGCGAGCTGATTTTTAGTGGAACTCACACTGCCCGGGTCCTGGACACCGGTCCGGGGAGCTCTGCATTTTAATTTAATTTTAAACGAAGCTTCTTAAAAATTTTAAAAACCTTATTTACTTTACATACAACAATAGTTTAGTTATATATTATAGACTTATAGAAAGAGACCTTCTAAAAACGTTAAAATGGATTACTGGCACGCGAAACCTTAAATTAGAGTGAATAAATGAAGACTCGGCACACCACTTCTGAAAGGTTACCGACCCCTAGAGTGTTTCTGTTAAGCAAAGTGAAAAGTTTGCTGTGGTTCTCTCCATTTGGACCGGGCAGGTGGCAAAGTAAGACTTAGTAAAGTGGCTAGTTCAAGAAAGAAAGGAGAAGGGGGCTGCTCTGCTTACACAGGAAAAAAATGTGGAATTGGGAGGGCAATCAAAAAATGCAAGGCATTAACTGATGCTCTCCCAAGCACCCTTCAGCAATGCCACTGCTGTACAATAACTCCACCACCAAAGAACTCTGAAGACAGAGAGGCACAAACACAATTCTGCTCTTGGTGGCCAGATGGCCTCCTTATAGAGTCAATGGAAGAGAACAATGTGCGTTCTATAAGTTCAACTCCAACTGCTTTGAATTGTTTTGGGGTTAACAAAATAGCTTTGTACATTGTTGGCACAGCTTTCTGAAAGTGTTCGTAGAACTTTCAATGCACAATACTGTCCTTTAAAAATGGTGGCCAGTTTCTCAGCTATGGGCCTGGTTCTCAACAATTTAACTGATATAGTGCCTGTTGCCAGGATTGCTAGATGCACTGAATACAAACACACTTAAATTAGACAAGCCACCTTCAGATGATGACACTCAGGCTACCACCTCGTTGGCTATCCCTATATGCTGTTAAAATTTTCCCTGTCTGTTTGGACTGCATGTTAGGCAAACAACCCAAATTAATAGCTCCACCACCTTTTTAAAGGGTACAGAGCTGGCTCAACTTCACTGCCTGGTGCAGAGGAATGGAAGGGTCATGGCTCCACCCTCATCCCACCAGAGGCTGCAAATGTGGCTGTCTCTCCCACAGGAATGATAAGTGCTTTCTCTCCCCAGTCGCCTATGCACGGACAACCACATCCTGTCTGGTCCTAACAATTAAAAATAATTCCCAGATCATAAAAGAACATGAATCAAAACTAAACTAAAGCAAGCAAATGCTAAACAAAAAGTAAATGGGCCTTGATCAGTGCAGCACATCTATTTCTCTAGGCTTTTCTTATGGCACTCAGCACTAAAGTATCTGATTACTTCATAAATACCAATGACCTGAACCCCACAGCAAACTGGTGTAATTAATATTATTATCATTTAATAGATGGGGAAACAGTCAATGAGAGGTTAAGTGTTTTGCCTAATGTCATATGAACTCCATGCAAATCTTGCACTGAGAACTGTGATCTCCCATGCGTTAACCACAAGACTATTCTTTCCGTCAAGCCTTGGACCCTTGAGGAAGAAACCTGTGACCTCATTATGGATTGCAGATCTGTTTCAGAGGATTATGGAAAGAGGTTCTGTTTCCTTCCACTAGTTCGCTGCCTGTGTTTACTAAGTCTACACACTAAATTTGACTAAATTTGAACACACTGTCTCACTGATACAATAGTTTCTTATTCCAGTTTGGAAAATGGAAGCCTTTGCTAAAAATTACTAAACATTTGCATTCCCAAGCACTGATGCTTCCCCACAATATTGTTTCCTTCACCATTTCTCAATGCAGCAGCTACTGAAATCTATTTATGAAATAAGTGGGTCATGCCTGAATTGTAGAGTCCCAGGCTGGTTCCCTGAATCAAAAAGATTATAATGTGGTTCTATAGCCGCTTGTATAATAACAGAAAAACTAAATTGAGCTCCATTCCTGTTCTGAAAAGAGTTTGTTTACAATAACTCTGTGGGAAGGTGTACAGTTCAAAAGGATGGTCAGAAAAGCAGCATCGCTGCAGCTCAAATATGTAAAGTTTGGCTAGTCAAGATAATGACAAATCATTTTTTCCTTTTATCTGTTAGATTCCTTATCAGACTGAGTCACTTATTGAGGATTGCTATCTATAGTGCTCATCCATTTGCTTAAATAGTCACTACAGTAACACAAGTATTTTATTTTTAGTGGTAATTCAACAAGTCTACGGCAAGATTTGGAAACAGTTTTTGATTGAATTGGATGAAATTTTGCTTTTTAGCAATTTTGAAATATTTTTACACAGATGTTTGAAAATCAGAACATTCAACCCAGTATACTCCCACTCCCCCCTTTTTTGTCATCTATCTAAAAATATGAAAAAATTATTAGGGAAATTTTAGTGGGGAGGATTTTTGTGAGGAAGAAGAAAGCCTACTTTCTTATGTTAAAAGGGTGCTAGGCCAACTCTCTTTAAAAGTGACCTGGGGGAAAAAGTGTAGTTTGTGGTCTTGTGCTTTTGTCTGCTTTCTGGTGTTTAAAAAAAACAAACAAGTGTGGGTGAGTGGGTGAGTGGGTGTGTGTGTGCAGGGGGCGGGGCAGGTTTGGAGAAGGTAACAGAGATTCTGCTTGTTTTGCATATTAAAAATTCATTTCTGATCTACCTTGGAATGCTCTTAAGTGACTGGAAAATTAGTGAATTTATCAGAATGGTCAAGAGGCTGAAAGCTGAGCATTTCAGAAGGGGAAGGGATTTTTAAAGTCAAACTAGGATGTGTGTGTTGTTAACACATATTTAACTCTAATGATCAATGAACATTGTAGGGAAAGGACATATTTATAAAGTTTTCAGTTAAGGTCTGAGAGCTCAAAATGAGGCCTCCAAGAGATACTCCAGCAAAACTTTCTCAATAGTTCTAATATTAAAAGACTTGCAGATTTTTTTTAAAATAACATTTCTTTCAGGCGTACTGTTGCCACTATACACAAGCAAAACCATTTCTTTAAACATATTTGTGGGTCTTTTTTAAGTAGCACATGATCATTCTTCCAAATTGGAGCCTGAGCCTCTTCCAGCTGCAGCCAAAGGGAGTTTATGACAAATGTTGTGAGAAAAATAAAAAATCTCACCTCATAGGAAATTCCTATATTTCAACATTTGTTTTCACCTTGAATCAGGCTGAAAAGTTGAAATGTCAAAATGTTTTAAGGAGCAAAAAGTTCTGAAAACTTTCATTTCAGCAATGTTGTACTGGCTGGGTATGTTAAACTGAAAAGCAATGGTTTGTTTTGAGTCAGTTCAACACTGAACTTCATCTGTCAGTGGCACTGGGATGCTTCATGGGAATTGTAGTTTGTTCTCAGGCTCTCTGGCCAGATAACATCCCCCATGATGTACCAAGCAACTCAGTCAGAAGAGAGACCATGGTGCATTAGGAGAGATATAGTCCTGCCCTGGAGCCCAGCGAATAGGAAAGAATGGGGGCAGGAATCTCTCAAATTCATCTCCCAAGAGGCATTGTGGCACCACTGGCACATGCAGTTTAATGTTGAACTGACTATAAACTAAATGTTTGGTTCTGTTCAACAAACTGAAATGTTTGATTTGGATCAATCCTACCCAAAACAAAATACTTCATTTAGATTTTCCCAATGGAAAACTGAAAAAATTGGGCAAAATCTAAATCTTCTCCCAGAAAACTTCAGTTTTGCAGAAAGCACATTTTCTGCCAAAAAATCATGGTGATGGAAAATTCCCCGCCAACTCTAGTTTTGACATTAGCTTCAACGGGAGCCCTCATAAAGAAGAAATGACTTCTTCTTTAGTCCCAAACCTGCCTGCCCCCAACTTCTGTTGTAGTTAAAGCACAAACAGGATTGTAGTCACCAGCCCATACAAGTGGATTGCATTGATTTCTAAATGGAGCTGCAATACACCTTCTGTGCACATTCTCAGATAAACCACTTACATACATAACAGTGTAACATAGTTCAGAAATGTGCAATGTAATAGCAGCAGAATGTGTGTTAGATTATTACTCTGTGACAAATTACATGAAGACTGACCTCTTCAGAATAGCAATATACTTTCTTCTGTACAGAATGATAAATAATGGCTATTTGCTCAAGAAGTTTCCTGGGAACAACAGGGAGGGTCAGCTAAGCTGGAATAAGCCATTCCTAATTAAAACTATACATTGGCTGCTGATGTTTTTGACACCAAAAATATACAAAAAATGTACTCTGAAGTCCAACAGGCAGAAGCGGGAGCTACAGACAACTTTTTCTCTTGTGATTTCTCCTTTCTCATTGTTTATCAGTTATGACTATGAGACGTCAGCAAGATGCAAAGCAGAGACCAAGAAGAAATCCCATGAGAAATGAAAGTGACAAGCACGGAAATAACTTCATGAGTCATACCACCCCCCAGGATAATCTGAAAGACACACAGCCTCTTTGGTACAGAGGGACAGCACCCTCAGTGATTCCCCTCCTTTCCATCCATGGCATGCCCAGCTAGCTCCACCGTGGGTCCACTGCCATTAGCCTCCCTTTATTGTGACTTGCAACCCCAGTTTGGCCACCAACCACTACTTGACCTTGGGGATGTCAATTAACCCCTAAGTCCCTCCATTTACCCATCTATAAAATGGTTGCAATTCTTGCCTATGCCATAGTCCTAATCCCCCCGCTCCACACCAGCCAGTAAAGCTTTCCCTGAATTGGGGTTGCAGAGAAAGAGGGCACATTCCATCCTGTCAGGGTAGCACAGTGGCCATGATCTGCATGTACTCCCGGAGGTGATGTGCATTTTTGCATCACTGAGAAGGGGTAGGAATTGCCCCTTCATGCTTTTGATTATCTTCCCTGTTTAGCGGTAGTGACAGCATTTTACTGTGTGGGTTACCTTTGTAGAAGTTGTAGGTTTTGAGTAGGGATTAAATGAAGGGAAGATTGGTGCCTGGTATGCTGAGATGTAGGGAGAAGTTCTGGATGTAGGAAACAGCATGGGCTAAGGCCAAGGGTGGGATGAGAGCAAAGGACATGTGAAAAGCCCATTATTAGGGCCTGACCAAAGCCCATTAAGTCAATGAGCTCTTTCCAGTGACTCCAGTGGACTTTGGACAAGGCCTTAAAATACCAGAAATTTTATGATAAAGTCTGTTCTTAAGACTTCCAGCCCAGCTTGGGATTCAGATGAAGCGGGATATAAGAATCTCAATTCTGAGAGCTTATTCAAACCTTTGTTTGCAGTGTTGTTGTAGCTGTGTTGGTCCCAGGATATTAGAGAGCCAAGGTGGGTGAGGTAATAACTTTTATTGGACCAACTTTTGTTGTTGAAAGAGACAAGCTCTGGAGTTTACACAGAGCTCTTCTTCAGGATCTGAAGAAGAGCTCTGGATCTGAAGAAGAGCTCTGCATGAACTCGGGACCTCACCCACCTTGTCTATTCAAACCTTTGTCAACGTACCCATTGATTGTATTGATAATATAACACTTCCAGCAGAAGAGAAAGGGCTTTGTACATAAATTACAGAGCAACTCAACAGCCTTCAATGAGTGTATCAAACTGTTTGAAACACTTTCCATTTCAAGGCAAATGAAACAACTGATCAAGGTACAGTTGGCTCTATATATTTACTCAGGCAAAGCCTCCCACTGGCATCCATTGGAGTAACAGCCACCGGATCATGCCTTTATTAAGTATATCAGTCTCCAGAATGAAAGGATTGTTTAAAATAAGTCGGTATAAACCTGCCAACTTTTGCTAACAATTGTTTCATAATTAGATTTATTTTCCTGGACTTTGCACCATCACAAATAGACATCCATAGGTCAATTGATAATATTTTCTCTTTGCAAAAGAAATAGAAAAAGATGTTCCTCCTTTTGAAGTTGCAATGGAAGTGACTTTTTCTTCAATGAGGCTTAAAGCCCCATTTCAAAGCAGAATATGATGGCATAATATTTTCTTTTTCCTTGCAATCTACAAAGTGATTAAAAAAGAGGAGGCTCTGAACAGCATGAGACTGGTGGATAAAGTGCCTGTGTGAGAGCTCCACTCTCCATATCGGCATTGTGTTCAGCACTTCCTTGTCCACTGATTCAACAAGATCAGTTTCTCTGTACACAAAGGTACAGAAACACAGCATGGATATGGAATAAGCAAGGTAATAAGGCAAAGAAAGAGCATTTTCACAGCTGCCCATCTAAATGAAATGGTTAGCTTTTACTTCCCATAATTTTAGTCTGGGGGAGAAACTAAAACACAAATGTTTTTCAAGATAAGTAATTGTTTTTGTTTGTTTGTTTTTATCCTGAACTCTAAGAAGGAGCCAAATAATGCTTCCTTAAACATTTATACAACAAACTAAGTCATTCACTGGTGTTTTGCTAAGATTAAGCTTTTTTTAAAACTTAAACTGTTGCTAAAAACAAGATTTTGTTGCAAAATATCTTCAGTATTCAGTAATACATACTGATGCTAACAAATTCTTGTGATAAAAATGCTCTATCAAATAAATAATAATAATACATAGTGTGTTCGGAATCCTAAAGCTAGGATAAGTTTTTAAAAAAAGTTTAGCTTTAACATTTTCACTGGCATCTTTGCTCTGAATAGAAGCAAGCGTCTCACCACCATGGGGACAATGGGGAAAAGCTTTGAGAAGAATAATCAGAGCCACTTCTAGGGATGTGCAAACTATGAAATGTAACTATGTGTGCAGTCGTAGCATTGAGGCTAGACCAATAAAGTAAATATTTTATTTTTTATATGTGAAGATAGGTGTGAGAAGGGTGGGCAATTTTGGGCTAGATAGGTGACCAACGGGGGTCTGATGGTGTGCCTGGCCCTTCACTGCTGGGAAAGTGGATGGAGAAGGGTTAAAGAAACTGATGACCCATTGGTAAGTCTTACAGAATCCATGGAGCCATCCAGTCAATATCCCTGCCAGGGGATTGTCCCCTAGAGAACATCTAACATTATGTTGTCCTTCCTCTAAAAATGTCAGCCCCCTACAAGAAACAGTATTCAGGAAGTGCTCTTGTTCTACAAGAGTTAGGCCTGGAATTCATAGCAAAGCATGTTTTCCTTCTAAAACTACATTTTAACTCTCCCACGGAACATTGAAAGGCCACACTGTTTTGCAACATGCCACATACATTTTTTAATATTTTTTGTCTGGGCAGATCAAAGACAATAAGATTGTCGTTCTCCTCAGCAGACATTAATGATGCTGTAGCCCAAGCTGGCTCCACACATGCTGCCAGTGACCTCCATCAGGCCTCCCGGAGAATGAACTGCTTATTTACCATGTTATCTTAGAAGAGAAATTAAGATGAACAAGGTGGAAAGAGAACTTTCCACATACTCTCTCTCTCGCTAGGGCTGCGTCTATGCCGAAGACTGGATTCAAGCCCCTGTGGTGGCCCTTTTATGCCACTCTAGTATGCCACAATGGTCCTTAGGGGGCATAGGGGACAGCATAGGGCTGGTATATGTGCCCCTACAGTGTATCTTTCCCTATTCTTTAGGTTTCCCCCAGTAAGTCCCAACATAGGGGCATGTTGGAGCTAGGGTGGGAGATAAGCAGAGCTCTCTCTTCTCTGGCTATTCTGGGCTGCAGGTCCATAGGAATCCCAACTAACTAAATGTACCCAGGATGCTGCTTTGTCCCCCAGAGCAACCCAAAATCACAATGTTGCCAACTTTTGTGATTTCATTAGTCCTGTGATAATTGGTGTTTATCTTAAGCCCCAGATCCTGCAGTCCAATTAGTTCAGGAGAAGTGCTATTATCCCCATTTTAAAGATGGGGAACTGAGGCACAGAGAGATTAAGTAACTTGCCTAAAGTCACAGAGGCAGAGTAAGAAATTGAACTGAGGTCTTCCCCAAGCCCCAAGGTAGTGCCGTAACCTCTGGACCATCCCTCCTCCGAGAAGTTTTTCTTTAATATTTCCCACTTGGTGCCATGACCAGTTCAGCTCCACTAGTGGTAGCACTAAAGCAGGCAGAACTCTAGATGGTTGCTGGCACTTTAAGCACCTTCTCTGAGCAGGACTGGACAATACAGTGCTTAAAACTCTCATGATTGACTAGAGCCCTGTCTATACTAGACTACTACCATTGCTGCCACTAGTGAGCTGGATCAGTGATAGCAACAATGTTATAAAGAAAAATCTTAGCATAGACAAGGCCTTGGGACCTGATTCTCCTCTCATCCCCAGGAGTAACAATCAAAATAATTCATCACACTAGAATATATTAGTAGAAAACTAGTACAAGTGATACGGATATTAAGCCCTTGTTTTTTATTGTTTAAAACCATCCTAGGAAACCTGTGTTAGATGGAAGGTATTGAACTGCCAGGAGCATGTTGCTTGCAATCATTAGTTACACAGAATGAGCTAGCTAAAGCAAAATGCATCACAACTTAATTACTTAATTATTCCAGATTTCTCCATCCAGTAACCATTTTATCTGTAGAATATCTATTGACTTAAAAATATCTGGCAAATTTTAATTAGTCAGTGCACCGAAACATTCTTTGTTCAGGAGGCCAGTTCTGCCTTGACATGTTCAGAGGGGAAGAAAAAAAGCAAGCTCTATAGAGAGGATTCATGTTCAGACATAGCCTTTGCTGTACCATAATACTTCTTTTTCTCACCGTTAGTATTCTACTTACCCAGCCAACATAATGCATTTGCAGCAGGCACTTTAAGTTTATCAATATTAATTGTAACTGTACAGTGAAGAATACAACTGCTGCATTAGCAGCTGTTTTCTACATCATTAGATATGTTATCAGTTCATGCTCAGAATGTTGAGCTGCACCTTGATTAGAGTGTGACTAATACTTGCGCTTTAATGTTGCATCTGTTTTTAATGAAACTTTAAAGGCAATTAGTGACTCAGTGTGTCAATGAATAGGCTTTATACATCTGAAGATGAGTTAAAATCTTGCCTATAGTGTAATAAATGAAAGGGGGTTAATAGCCCCCGTTCAGTCATCAATTATCTCCATTATCCTGTGAATTATCTTCGCAAATTTTTCTGCAACTTCAGTGATCCGGTTCCTTAAAAATCCAAGATCAGAACATGTTCCAGGCAGCAACAACATCTGCTGCAGCAATGAGCCATTTGTTCACTGACTTCAATATACCTCATCACAGCATATTGTGCAGCATTGTTGCTGCCAAAGGGTTTAAAGGTAATAACTCAGTTAAACTAAGAGTATATCAAGGAAAATGATAGAAAAGCAAAACCTAGCATTGAACTATAGAATAAAAAATACCAGAAAACTTTTCCATGGTGGAAAATTGAAGTCACCTCTGCCCAGATCACCTTTGGTTTTCATTATTATTCTGTGTAAACAAACAATTCTCTAATGGGGAATATGCACTGAACCATTCCAAATACATCAGGCTCATTGGAACATAGAACTATTTCAAGACCTGTGGCTAGGTGGATGACTTGCAAAGCCACTACTGGAAGGTTAAATGATTTGGAGAAAATCCCATAGAAAAGGTATCATTTTTAGGATACCAAAACCATTTTTATTCTCTTAAAACGCACCCACGATGACTTAAGCCCTTATCCTGCAACTGTATCCACACAAGCAGCCCCGTTCGCCTATGCAGAGGTCTAAATCAACAGTGATGTGTACGAGCAGACTCCTGTGTCTTTGCAGAGCCCTGTTAATTTTGCACAGGCTGTTCCAATGCAATTTTAGGATCAGGACTTATTATGCTATCTTTGATTTTTTCCCCTCTTAATAGCAAGCTGTACAGGATTTTTTACATACGGGACTTGTGTCCTTTCTTTGCTTCTTATTCTGATGGCTAAGAAAGTCCTGGTAGGTAGGTGTTATTTTGTTGTTTTTACTGTTTTTTTTTTTTTTAATCTTTAGGAATACCAGGAATGGAAAATCTAACCTTCCCTGGTTAAGGGATGTTGGCCCTTTAACAAAGACTTCCTTTACTGAAAATGTAAATAAGTCACTGAAGGTACATTTATATTAAGAAAAGCAAACAAAATACAAAGTTTAAAATAGTAATCATGTAAATAATATTAAGATTCTGTATTTCCAATATTTGCAGGTCAAACATTTTATTGTGAAATCTGATTATAAGACTGCTCTACCTAGACCTTTAATCATATTTGAGGAGTTGACCCAGGAGCAAGCTGGAACAAAAGGTTTAATTTCTAAGATATATACAATTTTGAGTGAAAAAGATGTTGATAAGAAAACAGCCCAGATGAAAATATGGAGATGGATTTGTACAAAGAAATTGATCTGGATGAATGGATCTCTGTATGGGAAAGGGGCTATACATCTTCAATTTGTGTATCAGGGGTTCTCAAACTGGTGGTCGGGACCCCTCAGGGGATCGCGAGGTTATTACATGGGGGGTCGCAAGCTGTGAACCTCCACCCCAAACCCTGCTTTGCCTCCAGCATTTATAACGGTGTTAAATATATTTAAAAGTGTTTTTAATTTATAAGGGGGGTTGCACTCAGAGACTTGCTATGTGAAAGGGGTCACCAGTTAAAAAGTTTGAGAGCCAATAAAGAAAATGTTTATAAATTAGTGTATAGATGGCATTTGACTCCAGTCAAGATCCATCATATTTTTGCTACTAAGGAGACACTTTGTAGAAGGGGTTTCTGGGAAAGCAGAACATACTCGCATATGTGGTGGTTGTGTCCACGAATTGGATGGTTTAGGAGGAAATTATTGAAGAAATTCATCTTATAACAAACTGCTAACTTCCCAGAGATCCCTTGACCTGCTTACTTAATGCTCCAGTAAAAGATCTACATTTTAAACAAAATGAGAAATTAATTTCTTTTTTATTGTTAGTTGCAATTCTTCATATTGCACATAGATGGAAAAATTGACTTCTCTTATGGAATGGCTTGTTGCTGAAGCAGATGGAAAAGCTTTCACACCAAGTATATACACACAAGGTGCACCAAAAAGAGAATAGGTATTTAGAAATTTGCTCATCCTTTTTAGTGCAGTCAGAGGAGGAGGTCTCCCAGCCAGCAAGCCAGAATCTTTAGCCAGGTTCTTTGAATATTAACCTGAGCCCTAATATGTAATAAGTAATGTACAATGTAGTATATTAACCATTTATTGTAAAATTGCCTTAATAATTTAAAAACAAAACAAAAAAATAGTATCTAAAAATCCCTTGCCTTCTAGAATGTTCAGCTTTCATTCTCCTCACTCTTGGGATGTCACCATTACACCACTTCTTCCACTTTTTGTAGTCTTCCAGCCTAGACAGGCCTGAATTTCTAATGTAAAAACATACAAACAAAAAACCCAAGCAGAAACTTTTTTTAATATAAGAAGCAAAAATTAAAGAGGGCCTTGACCCAATTATTTTTCCTTTGCAGGTCATCTTTAAGGTGTTTATGGTGTAACTTTGAGCTGATGCCAGCAAGAGATTGACATGGATGAGAATCCTGTACTCAGTCATCCATTTTAATCTCTCCCTGGCTTGCCAGAACAGAGCGTGCGGGGTTGAAATATTGTGTGTGTTCACACGCATACACTTGCACAGACTTCTGCCATGTGCAACCGTAATCAGAGCCAGCTCAGCATCCTGGTTTAATTTTGGGGGGGTTCCTAACTTATCCCATGGCTTATTAAGACTGTTCCAGAACTTCTTGCCTTGGGGGATGGCTGGAATTCTTGTGTATCAGGATTTTTTTATGTTCTATCACTTTGAAATTGTCAGTCCTTACAGCATCCCTCCAAACAGCACCTACATACTATTGGTATTGGAATTTATAGTGTACCTAAGAGATTTTAAAAAATAAAACAACACAACGGGTAAATATTGGGCAAAGGAAAAATGGTACAGAAAACATTGCAAAGAAAGAAATCACAAAAACAAGAGAAGACACAGAAAATTAAAGGAAGAATACAGCAAGAACAATAAGCAAGACAGAATTTTAAAAATCGACACATTCTAATGCAGTACAAATCTTGGATTAAAGAAGTACACAGTAGTTTGGGGTTCCAACCTCACCCGAGTTTCCCTACAGTCAGACAATCAGTGCTTATGGACTATATTATAAATTATAAACATTTAAGCCATGATTGAGCATCCCTGTTGAGGACAGCACTTAAGATGTCCTGAATAGGGCTAGACATGCTTAAATGTGCTTTAGTACTTCCCTGAAGCAGGGCCTTACAGAATACTCTAAATATATGTAGTGCTCGCCAATCTGTACCAAACATCAAACAGATAACAGGTCCCTGTCCTTGAATTTTTCAGCTTGACATTGACATTGAAATTTCAAACTTGAATTTCTCAGTGCTGCAACTGCATGCATATCCCTGACATCACCTCTGTGCATGGAGATTGGCTCCATATTTGAGGAATTTGGATCAATTTTATGATAGATGCTATATGATCAAAATGTCTTGCAGTATCTCCCAGGATTGGAAGAACAGATCGTGGTTGCTTTTCCTTGAAAGTAATGTTTGGATTTTTTGTTTTTTTATGTCCGTAGATGCTAGTTCCATTTAGCAATTGGGTGAAACTTTGGATCTTTTTAGTTGTTGGCACCCTTCTCTTGTATAACCTAGGGACTGTGAAAGCACTCTTTCTGAGATCAGATTGTAGTCAGTTGTCCTCATCTAACCCAAACAGGAATAGTTTTGCTGAAATTATCATTAAGTAGGTGGGTTTTTATGATGAAATCTAAAAAGCAAGGTTGTAGCACAAACCACAGCCTAAGGAAAGCCACAAACGTTAGAGTGTTTGACTTATTTGTAAATGCTTGTCTAAACTGGGAGCACAAACACTAGACCTAAAGAAGTTATCTGCTGCTCCTTGGGATCATCCTGTGCTGCTTTCACTGTCATTTTACAGTTAGGGAAACCCAGGCAGGTGGAGGTGAAGTGACTGCCTAAGGCCACCCATCAGGCCAATGGCATAGCCAGGACTGGAAGCTAGCCTCCTGAGTCCTACCGTAGGGACCTAGTCATCAGGGCCACGCTGCATCCTGGAACTATCTAGTGCTGCTGCCAGGCTCAGCATTGCTTTAGTAGTGACACTCTGAATGGGGAATTTCATGACGGTAAGTGCCCTCAGAGCACCACATTTGATTTTAGTTTTCACAATTACTGACAATCTCAGTGGTCCAAAGTCATTAATTGCTGACAGCTGTAGCTTTGACTTGCTGATCACCTGCAACAGTGAATTCCACAAGCTGATTAACCACTTTCTGATGTATTTTTAAAAATTTGTTCTTTACCTGCCACTCGCTACATATATTTTGTCTCTTGTTTTAGTTTAAAAACTGGGAAAAAACACCACGCTCTTCTTGTGCTGGGAGATCCTCCTTTCACTTTGCCCTTTTGGAGAAGTTTATCCAATTATTGCAGCTGGGTGTGGTACAGCATGACTGCTGAGTTGAGGCCACTTGATGCAGTCAGTTACAACTGGGACAGGCGAATCAGGTCAGATAAATAAGACTCACCCCACCACACACACACACAAACTTTTGCTCCAAGCTCAAACAAGAACCAAAGCTTTTTGTACGTTTAGGAAAAGTTTGGTTAAATCTTTCCTTTGTGTTTATATTGGTGTGTGTTTGTGCTTCTCAATTCTAGCCAAGACAAAAAACTAAAGGCTGAAATACTGCATGAAAAGATGTTTTCTTGGTATTTGGGGCCCAGTCAGTTGTCGGACAATACCAGCAATCTCATGAGCCTGTTCTTGTGAGCTTTCTGACTCAATTTACAGTCCCAAAAGGTTTAACTAGTGGTGGTTGTTAGTCATTTGTTCTGCGATACTGCCTGAAGGCCGTAATTGAGTCAGGGACCCTGTTATGCTAGGGCCTGTACAGAAATAATATTGCCATCTGCAGGCATTTAAAAATAATGAGTCAGGTTCCCAAAAATCATGAGATTGCCTTGAAAATCAGGAGATGTTTTTAACAAATAATAAAACTTCCCCTGTGGTTGTTAAGTCTTTAGAGTACACTGGGGTCACATTTTCAAGCTTTTCTCTGCAACGAGGATGGCCACTAACTTACTTTTCTTTTGTAACAAAAACTGAGTTTCTCACTTAATCACTTAACTCCAGGAGCTAGAGCTTTAAGAAAAACACCAGTTATCATGTTGGTCACCATCTCAACACCAATGCTGGGCCATAAAGCCGTTACCAGTTGATGGCTATTTGGTGTCAAATATGAAATAAGTTTGATCTCAGCCATGCAAAACAGCTATAGCAAGGCTGAGAAGATGCAGCATTGTCTTACTTGTTGTGTTCCTAACTGCTTTACTTTGAAAAAGGGAACAGCCACAATATTTCACTTCAATTTGCCTCATCTATTGAAATGGAAAGATAGATTCAGCCACAGCTGCTTACATACCCTTTACCAAGACAATTCCCCCTGGGAATTAAAATTCACTGTTCCAGATATGTTGTGTGCTTTGCTGCAACACTGGATTTACCAAAGTGAATCATACCATTGATCCATCATTGAATTTTGCATCGTGCTTCCAGAAGTGGCCAATACGTACTTGACACTTTATGGGGCAGCAGAACAAGGTGGTTTCCTCTGCCTTCCCGCAGTTGTTCAATGTCAACCCTAGGAGATGGCAGGGGGAATTCCTTCCTGTAGGTGATCATCTGATGCTCTGAATCATGAGTTTTGATAACTATGTTTAACATACTGATGATCCATATGGTTTCATGATGTTCTGACTAGAACTTATTTTTAAAATAAAATGGATCCTCGCTTTTTAAAATCACTCTCAGTAGATGACATAACAGTCCCAGTATTTGTTCACTGCATTTTCATTGTGGAGTGCGCAGCATATGTTGAACACTGCAAACTCCACATGACATGATACCTAATCTTTTCTGTTGGCAGATTTCTACAGCCCTTGAGTTAGTAAACAACTGACAGGAAAAGACCAACAGTATGATAATGGTGCAATATAGTTTTTCTCCTATAGTATGCTGCTTGACTTGGGGACAGATGTGGGAGAGGAGAAGAAAGAGGAACACTGATAAGTTGATTTAACTTGCAGAAGTTGCTATGCTACAGCTGAAACACAGTACTGTGCAAACCATGACTCAGCAAATGTTCTTGAACTGGATAAATGACTCAGCAATCCACACCCGTGCAAAATTCAGAACAGACCCACTGCTTGGTTTGTTCAACAGATAATTATGTTATTTTCAGTTTCAAAACCACAGTTTTAGCAGCTGCCCTGAGTCCCACTTGTGGTCACTGGCATTTATAGCTAAAATAATTGTCTGCCAAGACAGCAGGGTTATTTTCCTATTTCCCCAGTTTCAGGTTTGTTTAAAGATTTTTTTCACACTGATGTCATATACAACAAAGCAGATTGTTTTCTGGCAAAGTGTTTTGCCACCTTCACTTGATGGAGAAAGACTGGAGACAAGCATTCTGAAAGTATGGCTGGTCACAATTTTAGAGTTTGTGTTTGGTGTTTTTGTCAATCTTGGCCAAACAAAGATATTTTGCATAAGAAGGGGAGACCATGTAAAAGGGGATCTTTCAACACCTGTTCCTGGAATTAGAATTCTAGGAATGGAGAGCAAGAGATACGACTAACTTATTGGATCTTGGAAAAAAACAAACCGAACTTCAGTGAGACAGCTCACCTCCTCTCTCTTCTAACTTAAAACCAAAAATCTTTCTGAATGATAATGTGCAGATCTGTCTATGGGCTAGTGAGTAGGGCAGCAGACTGGAAGTCTGGAGACCTATTCATATCTCTATTACTGATCTGATGTGTGGTCTTCTTAGTGTAAGTGCAATGTGTCTTAGGTAGCATGTGACCAGGATTCATCACTCAATTTGGCCTGCTGATTGGATCACTAGCTTTCCCAGCTTGGCTCAGGTACAGATGGGGAGTGCAACAAGAAGGAGGAAGGGATAGCTCAGTGGTTTGAGCATTGGCCTGCTAAACCCAGGGTTGTGAGTTCAATCCTTAAGGGGGCCACTTAGGGATCTGGGGCAAAATCAGTACTTGGTCCTGCTAGTGAAGGCAGGGGACTGGACTTGATGAACTTTCAAGGTCCCTTCCAGTTCTAGGAGATAGGATATCTCCATTAATTTAATTTTATTTTGAAAAACTGGATGTGCACAAGTCCATGGGGCCAGATGCGCTGCATCCGAGGGTGCTAAAGGAGTTGGCGGATGAGATTGCAGAGCCATTAGCCATTATTTTTGAAAACTCATGGCGATCGGGGGAGGTCCCGCATGACTGGAAAAAGGCTAATGTAGTGCCCATCTTTAAAAAAGGGAAGAAGGAGGATCCGGGGAACTACAGGCCAGTCAGCCTCACCTCAGTCCCTGGAAAAATCATGGAGCAGGTCCTCAAGGAATCAATTCTGAAGCACTTAGAGGAGAGGAAAGTGATCAGGAACAGTCAGCATGGATTCACCAAGGGGAAGTCGTGCCTGACTAACCTAATTGCCTTCTATGATGAGATAACTGGCTCTGTGGATGAGGGGAAAGCAGTGGATGTGTTATTCCTTGACTTTAGCAAAGCTTTTGATACGGTCTCCCACAGTATTCTTGCTGCCAAGTTAAAGAAGTATGGGCTGGATGAATGGACTGTAAGGTGGATAGAAAGCTGGCTAGATCGTCGGGCTCAATGGGTAGTGATCAATGGCTCCATGTCTAGTTGGCAGCCGGTTTCGAGCGGAGTGCCCCAGGGGTCGGTCCTGGGGCCGGTTTTGTTTAATATCTTTATTAATGATCTGGAGGATGGTGTGGACTGCACTCTCAGCAGGTTTGCAGATGACACTAAACTGGGAGGCGTGGTAGATACACTAGAGGGTAGGGATCGGATATAGTGGGACCTAGACAAATTAGAGGATTGGGCCAAAAAAAACCTGATGAGGTTCAACAAGGACAAGTGCAGAGTCCTGCACTTAGGACGGAAGAATCCCATGCACAGCTACAGACTAGGGACCGAATGGCTAGGTAGCAGTTCTGCAGAAAAGGACCTAGGGGTCACAGTGGACGAGAAGCTGGATACGAGTCAACAGTGTGCTCTTGTTGCCAAGAAGGCTAACGGCATTTTGGGCTGTATAAGTAGGGGCATTGCCAGCAGATCAAGGAACGTGATCGTTCCCCTTTATTCGACATTGGTGAGGCCTCATCTGGAGTACCATGTCCAGTTTTGGGCCCCACACTACAAGAAGGATGTGGAAAAATTGGAAAGAGTCCAGCGGAGGGCAACAAAAATGATTAGGGGTCTGGAGCACATGACTTATGAGGAGGGGCTGAGGGAACTGGGATTGTTTAGTCTCCAGAAGAGAAGAATGAGGGGGGATTTGATAGCTGCTTTCAACTACCTGAGGGGGGGTTCCAAAGAGGATGGAGCTCGGCTGTTCTCAGTGGTGGCAGATGACAGAACAAGGAGCAATGGTCTCAAGTTGCAGTGGGGGAGGTCTAGGTTGGATATTAGGAAACACTATTTCACTAGGAGGGTGGTGAAGCACTGGAATGCGTTACCTAGGGAGGTGGTGGAATCTCCTTCCTTAGAGGTTTTTAAGGCCCGGCTTGACAAAGCCCTGGCTGGGATGATTTAGTTGGGAATTGGTCCTGCTTTGAGCAGGGGGTTGGACTAGATGACCTCCTGAGGTCCCTTCCAACCCTGATATTCTATGATTCTATGAATGTTGATCCATGCGAACTTAGCCAAGTCACTTCACCTCTCTGTCCCATCCCACTGTTTGTCTGTTAGACTGAAAACTCTTTGGGGAAGGAACTGTCTATTAGTATGTTGTGTTTGATCAGCAGCTCTGCTCTCAATTGGGGCCTCCAGGTGCAAATGTAAACAGTGTTGCCAACTTCACAATTAAATCCCATTCTCAATCTCTTAAGTAGTCCTGTATTATCTATCTAGGTTTCTGTACTGCACTTATCTCTGTGGTATCCAATAACCTCCCCCCTCTCTTTTATAAGATAATATTTGTGTCCTCTTTTTATTAAAAAAAAAAATCAGCTAATTGAATAATCTACAACATCTGGAAATTCTTCAGTGGTGGTTTATAACAAATAACCAGTCAGCAGCAGGGAACAATTTCTGCATCAATGTTTGGAATGTAATGGGCACTGATGGTTAAATGAAAGAATGTTACAACTGGAACAGCTGAGAGAACACCCTTTCCATATCTGTCCATTTTATTTATCTTAGACTGACTATAAAGGGGGTGAGGGTGGAGACCTTGGGCCAAATTCTGTTCTGAGTTACCGGGTGTAGTCTGATGGGCCTGTCCACCAGCTTGGGGACAAAACAGTCAGCCATGCTGAATGCTGTTTCAGCCTTCAGCGCAGGCTCTTTTATTCTTCTGCCACACAAAGAACAACTATTGAAAAGTAACAAAAATGATAGTCCTGGACAGACACTGCAGGGTCCTCTCTGCTCCTCCCCCCTCCTGCAAGCTCCAGGGTCACAGCTCTTCCTTAGCCTCAAGGGGACCACAGTCAGACCTACCCTGGTGCAGTCTTCCACTGCTGCTTGGGAAAGTGTTTCTCTTTTCTAGCACACCCTGCTTACCCTTCCCTCCTTACAAAGCTGGGTCCTTAATTATACCTTCCAGCTGGGAATCAGAGTCAATCATTAGCTGCTGCTTAGCTGGACCGGCTGGTTCCCAACACCTGCCTGTTGTGCTTAGCTTCTCCTTAGGCCAAGGCTTGCTGCTCCTGGGCTCTGCAGGCCCTTAAAGGGGCAGACCTTCCTGCTACACTGTGGTGCTAAACCACAATAACTTCTCTGAAGTCAAAGGACTCCTGTGGGATCTTGGCCAAGTCATTTAGGACTAGAGCTGGGCAGGGAATAGGGAGAAAAATAATGAAAATTTCTCAATTCTCTCTACTTAGGGTATTATTTTCATCTTGATCTTAACTAGGCATTGGCTGCAGCTTAGGTCTCTTAACCATCTAAGGCTTCATTTACACATGAAAAGTTGTGCTGTTTTAACAACATCAGTATAGTTAAAGGAGTACAACCCCCCCTCCCCCCAGGATTCCTAGCATACATTAGAGCAGCCTCAGGTTTACTGTACTTTATGCTGGCTGCTGAATTCTGATGCCTCCTAGTCCTAAGGGATGTTCTAGCAGTCGAGGATCACTGTGGTATAAGAATACTCTGATCAGGCCTGCTTATACCTCACCATGCCTCTGACATGGGGGGTGGAGGGCATCAGCCCTGCCTGGTTAGAGGGTTCTCCTATCCAGGGGAATCTTCTAGTCTCTAGGGCTGCCAAGTTCATTTGTGTAACTAATTTCCATGAAGAAACTAGCAGGGAATTGTGCCTGAGCTCCCCAATAAGATTGTGTCCATTCCCCGCTCAGTAGCATGAGTTGGGGAAAGCTACTTGAATACTCTTCTCCCTTGTGCATCCTTCTCGGTTGAGCACAAGTGAACCCAGGAAAGACTTTGGTATTGTAAAACCTTGATCCATCAGGTTTTTGTTTTGCTGAGTTAGAGCTGATTCAAGTCTGGCTTCCACTTTCTCTGAATGCCAAAGTTTGCAAGGAATGAAGTAGATAAACAGTTCCAGTTTTGGACATGCACAGTTTGTCAGGCTAAAGAGCCAGCCTTGGAACCGGTTTGTCAGGTATGGAATGTGTATTTGATAAAAACTGAGTAGTATACTCAGGCATCAGATAAATAATAGCAAATATAGGAGTGAATATCATAAAAGAGACTAGGGGTATACAAGGGAGGATGGACAAACATGGGCTTGCTGAGTTTTTTTGCAAGAGGCTGCTGGCCAGATTTAGGTTTTCACAAACCAGGTGCAGTTTGGTGCAAGGTCCAGTTTATCCCAACATTTGAGGGAAGGAGTTCTTGGATAACACCAAGTAGGTGCTGTCTGCTTCATCATCAGAAGATAGTGACTCATGAACAGTGTATTGGCTGAAGTGGAGAAGCTCAGTTTTCATTGACCTTTTCACACTAGTACAGCATATTCCTCTTGCCAAAGATAAGAGCAGGTGGCATCCAACTTCTCCATTCCTGGGTAGCTGGATGGAAATAGAGGGTGACATCCTAGGCTCTACAAGAGCACAAATGAGAGGTAAAGCAGTGCATAACATTGTTGCTTCTTCAATATGTATGTTCTGACATCTTGGTTAGTAGAGTGCTTGTAATACATATATAGCCAAAGTTGTGGCCTAATATAGGAATTAGGACTTCAGGATTGGGCTCTTACTCAGTTTTCATTCAGTCAAAATTCTGTGCTTCATTCAAGAATGATTAAAACCTGACTAAGGTCTTTGGAATTTGACTTATAGTGCACAAAAAAGGAGATACCACCAGAGGAGAGAATATCCCCCAAGCATATTTGCAGGCTGTGCAAAAGCTACTCTAAGGTCTCATCCCATTCTTCATGGGATGCATTGGAATGAATGGGGGAACAGATGGCCATTTATGTAGCAGTTCCAAAATAGTCAAAACATTGTCTTCCTACAGTAGGATCATTTGCAAGAAAAAAGGACAAGTTCAATAATGCATGTATGCCTACCAGTACATCTCTTGTATCATAACCCATGAGTAACTCACAGCTGCACATACCAGCCAACACAGATTAACAAACAGATTAATGCTTTAGTACCATCGAGCAAGTATGTGGCAGGCAACATCTGCTGAAATGTGCCTAAAATAGCTGGGGGTTGGGGATGGTATATTTCCTCAAGTTCAGCCTGATTTATCTCATGTTCCAAGAGAAAGGTGCCAATCTAGTTATTTTCCCCTGATCCCTCTCTACCATCAGATTTGCACAGACCTCTCATCCCGGCATGATAGTTATTGCTGGGCAAACAAATAACTTGTGCAGAAATTTTGTATAGTGAATTCCAAAGATTTTGTATGCATTTTCTGGGGGTACCACAGGTCCTTTTCTTTTGCCCATCACTAGCCATGATCCCTTTAACATATCCCTGGCACATCTCTATTTGCACATTTTCAGATCACTGAGCTAGATGCCAGAATGTCTGACTTATGTCTGTCTGATGCCTTTCATCTTTGGGGCATATGCTTTTCTCTCCCGGGCAGGTATGCTGGTACATAGCACAGCCCAAAATTTGGTCCAGAGAGAGGAAGAAGTGAAGGTGGCCTGAGTTGCTTAGAATTTCTCTAACAGGAGATCATTTTTATATATTTAAGAAGCAAAGCAATCTTATTTGTTTTTCCATTTCAAAATTTAATTTATAATAACCCGAAAGTGCATGATGTTGAGTTAATGGAACATTGAACTTGAAATGCAAGTTTCAGTCAAAACTAGGGGCAAAAATCAGCCTTTTGTCTGAGGCAGGATGCAAAAGAGCCAGGCTGCAGACAGTCCTCCTCCTGGGGAGGACATTCCAGAGCATTAGCTTCTCTACCTTTCGAAAGGGTGCAGTGTGCACAGTGCTGGCCATTGTGAAGTGGGGTGGGGCATGGCACCAGCCTTGCGCTGGCCCCTTTCAGGCAGCTGTAGCTAGAGCAAAGTCTGCACTTTCTAGCTACCTTGTGTCTGGCCCATGCACTGCATTGGAAGGGGGAAATTTCTTTGCATAGCTATCGAGGGGTTGGCTGCATAATTTTTTAAAAGCTGACTTTTTCAAGGTCTCAGACATTGCTCTGTCAAAAACTGTTTTACCTTTACCCTATATAAACCAGTGTAGACGTCACATTCCTCTGAGTCTAGTCCAGTGTTTGAAAGCTGCCCTTCCTCCCATATACTTTGAATGAATCATGCAATGGCTGTGCTTTACAAAGGAGTACAGCTTAGTTTTCAAAAAGTTGTTCCTTTGACAGGAACATTTTCTCGGTGCAGGGGGGAGAAATTGCGGTGTGTTCAGAGGCAGCAATGTTTGCCATGGGTGTAATGGGAAAAGCATAAGCCTAAGTACTGGGCACTGCAACAGCTGAAATATTGTACAAGAGACATACGTTAGGAGGTTGAGGCTGTCTCAGAGTCAGAGGGTTTAGCATATTCACTCTGCCTAAAGGATGATCATTTTATTATACAGACTGAACCCTACATGAATGTATAATCAGTGAGCAAAATTCATGTGTGATGTAACCATATTGACTGCAATGAGGATACACCTGGTATAAAATTGGCTTTGGTGGGAGTTATGCATGCTTATAGACTGCAGGATTGGACCTTAAGTGACCTAGCTGCTTTGCAGGTTTAGATTGTAGAATAATTTGATCTCAGGTCTAACATACTGCAATGTTTTTGCAGTCCCCATGTTGGAGGCACTTGACAGACAAGATATTGCCTCTCATCGGTTAGTTGCAGATGGTTATCTTGAAACTGTAACATATGTTATATGGCTTAGAAAGTTTTCAAGTACAAATTCTCAGTAATATTAATCAATCAATCTGAGTCTACCTGCCATGTCTGGCTTATAAAACCAGAGAACAATGCATCAAAACTAATGATGAAATAAGATGAGGCAAACATATGTTGTTTCTAGGAGGGGAGAATATATTCAAACACAAGGATCTTTAGCAAATAAAGGATAATGTTTAATCTCTGGCAGTTCTAATTTTAAGAATATTTATTTTTGTAATTAAGCAATTATTTTAATTGAACAGTGATCCATTGTCAATATTAAAGGACAAAAGATAATAGTTATTAATAGTGAGATTAAGGTACATAAAGCCTCAGTAACAGCAGCTTTATTCATCTTAGGAAAATGGGACAGAGGGGAATGGTACAGAATTGCAATACCGATTGGATATAGGAAAATACTGCAATACTGGTTGAGTATAAGAAAAGTTTTGCTGGTTTTTTATTATAAAAAAAGCCTCAGAATGCACTTGAATAATATGCTGAATTTTACAGTTTAAATATAACTCTGCCGCTGTTCTGAACTTAAGGCCTGATCCTGAAAGGAGCAATACACATCATTCTCAGTGGGTGTCCCAGGTGCTCAGCAGTTTGTCAGGATCAGCCACCCCGTCCCCAAAAGAAATATTTGCATGACTACCCCAACTGAGGAGACAAGAATTTATTTTACTTCCATAGACATGTCTGGAAAACAATTCTTCCCTAACACTATAAGTATTTATTTATTTCTGGGAGATCGTCTTAGAAATCATTGCATTTAAATAATTCCATTCTCAGGATTGGCTTGCCTTGAACATTATTCACGTATGACATTATGGTGCTGCCTTTTGTGTTTTTTATCACCTGTAAGACACATATTGTAATAAGTTAATTGTTCAAATACAGATGTATGATATGATGCGTGCTGACGCAGTAATGTTTGATAATCTTCATTGTCTCAGACAGATGAGGAAAATATGACATATTAGCCAGGAGGAAGCTATTGATAAGCTGGGAAGTTTAAAAAAATGAATTTGTAGATTATTAAAGCTACTCTGCAAACAACGACGACAGGGCAGCTATAGATTGAAAGCGAAGGACTGGCTCTTATCTCATACCAGCTGCTACATATTTGATAAAGACATATGGGCTAGTAGAGGGGCCTTGTTCTGGAAGAGTAGTCAGGCTGGTTTTTTTTATTTGAGACATTTTTACTGGAATCATGTAAAACAATTTGAAATAGGGGGTTTAAAATTCTCAAATAGACAAGGGTCAGATTTTCAAAAAGCTAGAGCAGAAATGTGTATGTAAAAATACTTGCGTGTTTTTTTATGCAACTACCATGCTTGCATGTGCATCCTAAGTGTTTTGGTCTGCTCCTGCTAATTGGGCAGCTGGGCATTGACGCCGGGCAAAGCTGCCATAGCCAACCCTAGAGATGCCACTCTCTCCAGGCCCATCAGTGTATGTGCATACCTAACCTGAGGTGGCTCAAAGTTGCTTTGGGATGGGAGGGGAGCAAAAGGTGTAAAAGTGTGCAGCTCTCATATGATCCAGGATCTGGCCCATCATATATATTCAGTGTACTCACTAATGTGCTAATTTGGGGTTTTTTGGATGAACAAAATATTACAGTGACTTCTCACTCCTTCAGCCTTTTATTTATTAAAAAATGATCAGATAGCATTATCTGCCTTTATTGACCTCTCTCTGCTATTCGGATACTGTCACATAAAGAGTTTCAGTGATGCCAAAATTCCAAGTGGCTCTGTCTCACCGAAACTGAGAATACAGCAACACTTGAGTAAATCTGGGAGAGAGACATTGCCAAGTGCCAGCTGTCGAAAAAGGACAAAGAATCATTTGTTGTTTCCACTAGATAGGTACCTCCATTACAACTGGCATCCCATTGGCAATCTTAGCAGCCAAGTCAGGGTCTGAATGGGAATGCAGCCTCAACAATCCCCTCACATCTAATGGTGCTTGCTCCAGAGCAGAGTTGAGGAAGACTGAGGCAGGTGGGGTGGCGGGAAATAATGCAATTAGTAGCACAACAATAAATATTACAATGGACTATGCTCCCAGCCTGCTTTGGGTGGGTACGTACCAATTTCTAGCACCAAATTCTGCTCTCAGTAACACCAGTGGAAATCAAGAGCAACTCTGTTGACTTCAGCATGAGTATTCCTGATTTATACCTCTACTGCCTCCTTGGAGCTTAGAGGAAATCCCTGCCCGGCCTTCTGCAGAGGATCCCTGGCAGTGGAACCTGTGCAGTTTTATTGAACAAAGGAAGTCAGAGTTTGGGGAGCCGTGCAAGGGGTGCACACATCTCACACAGGACCCTGGTCTTTGGGGCTCCTGGCACAGCTGTCCACTGTGGTTGATGGGGACAGGCTGAGGGAGAGACAGAGACAAAGGATCTGCCATTGTACGGAACCTGAGCTCCTCCACTATGGTAGCAGTCCATAAGAAGGATCCTTTTTCTCCTTGCTTGCTTCTGTCCAGCCAGCTACTCAAGATGGATAGTTGCAGAAGGATCTGAATCCATTTTAGACACTAACAAGAATTTTAAAGGATGCATCTACCTAAGTGCACTTGAAGAATTTTCACTTCTTGAAATAATAATTACATGACCCTTATTAATATAGTTAACATTGCTTAAGAGCCAAACGAGTATAAGGAGTGAACTGTAAATGCACAAAGACAAAAATGCAAATGCTATATCCATTTCCTCTTCATTGTTAATGCCAAGTCCTCTCCCTCTGTACTGTGTGAACTCCCTCCATGCAACTTCCTGGCTGCTCTCTTCTTCATTTCTTCCTCTTATGCTTTTAGGAAATAAAAAGCTCTTTTGAGGTTCTCTCTATGTTCCCATTCTCTTCACGCTCACATTCGCCTTCTGATACTAGTCAAGCCTTGAGCTTATCTCTCATAAGTCAAATGTAAAAAGTTAGTGAGACCCTGTGATGGGGTGTACCAGGCCCTGAGACCCCCTGCTGGAGGCCTCATGGTCCTACCACATCCTGTCCTAGAAAGGAGCAATGAAGGTGAGACCTCAAAGTGGCCTAGACAGTGATTGCTAGTCTGGGAAAGGCTGCAGGGAAACAGCCAATCCAGGCCCAGCAGGCCCATATAAAAGGAGTTGCAGTACCTGAGCAGAGTCAGTTGCTGCTTGGAGCCAGAGAAGTGAGGATGATGTTCCTGGCTGACTGAAGGGACAGCAGTACCAATGGAGAGCAGTTGCTGGCCGGGACTGGGGGAGCGAGAAGGCACTCCTGGGGCTGGCTGCTGGGACTGAGGACAGAAGAACCCTACAATAAAGGTGAAGGTGCTAGAGTCTGTGGGAAGTAGCCCTGGGAATCGTAGCAGCATTGAGAGCAGTTAAAAGGGATGCAGCAGGCAGCTGCTCTTTGGAGGGTTCCTGTGCTGGGACCTGGAGTAGTGGGTGGGCTTGAGTCACCCCCCGTTCCCCCACTGGCCACAGGTGGAGAGGTCTACTCCCTGAGGAGGGAGTTGAACCAGGCCCAGAGAGGGGATTGAAGACTCCAAAGAGGGCAGGAACATTGAACTGTAATATACCCTGCAAGGGGACCTGAACTGTTTAGTGACTCAGCTGGCGAGCTGGGACCAGAGAGGGCAAAGACATTGTCTTTAGGGAGGGAGCCCTGGGAACACAGCCCCTTACCAGGGCTGGGATTGTTTAAAGACTTATCCCGGAAGGGGTTTTGTTTTGTTGAAAGCCCACAGCCTGTGCTTGTGGCTCGGCTGGATGGCTGAGTCACTGAAACCCACCTGAGAAACCACTAATGGGTCACCACAAGCTGAGAGAAGTGCAGACACACACCTGACCAGAAGGGGATGCTCGCAGGAAGTGAAGGTACCCCATTACAATGACCTTTCCCTGGTGGAAACTTAGCTTTTTGGTTCAGATGTAAAACAGGCCCTTCAATTACATCAACTTAAATGTCATTGAGTTGGTGTGCATGAGTGTAACTCAAGCCTGGTATACAGACAAAGTTGTACGAGTTTCCTGACAACCTTGTCTACACACTACTATTTACTTTTCTCTAAACTTGGGCCCTTGTGTTATATTTACATGCCCAATAGCTGCAAAAGATTGGCCAAGACTTAAAAAAGCATTATTTTTGGCATGTCTTTGATCTAATATTTTACTCTTCTGCCCATAAGTATCAGGGAATTGTATAGAGAACTTAGGCTGCAATTTCATAACTCAATAGCAAGGGATGAAAAATTACCATCTTTATTAATTAATAAGTAACAATGATTACCATTTGTGCAATAATTAGAGTATATTAGGTATATAGAGAAGTTTTATTTATATATATATATATATATATATATATATATATATATATATATATATATATATACACACACTCACAACAACACATTGGGCCAAATCCTGAAGTGGTATAAGAATCTATATAGACTAGTTTGTAAGTGTTTACTCAGTCCTCACTCAGACAAAACCCCCTGTCATCTTAACCCTCAGAGATGCTGAGGCCCAGATTTTTAAAGATATTTAGGCATTGCTTAGTTCACCATAGCAAGGCCTAAGACTCATTTTCAAAAGCAACTGAGGTGCTCAGGCCTAAAACCTAGGTCAGCCTAGCTACATTGCTCAGACTCCTGAGAGACTTAATAAACCTACCTGAACTCCAGTTTAGACTGCAGTTAATCTGTCAATGTAGCTACCACTTCTCAGAGATGGATTTACTACAGTGACAGAAGAAATAGTGTCTCTACCACAGTGCTGCAGCAACATTTCCAGTGTAAACATGTCCTTAGGAGCAATGGGCAATTTTGCTTATAAAATGTATGACACAATATGGCCCTAAATTAGGATTTCAGAATTAGGCCCATTAGGAATATTTCCATATGTACAAAATATAATAAAACTAGAATTGCAAAAAAACTGTAAAAAGCTTTTTTAATCAAATCCATTCCTGAAATTCATTTGGTTGTTTATATGGGATTCAGTTAACTTTAATTTTAGCAGATTTTTCTGATTTACCATATAAAATACCATAAAGCTGTGAGCAACTACTTCAGTTCAGAGTGGTAACCGTGCTAGTCTGTATCAGCAAAAACAATGAGGAGTACTTGTGGCACATTCATTTCAATTAACATCCAGTTGTGCCTATTTGTTACTCGTAGTTGTTTTCTTACATATAAATATACTTGTACTGAAATACAAAGGAAAATAATATACCAATGGAGCTTGTAAGCCAGAATTTAACAAGCTGTGTATGTCAGATATAATTACAGAGTGACAGTAAGCAACGGTGTAATCAGTCTAATAGCTAGCCACAGCCTTAAAACCAAAATACAGCTAATTCAGAATTCATTCATGACTTCTTAGAACAAAACCTCTTATGCTAAGAACATGCTGTGTGGGAATATTTGGATGTTTATTTGTCACCATTGTCATTTTGTCTTCCAAAACTGTCACGTGTACCAGATCACTTTGAGCATCAGTGGTGTTTGATAACATGCGTTTCCAACTAAGGCTGCCAAAGATAGAACAATAAATTATTTTCAGTCGTCATCATCGCAAGTCCCAAAGGTCGTGGCCTCCTTGCAACCTCCTTACCCCTCAACATATCTGTTTTTCCTGCAAGCTGTATTATGCTGTTAATCAGTGGAGTATTTTGGGTAATTTACTTTTTTCCCCCTTTCTAGCTCAATTTGTTGAAAACAACAACAAAAAAGCCTTCATAGTTACGAAACAAAATAGATGTTCAGTGCCAGCATTTACAGTGTTTTCTATCTCCATTGGGAGTAGTTATGAATGAGTTTAATCAAGTTAGGTATCAAATTGTTGCAGAACATGGATTAGCATGTTTAGTAAAGCAGTCATTTAAATTTAGAATTGCTGGTCTGGTAACCTCTGTGCATCCTAGCTAACAAAGAATTTGTAGGCAAGTGACTTACCTGCTGTAGATTTCTATTTGACACATGCTGCTTGGCAAATTTTTAAGCAGGCAATTAATATTCACCAATGATTTTTTTAAAAGAACTTTCTGTTCTATTAATACTTTAGAAAGCAAAACATTGATTAGTAAAAATGTGCAAGGAAATTAGTTTTTTGTTTTTTTATGTTCTATTTAACAGCAGATGAAATGCCATCATTCAAACAGAGGCAAAACCTAATTTCTCATTTTTTAAAAGGTTTGCATTGATTCTTTTATTCTTTATAGGCTATCTGCAATTCCATTGTTGTTAGATTTCTCCTCACATCTGCAATGTGCTGTAAAAATGTACCATATTCCCTTTCTATCAGCCAGCAATCTAGATAAATGCCAAATTCACAGACCAAAGGAGAAGAGAAACAGTCCAACAGCTTTGTTATCACACAGTGCAAAGTTTGCTTACCATTTAAAATGCTATGCAGCACAGATGTGATTACTTCAGAAACCAGGAACGTGAACTTTCTATTTCCTGTTGTACACATGAAATAAAGAGACCTGGTCAGAATCATGGTGGTATGGAAAATAATTTGCACTGATTACACAATTGTTTTTGCATTCAATTAAAAAAATTGAGGTGGAAGAGTGTAAATTTACACTTGAAAGACATTTAGGAGCAGACAGTTTTGAAGTAGAGCCTTAATTTTTGCATGCACTTATTTGCACATCTAATAACTTATGTCTGCAAATTTTGTACGCTATAATTTGTGCATATGGCTGACAGAATTTACATACAGAAGTCCTATTTGCGTGGGCAAATGGTGCACAAATGCTTTTTCCCTTCTGCATTCTATCATTTTTGTGCATGAATAATCATGCATAAAAAATGCACACACTGGTGCTTTGTGCGCACAAAGCTGCAGGCATGGAAATGAGATCAGGAAGAGGCCCTTGGCAACACTGCCCTCACATTAGAACAAACTTGTGTGAAGAATGTGGTGTAACAGAATTCCATGTATAAGAGGATGTGATCATTACAATGCTGACTGAGAGGAGGAATTTGGGGTAGGGTGTACACTGTTAGTACCTTTCATACTAATTAGAGATTCAGTCAGGAATACAGTTCAGATATCTTGAGCCATCCTGAGATCAGGTCCCCTGCTTTGCTGCTGGCTCTCAGTCTAGCAGGGTGTGGGGAATGCATTTAGAAGCAGCATCTCCTGTCACACTCTAGTAATCCCCTCTGACTGTTGCAGGAAAGGCATTTGCAACCTCCATACGGAGCCTCATCCAGCCCTCCTCTGGTGGGAGACAGGTTCATTGTGATTTGGGGCCTCAAAGGGAAAGAGGGAATGACAGAGATTCTTAGGGCTCAGAGGACAACCCCCATCTTCCACTCACAATAAAGCTCTTATATTGGTTTAAATCCGTTTTATAGCGAATTAACTTGCACCAAGCCCAAAGGGATTGGGGCAGGGGAGAAAGGGGGAAGTGCACAGCACTAAACACAAGCAGGTCCAATGTCTTTACAGCATTGTTAGTTAGTAATTTATGCTGTAGTAGTGTATACTGTCTTATATTTAACTCTGTGGAGTGCTTTTGGGTAGTTTGTATGGAAGATGATAAATTAAGTCCATAGTTAACTTGGATATGATTTAAAAAACATAATGTAAACCTTCATGCTTCAGGTCATAAGTCAAGCACTAAATGCCTAGGGTAGGAAGAAACTTTCTGTAAGGGCAAGCTATTCCATAATTGTCTCTGCAAGAATTCTTACATCTTCTCTGATGCATCTGATAGTGTCAACTCTCAGAGATTGGATGCTGGAGTAAAGGACTGATCCACTATGGCAATTCCTATGTTCCTAACAAAAATTGTTGGATCTGTCTTGTCCATTGGGCTCTGCTAAGATGTCTGCTATCAGTCTCTGTGCTGCCTTTCCTGCTACAAAGCCTTCTAGAGTCAGTTCAATCCCATTAATCCCCTGCCACATTGAATTAGCCAATAACACAGTTATCGTTAGATCAGAGGCTTTTCAAAAACCTTGAGGGTTTTTTATATTCTAGTATTTAGGGTTTCTAAGATATTGTAAATACCTGATAGTAGACATATTTATGTCTTTAAAAAACAGGTTCCCAGGAATTGCCTTAACCACAACAATGCACTGGATTTTGATGACAAAGAAAGAAAACTGCGGGATATCAAAATATAACTACAATTTAAATATGTAATAACACTGAATCTCCCCTTTTTTCTCAAGCAATTTTTTCTAGTGTCTGCATGCAAAAGAATTCTAGACATGATTACAGGCAAATTCTAGACATGATTACAGAGAAACCTCCACATAAATATACTGCAGCTGCAAATTGTAACTGGGAGAGAAACAGTCCTTCAACATATTTAAAAGAAACTATTTTACTTTCTTACACTCGATACATTTATATACATCCAAAACTATTCTATTAACTGCTAAGGTCAGACTAACAGAGTTAAAAACCTAAAGAGTTACGGTCTGATTCAAAGCCCATTGAACTTAATAGTAATTCTTAAAATGAATACTAGCATCAGACTGTGACATACTGTCTGCTAGATGTCTATGTAATTTTCTTGCACTTTGCAACATAATACAGAGGCTGATGTGTAGATTGGATTTATGCATATAATAATTCTTATGCAGTGTTTTTTTTTAATATTAAAACACTTGATATAATGTTTAGCTCAGTGATATCATTTCATATTATTATTATGATGTTGTTTCTATTGTGATGGCCAGTATTGTGCCTGTCCCAGTCATGTACTAGGGCTCCATTTTGCAAAGTGCTGTACATACATATAAATAAAAGATGGTTCCTGCCCCCAAAGAATTTACAAGCAAAATAAAAACTAATAAATAATTCCCTATATATCACAAAATAAGTTGAGTGATCAGATGTAGCTTTCAGAGAGGTTTAATATTTTACTTTTTGTTCCAAATTAAAGAACTTTAAATCAATTATGTGCAGAAGGAACTCTGTACATGAACTATCAGAAATAAGGTTCTTCTTAACTTTATTCTTAACTTTCCACATTACACATAGACCTTTATCTCATGTTGTGTACCTGGAAGTCGGGGTGGAGGGGGAATGTTCTGTGGTGTAAGTTCATTTCACTCATCTACTGCAGTATCTTATCTTTTGGAGTTGAGATGAGGGTTTAGCCCACAAACAGCTTTGTCTTTGTGGTTAGAGTGATCTAATATCTGCAGTTTTTAGTCATTTTCTAAAATGTTTTAAAGGTACTGTTTTTAATCCTCATTGGTTTGGAATTTCCCATGATTGTGTTCTCATTTATTGTTTGTAATGTGGTTTCTAGAGATTGGCCCTCACCAAAATTCTGGCTCTGAACACATTCAAATGTTGCGGAAGTTTGGCTTCAAAGAAAGCACAGTGTTAGACAAGAACAGGTTTGCTTGGTGAAATAGGCTGTGTCAACACTAGGAGCACATTACTGCTACAAAAATACTGGTCTGCTATACCAACAAAGCGCTACAGTGTGGGCATAGCGCTTATACCAACAAAGCTTCGTGTTTTACCAGTATAGTAAAACCACCCCCCAACAAGGAATACAAATGTATGTTTATAGTGCAGTCCTGGGGTGTGATTGCAGCTCAAATAGACATACCTAAACTAGGCTCAATCTAGCGAGCTCAGGTTCCGGAGCAGTGAAGCTACAGCAGTGCCCACTTTCATGCGGGCTAGCCATCCAGGCAATTACCCCGGGTTTTGCGTGGGCTTGTACAGCCCACACTGAAGTCTGTATTGCCATAGCTTCACTGCTCCAGTACCTGAGATAGCTAGATTAAAGCTCAGGGACCTCTACTCAAACTGCAGTCACACCCACTGATTGCAGACTGTGGCGGCAGACATCTGTAGCATAGACAAAGCCCAACTTTCTTTCTGTTTTTTAAGGAGTCCCTGAAAGCAGAGGTCTTGGTGTGGGTGGCAGCTCCTCCTTCCTTTTCCTCCTTCCTTTTTCTGGCAATAGGGGGTTTACATCCCTTAGGAAAATAAGGGGCCTATGAATTTGGTCAAGGATGTGACTTCCCTGAGACCACCCCTTGAATTTGTAACCCAATGGAATGCTGTGATGCGGTGTCTAGACCCCACACATGGCATCAGACACTAAAGAGCTAATGAAGAGAGCGATCACTTCCCTGGCTGTGGCTAAATGTCTGGTTAGCGACAGCTGGGCAAAAAAGCTGCCCCCAGACAGAGCAGGGTAGGGTAGCTTCTGGAGAGCCATTGGGGAGGAACTCTACAGCATCAGATATGGGGAGGAAGCTGCCCAGAGAGGCTAATTTTCTGGTAGAAGGTTCGGGGATGGTTGCTACACACCAGATGCTTGCAAAGGCCATAGGTAGGAAGCAGCCTAATGGGGTAGTAGGAGACTTACTTGTGCAGTCTGCCTAACATAGGGCCCCTGCACTGGGACCCAGAGAAAAGAGTGGGCCAGGGTGTCCCCATACCACCTTGATGCTGAAGGAGGGCAGAGACTGCTGAAACCCCAGATCTGCGGTGGTGGTGGTGGTGGGGTGTGTGTGATCCGAATGTAAAACTACTGGACTTTATTTTGGTTCCTGTTTTGACTTCCCTTTGTTCCTTCCCTGGTGACAAAGGGAGAGAGGGATGTTGGAACCCAGGACTACAGGGTGGAAGCCGGTCACAGGCCCTTGGGGAGAGACCCCTTCCTATCCCAAAGGGGGAGAGATTCCAATGGCCCAGCCAGAGGGCTGGAGCTGTAAAGAGAGGCCAAGTCCTATAGATCACACTTCTGAACTGGTACAATAAGGGAAACCGAGGCCAGGCCACTGCTCTCAAACACCTGGCCATAAGGGGAGGCTTGAAGGATAAGAGGCTGGACTACAGAGCTGGATAAAATGAATTGAAAGTTTGGTGGAGTTTCTCAAAAATATTAACTTTTTTTTCAAAATTTGAAACTTGACAAACAATGTTGTTAATATTAGGAATTCCAATTTTTTTTTTTATTAGCCCTATCTCTTTGCAAGCACGAAAAGGGAAGGAAGCCACTGAAAACAACTGACTGCTAAAGAAGCTTTTGCAAAATAGTATTTCCTCTGGTATATTGTTGGGCGGGGGGGATTTTTCTCTGTGAATCAAGCAATGGCTGGTGGAGGAAGAGGCTATAAAATCTTGTTCTGGGAATGAGGAGTTGAGGCAGGGAAGTAACTCCAAAAGCTAAGCTGTACCTGTTTGCCTCCTGAGGCTGACCTGACAAACAATGTCCTTACTTTCTTTTAATTTTTAGTAAACCAATACTTTTAATGCTCAAGCTTGGCTGCCATGAAAACTTTTGCAAAGCAGAAACCTGGAACCCTCACACAGTATGTGAACTGTGGCATGAGTATTACAGTATGCATGATTGTGCTAATGGTGCCCTGTAGCAGTTAGTTCTGAAAAGTATTTGAGTCCTAAAAATACCATGCTCTAGTCCTTCAGCTAATTGTCAGATGTAAATGAAAGCGGTTTATTGTTTCAGGCCCTCTTCCTACTCCTATGTGGTTTTCTCTCAGGGATCATTATTGGGTTACATAATGATTAGTTTGTGTATGAAAAAAGAAAGCTAAGGAGTATAATTTTAAGCAGCGTTTCTAAAATACACTTAAATCAAACTCAGCGTAGAGAGACGCGCATATACTAGAGCCGGGGTGGGCAAACTACAGCCCGCGGGCCAGATCTGGCTCACCAGCCATTTTAATCCGGCCCTCGAGTTCCTGCTGGGGAGCAGGGTCTGGGGCTTGCCCCGCTCCAGCCAGGGGGCAGGGTTGGGGGCTGCTCCATGGGGCCCCGCTCCGGCTCCTATGCATAGGGGCAGCCAGGGGGCTCCACTCTGCACGCTGCCCCCACCCCAAGCACTGCCCCCACAGCTCCCATTGCCAGGAACTGCAGACGGGCAGCGGGCAGAGCTGCCTGGCCACGGCTCCGCGTAGGAGCCAGAGGGGAGACATGGCCGCTGCTTCCGGGAGTTGTTCGAGGTAAACACTGCCCGGAGCCTGCACCCCTGAGCCACCACCCCCCACATTCCAACCCCCTGCCCCAGCCCTGAACCCTCTCCCACCCTCTGAACCCCTCAATCCCAGCCCAGAGTACCCTCCTGCACCCCAAACCCCTCATCCCCAGTTCCACCCCAGAGCCTGCACCCCCAGCTGGAGCCTGCACCCCTTCCCATAACCCTGCCCCAGCCCTGATCCTTCTCCCACCCTCCAAAACCCTTGGTCCCAGCCTGGAGCATCCTCCTACACCCCAAACTCCTCATCCCCAGCCCAGAGCCCGCACCCCCAGCTGGAGCCCCCTCCTGCACCCTGAAATCCTCATTTCTGGCCCCCCCAGAGCCTGCACCCCCAACCAGAGCCCTTACCCCCTCCTGCACCTCAACCCCAATTTTGTGAGCATTCATGGCCCACCATACAATTTCTATTCCCAGATGTGGCCCTCGGGCCAAAAAGTTTGCCCACCCCTGTACTAGAGCTTGCTTACACAAATATCTGTTAAAAGAACATATTTTCCCTGCTGTCCAGTTCCACCCAGGGCAAGTATGGCCTGCTGTGTATGGGGGGGGGGGGGGATTTTCTGTTACTTAAATCTATTACATTTTGGTCCCTGTTCTAAGGGTACAACTGTACTGCAATGGCACTGACTATTGGCACTATTTTTCACAGGCAGTGTGGTTTTAGCTGATATCTCACTTCTGAGGATCACAAAGACACAGAAAAGACAGATGATCCAGGCACTCCAAAGCTGCCCAGATCTGCATGCCACTAGCCTGTTGACTGCCATGGTGCCTGTTGAAGTCATCACAGAGTGGCATGGTGTCCTACTGTGGAGGAAGAAATAAGACACCCATCCCTAGAAACTTTAGGAGAGGATCAGAGTATCTCCATGAAAGTTCATAAAGATTTCTCAGGAGGGTAAAAGGAACATCTCTATCCACATAAACATTCACTCTGCATGGCCCTCTCCCCACCTAGCCCAACAGAGGAAATGAAAAGCAAATGCTGACTTTACCTCTGTTTGTACATCTACCTCTTTGCATATGAGTGACGGAATGATAAGTTGATACCTTCTGTCTTGTTAACTTTGGGGATTGGCCAGGAGCCATTTTCAAATGTAAACATTGTAAGGAAAAATGCATGTGCACACTTACCCAATCTCCCTTCCCCTTCATCCGTGGGCTCATCTGCACTTGCGTGGCATGACTGGCTAGACTCCTGCTGGGTTTCCTGGCTCATGGCATGGTTGGAGTCCCCTGCTGTGTCTTCCTCCTCCTCCTCGCTGTTCATGGCAGGGGGTCTCTGTCTTGGGTTCTTTTGAGGTATCCACAGTGGTCTGTGGGTGCTGGTGGTGTCACAGCCAAGTATGGCAGTAGTTGTAGAAGAGGCAGGTCCACAGGGCACAACCAGATCTATTGTTGCCCTTCCTGACCTAGTTGTATCCCTGAACTTTCATGTGGCACTGCTGCTCATCCCTGTCATGCCCCTTTGCCTGCATCTCCCATGCAATCTGCTTGTAGATGTCCACATGTCTATGGCTAGTCTGTTGCTGTGCCTGCACAGCCTCCTCCTTCCACAGCCTGTCTACTCCAGCCAGGAGCACATCTACTATCTGTGTGGAGCTGGCATTGGTGGTTGGGCAGTTGCATACAACAAAGGTAAGCTGCAACTGGGAAAAGGCATTTCAAAAATACATGGGCTTTTAAGGGGTGGGTGTGTGGCTTCTGGTCTCTGTGACCCATGGGCAGTGAAGTTTAAAATTGTGACTAGAGCGGTCACTGCCATGGGGAATGGGGGATTGTGGGAAAGTTGCTGGAGGACTGTTGTGGTCCACACGGGTCATGCGGTGTCTACACTTGCACTAAGATGACCTAAGTGTGTTGGCCATGGCGCTACACCATTCAAGGAGGTGGTTTTACTGTGTTGCCATAACAGGATGCTTATGTTGACCAGAGGCAAATTTGAGTGTAGACACATGCATAAATGGTTAGCGCAAAGTGACTTATATCAACCTAACTTTGTTGTGTAGACCAGGTCTTAGTCAACTTAAGGGCCAGGTTGTGGATTTGGTTCACAAGGGCACTAATGTGAGCACATAGTGTAACTAGGAAACCAGGCCATAATATGTATGTGGATTTCTGTGATTGTTGTCTACAAAATGTAATTGAAAGGACACAATGCCTTATTTTTAGCTTCTTTCACAGAGACAGACAGCAAATCTCACCAGAAAAAGAAGTTATATTTTACCTGTAGCTGGGGAAATTATTCATTACAAATTTAGCCTTTTTTTCCCTATTTTGCAAAATATTCAGAAATCTATTATTTATCTAATGCATTCGTTGGTCAGAAGTATATGCCAAATAAGTTGGATAATTACACTGCTCTACAGCCAAAATGCTTCTGAAATAAATGTAGTCAAACTTTACTAATTCTGGGTCACTGAGAATGAAAATGATGCTTAAAATTGTTGATTGGCTCTAGTTTTCAAGCTATGCTATTGGGTCAGTATATACGACCCTTGACTTGGGAATGGCGGAGGATAAGTGAGTTATAAAGGGAAGGGATCTCAATTTAAACCAGAAATGACTAAAATACATCTTTGACTGGATCTATGAATAAATCTATGACTGGGTTTGGACAGTGCTTGCTTTTTAGGCAAAACAATGAATGATGCAATCTGAAGCTGGTATTGCGTCATACATGATATGAATTGCATCATGTTATTCCTAGAAGTCATGGATGATGCAATCATAATGAAGCTTACATCACTCTGCTGAACAAATTGCCCTATATCAGCTCTAGAAATCATACAGTGTCGTGCTCTCTTATTTGTCAGTATTTGATTTTGCAAAGGGACACATTTCTGTTTAGCCAAAGTGAGCAGAGATGCCTCGTACTTGTGTGAACTGTGCAGATAACTTCTGCTATGTTTGTGGTGAAGTGACTTTTGGATCACAAAAGCGCAGTATAACCACTATGGTTAAGAAAGCCTATCACCTTTATTTTGGCTGCAAAATTGGAGCTCAGGACAAGAGGTGGGCCCCACACATATGCTGCAACACTTGTGCAACAAATCTTCGCCAGTGGTTGAACAGGAAAAGGAAATCTATGCCTTTGGCACTGCAAATGATTTGGAGAGAGCCAACAGCTCATGCCAGCAATTGTTACTTCTGCATGGTGCCTCCAGTTGGGAAAGGTGTGTCAAAGAAGAAAAAGTGTGCATTATCCAAACATTCCATCAGCTATATGCCCAGTACCACACGGAGAAGGACTGCCGGTTCCTGATGCACCAGAATCATTCTCACTTGAGTCAGACGAGGAAGAGGATGAAACTTCTGGTCCTGAACCATCGATGTCACAGGACCCACATTTTCTCCCATCCTCCTCCTCTGAACTACACCTCATAACACAAGGTGAACTGAATGACCTTGTCAGGGATTTGGAACTACCCAAGAGTAAGGCAGAGCTGTTGGGCTCCAGACTACAGCAGTGGAATCTCCTGGCAGGTGATGTTAGGGTTTCCATGTTCCGTGACCGTCAAAAGGATCTTGTCCCATTCTTCTTCATGGAAGGTGATCTTGTAGCCTGCAACAACATCGAGGGTGTGATGGCAGCCCTCAACATCGTTCACGATCCAGATGAGTGGAGACTGTTCATTGATTCATCGAAGACGAGTCTTAAAGCTGTTTTACTGCATAATGGCAATGTTTTGCCATCAATTCCAGTTGGTCATGCAGTCCATATGAAGGAAACCTATGACAACATGAAACAACTTTTGAGGTGCATAAACTATGACCAACATCAGTGGCAGCTTTGTGGCGATTTGAAGGTTGTTGCTCTCTTGCTTGGTCTGCAGACTGGATACACAAAGTACTGCTGTTTTCTCTGCGAATGGGATAGTCGTGCAAGAGATTCCCAATACATCAAGAAAGATTGGCCACTCCGACAGTCATTGGAGCCTGGGAGGAAAAGTGTTCAGCATCCACCACTTGTTGAATCAAGGAAGATTTTGTTACCACCCTTACACATCAAGCTGGGTCTGATGAAGAACTTTGTCAAGGCCATTGACAAAACACAAGCAGCTTTCATGTACCTCCGTGGAAAATTTCCAAGGTTCAGCGAAGCTAAGATAAAGGAAGGTGTCTTTGTTGGTCCTCAGATTCGTGAACTTCTTCGAGATGATGCATTTGACCATGCACTGCGTGGCAAGGAAAAGACAGCATGGAAAGCCTTCCAGTTGGTGGCAATAAATTTTCTCGGAAACAACAAGGCAGACAACTACAGGTTGTTGGTGGAAAACCTCCTCAAGGCATACAAAAGCCTTGGTTGCAACATGTCACTAAAGATACATTTTTTTGCACTCTCATCTAGATTTTTTTTTTTTTCCCCACCGAACTGCAGAGCAGTGAGCGACGAGCACGGCGAGCGATTTCACCAGGACATTGCAACAATGGAGAAACGCTATCAGGGCAAATGGAGCCCATCAATGCTTGCAGATTATTGCTGGACAGTGACAAGAGATGCTCCATTTAATGAATACAAGAGACAAGCCAAGTAGCGCCAAGTAGACACTGAATAGGACTAGACTATGTACAGAATAGTCTTTTGCCTTTTGTTTCATAATAAATTTTATTTATATAACCCTTTTGCTGACTTTTAAAGTGTTACATAAACAGGACAGGTGAAATATTATCATGTAAAGCAACCATAAACACATGAAAAGACCTAGGTTTACAATTTATGATTAAAACTCTACTATCTACACAATATACATAGACATAAAATGTAAAAACTTAAATATCTTAGAAACAGTAGCCAATCAGTTGTTTTAATTGTCCTATTTGAATTCAGCACATCAAAATACATAATAAATAGCACATTTTATCTCTGAAGGAGACGACTTCTCAAAAATTGTAGACCAGTGTTACCAGCCTTTGGGTTACTTGCAAGCTGTTAGTTTTAACTATTTGCTATTCACTCATTTGTGGCATGTAATTGGCCACTTAACTCACACAGGATTGTTCTGGTCCCCTATTAAATAACAGACAGGATTTAAACAAGAAATAAAAAATAATGCATTTCCAGTATTAATTTTGGGTTGAATATTAATTTATGCTATAACGTGTGAAACTTTTGAAATTTGCAAATCTTTCAAGAAGACTTAGTTGTCTCAGTGATCACAAAATATGAATAATAGATCATGGAATACAATGAACCAGATTTGGCCCTTGTATATAATATATACATCCAAAAGTTAAAAGAACATTGTTAAGGTTGCGAAGTGAAGCACTCAAAAGTTAGGAAATGCCAGAATTAAGGCTGCTTGTGCAAGCTTAATTCAGTCCCCTTATATGTATACATCATGTAATTAAAGGACAATAGTATAATCACACTCTCCCCCCTTCCCCCCCCCGAACCCTGCTTCAGTCAATACACAGAATTGACCTACTCTGGGGGTGACTTAGGGTTGTGTAGTGAAAGAGGCTGTGGTCTATCTGACTCTTGCCTCTTTTGTTGCACAAATTGGAAGGTGTGATCGAGAATGAAGCAGGTGACTGCAGGAAGAGACGGGAAGGTCTTACAGTTAAGGCAGCTGAAGCAGCTCTTTTGTGATTTCAGTTCATAGTAGGGGAGCCCCAGTGCTGGTGCACTATTAATCCAAAGTGAATTCAGCTCAGCAGCCTGTAACTAGACTCCTAATGAAATCAAAGTTAGCTCTGACATTCAACAGTGGAGAGAGGAGGTGGTGCAATTGGTGTTTCAAGCCCTCAAAGGGCACCCATACCATCAGGTACAAATACCTCTCCCCATCCCCGGAGAACTAGATTCTGTTCCTGCCTCTGCCACAGCATTCCCGTGTGATGCTGGACAAGTCACTTAAACCAATTTTTTCCACAAGTGGCTACCAGTGTGTGCCGTTCATTTTCTCAGTGCCCAACTTGAGGCACCTTCATTACACAATCCTGATTCATTCCCTGAGTCTGAGTCAGGGATTTTGTAGAACAAATAGTATATGATATAAGTAAAGACTGAATCATGATGTATATGTATCCTTCTCTGATTAGATCACTCATGGTCCTGGAAAATTTGAAAATAGGAATACTCCATCTCCAAAAAACAGAGCAGCTACCTGTGTATGAAATGCTATACACATTGCTTACGACATTCTCATCTGTACAAAAAGGTCTGAGGGATGACCTGTTGGCCAGGATCATCAGAAACTGATGCCTTAAATTAGCCTTCTAAGTCTCTATATAGTTATGAATAAAAGGCCTGATTTTCAAAAGCACCCGGCAGCTTCCATTGCTTTTGAAAATCTTGGTCTTTATTATTTACAGCTTATTCTTAAGCATACATGCTGTACAGTATGTTGCCTTTCATTTCTAATACTGCCAGCTAGGAAATACATGGACTTAATTATAGACATTGGACTCTCCACTTAAAAATAAAGCTGGGATCTGCATGAGGGGGGAAAAAAATATTTACCATTGGAACAGATGACACATCATTTAACAACAGCTCAGAATTATTTAATGAAAAGACTCCAAGAGCATGGAACAACTTCAGCAAAAACAAAATGGATTTCTTCCCCCACCCCCATCTCACCAATGAAGCTGGGAAACCAGGGCTGCTGTAAATGTTGATGTAGCTTGATGTTGGACTTGTTTGGTTTTGTTGATGTTTTTGCTGGATACTTGTAACTTTTAGCTGAGCATGACACATTTATAATATAATAAATGCAACAGAACCCCTATTTTAATGCTGTGTTCAGGTTGCAAATTTAGAAGCAAAAAAGTGAACAAATTAAAGGGGTGGGTCTCATGATAACATTAGCTGACCCACATGACACAACATTTGATTACTAGCTAACAGCCAAGGTGCAATACCTTTACGCACAGTGTGTAGCACCTTACTGCTGATCCGCATAGTGTTTGTAGACCCACAGGAGTTCCTCCTTCTGAGAACTCAGCCAACAGTCCCAACTCCCCCCAATGTTTAAATGAAAACATTTTATGACTAAAATTTTTTAAACTGCCTAGGGTATTTGGATGCCCAGGGAATTGTGTCCAAATCCTTTAGGCAGCTGTGAAAATCCCAGCCTACATGTTTTATATCATAGTGCAGGGACAGTTATGGGGATACAGTGAGGTTAAAATTCATAGGTGAAATCTTGGCTCCACTGAAGTCAAATGGGGATTTTGACATTGATTTTAGCAGAGTCCATATTTCACCCATATTTTTAAATGTGCAAGTATCATTTTCTATGTTTCTAAGAATAGTTTAGTTCAGTTTAACTCCATGTCCCAGCTTCTTCCACCACTTACCTTTACATAACACAACAGTGATTTTTTTTTTTTTTTTTTTTTGGTCCTATCAGGGTGTAGCATAGCTGGGGACATAGTATGCACACTGCAGCTTTTATTTCACTAGATGTTTACTTTAGAAGAGTTTACCGACACCTTCTAAAACTGCATACAAGATGGAAGCTTTGCTGTTTTTCTGCCTGTCTTCATCTTTCTCTGCACAACTCCTACTACAAAAGGCTCCCAAACAAAAACTGGTCAGAGATAACTAAGCATTTGAACCCATTTCTTTCATTTGAACTACCAAAGAACAATCTCTCCTCCAGCAGATGATTTAAAGACAAGCTGGCTGGTCTGCAGACCTGCTGGAAAATGGTATATCTAAATGGGATGAGATCATCTTGGTATGTCATCTTGGTACGTGTATTAGAAACAGATGTTCTAATTTGGGGTGCTTATTTATTTATTTTCTCACCCATAGAAAAAATGTCTGATTTATTGACCTGACCTAATCCTCTATTCTATGTATTAGTGGGATTCCTAGGAGATGAGAGGATTTATAATAAATAGTAATATTTTGTATTTATATAGCATTTTTCAGATCAGAGCCTCAGCTGGTGTAAAATCAGCATAGCTCCATTGAAGGCAATAGAGCTATGTCAATTTATAGCAACTCAACATTTGGCCCTTTTATCTGAGGCGCTCAAACCCCCTTATGAACGTGAATGAATTAAGCTTCAGAACACTCCTGTGAGGTAGATATTGTTGACAGACTGGCAAATTTAGGCACAGAGGGACATGACGTGCCCAAGCTTGCACAGTAAGTCAGTGGCAGAGCTGTGACCAGGACCAAGGAGTCCTAACTTCCACTCCGTTCTCCAAATCACTAAGCAAAGCTGTCTCTTTTTGATAAAGTAAAATGTGCATAGCGCTTTTCATGTGCCTGGTAGAATGACGGTGATTAAAATCTGACAAAGCAGGGCTCCTCCTCGGTTCAAGCAATAATGGTCTTCCACCAGCTGATACAAATTCTTCAATAAGAATGTTAAAAGGCATTGGAGTACAACTTTCTGTGGGATCTCTTTGGTCCATATGCTTACCAATCAGTTAATGTCAATGATTGACTTGTTTGTTCTCTCTGAGAGTCATAAATCTTTCCAAGACTGGTGGTGGGGACACCTGGACAGTTCCCAAGGCACTGTTAGTCCTATTGAGCTGTATTTTGCACTAAGTTGTACTCTTGTTATTTCTTGTTGGTCTTATTTTCCTGTGTACTTATCATTTGTTTTGTATTTAATCTTAAAAAAATAGCAAAAGTAATTTGTAAGGCATGTACTACTCATCTCTTATGTGTTTTATTTGTAGTGTCTTGATTTACTAGATTACAATAAAGGGGGAAAATGCTTTTAAAGTGGCTGAATTGGTGAAGTTCTCCCTGGATTAAATTGGCAGTACTGAATGTCACTTCTGGCTTGTGGAAACTCAGACAAGAATTGGTCATTTGAAACTGCCCTACCAGTGAGGAAGATGTGGGCTGCGGCTGGCTTCTTAGATCCCGCAGATTAGGAATATTGCTGAGAGAGCCCCAGTAATTCTGAGAAAGGTGTATGCTGATAGTTTAATAAGGACCAATGTGGGTGGCAGGCACTTTGTAGATTTAATGCTTTAGATGTGGAGGCTCTCAATCCAATCCTATGAAAAGATGCTTCAGGCAAATAGAGTGAGATACAACTATAAGAAGCAGGAGGCTAGTTTTAAGAAGGTTGAGATCTGACGCCAGTGATGGCAAATAAAATAGATGCTTGATTGCTTTAATATTTTGGCTAGGAGAGAGCATAGTATTTCCAGCAAAGGCTATGGTAAGGTTCTTTGGAAGAAGAGCAGGTGTGTTAACTGGTAGTTAAAGCATGGGACTGGAGTCAAGAGATCTGTTTTGTTTCCTATTCTGCCTCTCACTTGCTGTGACCTTGGAAGTCACTTGACCTCCCTGGTTATTTCTACATAGGCAAAACAAAAATCTACAGCAGAGAGTCTCAGAGCACAGGTCTACAGATTCAGCCTCATACTACGGTGCTAAAAATAGCCTTGTAGACATTCAGGTTCCCTTTCTGAAGCCTGGGGGAGGGGTGGTTTCAGAGCCCAAAACCAAATGTCTACATGGCTATTTTTAAAAACTATTTATTTAGGAAGCTTCAACAAGCTTACAAATCGTTGCAATGTAAATAGTCAAAACAGAATAATCCTTAAAAATAACAGGAGTACTTGTGGCACCTTAGAGACTAACAAATTTATTAGAGCATAAGCTCTATAATAATCATTATAACCGTTGTCTGTTTAAAAAGCTATTATACAGGAACATAGTTATCAGATCTTTCTATTTAACAGGGTGTTACTATATTACAGAGTGAGCATCATTACAAAATGCCATTTCTAGAGATTTCATTAAGTTGAGTGAAATCTCAATATAGACAACAGATCAGGCATGTCTATCAATATGTTAATATTCAAAAAATTGGACATATCTGCTGGGTTTTTTTTCCAGTTGAATGTACTTTGAATATTGAATAAAGGTAACCAAATATCTAGCTAGCTATCTCTCCTCTGTCTATTTTGCTGGGTAAATACCGTAATTGGTGTGTTAATTTTTCCATAACCACAACCTCCCATATTTTTTTAACCATTCCTCTATGGTTGAACTATTTTTTTTCTTTTTCTAATGAGAGGCTACCAATAGTCAAGCAACAACATTTCCTCTTGTGTGACCACTTTTGCTAGGAAGCCCCAAGGGATCATTTGATAATAAATATCCAACAATTTGTGTTATTTGGTTATGGATTGTATCCCGGTGCTCTCTAAAGACTAGATATGATCACCATATATGCATAAAATCTCTTCTTTCACCACAATTTCTTCAACATTTTTTAACCTCACTGGTGTGAGGTCCCACTGAAACAGTATCTTCAAGAATTTTTCTTTATTGTGCTATAGACTGAAATTGCTGATCCTCTTTTCCAGATCATCTCTGGGGTGATATATCTATCAACATATTTTTACCAGTGTGTCATATATGGACACTTTGATAGGCAAGCTGTCTGCAAAGACTGATATAAATTAGTGGGAGCTGGGAGGGGCATTGGTTCCTAATTGACCAGATGTCATCGCGTTCTATTAAAATTAGCCTGTTTTATACAGAAAGCTTTCTAGAAAGTTGAAAAACATAATGCTTGACTTGGAAGTACTGGTACAAGAGGGTCAGTTAAATTAAAGGTTTTGATCTCTAAACAAGTTAGAGAAGTTTCTTTACTGAAGAGCTGGTCAAGTGTATAAATGCCATGGCTCTCCCAATCTTTGAAGCTCTCTGGTTCACGAATTGGGTTAAGATCTGGATTATTTGCAATAGATGTCACTGCTGAGAGAAAATATCTCATCACTACTTCTATCCCATATCCACAGAGTAGCCTTTGCTAAAGGATGTTTGTAAATTTCTGGTGGGTGTGTGTGTTTGTTTGTTTTTATTAATCCGTGGTAGTTTAGCAATACATATACTGCTGCAATTTTCTTGTTCCATAAAGACCCAGTATTTGGCTGGATTAGAGCACCCCCATGCCAATGCTGCTTTGAGCTGGCTGGCTTGATAGTACCCCAGCACATTTGGAACTGCTAGTCCACCCTGCTTAGTGGGTTTGTACAAAGTATCTGCACTCACTCTGGGTCTTTTCTTATACCACTTAAATTCTAAAAACATCTTCTGTATTCCTGCTAGGGTTTTATCTGGAATAATCACAGCAACATTTTGAAACAAGGAAGATATTGGCACAATATTCACTTTGACTATGGCTATTCTTTCTTCTCGTTTGCTGAGGTAGTGGTTTGACATTTAAATCATAGAGTTCTAGGTTTTTTGAGATTTGAATGCTCAGGTATTTTATAGAATTTGTTGCCCATTTGTACCCAAGTGTCTTCTGGAGAACAGTCTTTTCAGTTTCTGGCAAATTTATAGCTAACACTTCAGATTTGGCATAATTTACTTTAAATCTAGATGCTTTCCAAAAGTCTTGGGTTTCTACAGCAAGTATTTTTAGGGAAATATTTGGTTTAGATACAAATATTACATTATCTGCATATAAATGTAATTTTATGATGTGTTCCTAGATTTTTTTTTTATTATTATTATTATTATTATTCCTGTGATGGATTCATGGTTCCATAGCCTCTGCACAAAAGGCATTATGGCCAGCTCAAAAAACAGAGGAGATTGGACATGCCTACCTAGTCCCTCTGGGTAATTCAAATAGGGGAGATTTAACCCCATTAACTCATACAGCTGGCCTTAGGCTGGTGTACAGAGCAATTGTCCATTTAAGGAACTGGGGGCCAAAGGCCACATGCAACAGGACTTGAAACAAAGTTCCACTCTATCAAAGGCTTTCTCTGCATCCAGTGATAACAAAAGAAATTTAGCTCTTTTTGATCTGGCATTCTGGATGATTCCAAGTACTCTCTGAATATTTTCTGACATGTCTATCCTTAATTAATCCAGTTTGAAATGAATTTATATAAGCTGAGAGCTTAGACGGCAAACAGCTAGCTAGTATATTTGCTAAAATCTTTGTCATGATTCAACAATGATATGGGTCTATTGGAGCCCCATAAGGTTAGGTCTTTCTCATCTTAAGGGAGAACAACCACAGTAGCTTCTTTCATAAGTTGTGGAAGTTCCTCCCCTAACAGAATAGCATTGAAGGTACCTCTCAAGGGACTCACTAATTCCTCCTTAAATACCTTATAAAATGTAGCTGGAAAGCCATCAGGTCCTGGAGTTTTATCACTTTTCATACTTGCTATTGCCTGTAAGATTTCTTCTTCTGTTATTTCTTTATCTAGAGTTTATCAGTTTTGCTTATCTTTGACAAGCCTGGTACTTTGATATTTTTTGAATAATTTCAGTGCTTGGATCTGAGGTATAAAGGTTTTTATAACAAGCAGCCAAAGTAGCACATATTTCATTATGGTGTGTGACTATCTTTTCCAGTAACAGAGAGGAAGCCGTGTTAGTCTGGATCTGTAAAAAGCAACAGAGTCCTGTGGCACCTTATAGACTAACAGATGTATTGGAACATAAGCTTTCGTGGGTGAATACCCACTTCGTCAGATGCATGTATTCACCCATGAAAGCTTATGATCCAATACATCTGTTAGTCTATAAGGTGCCACAGGACTCTGTTGCTTTTTATCTTTTCCTGATTGTTCTT